>NW_028081392.1:2369447-2827227 GCF_014824575.4 Sturnira hondurensis | reverse complement strand
ATTACATTAGCCAAGACCAAAATAAAGGAGAGAATCCTAGAAGCAGCAAGAGATAAGGGGACAGTCACCTACAAAGGAGCTCCCATCAGACTGTCAGCAGATTTCTCAAAAGAGACCTTACAGGCAAGAAGGGGCTGGAAAGAAGTATTCCAAGTCACGAAATCCAAAGACCTACAGCCAAGATAGCTTTATCCAGCAAAACTTTCATTTAGAATGGAAGGACAGATAAAGTGCTTCTCAGATAAGGTAAAGTTCAAGGAGTTCATCATCACCAAGCCCTTATTATATGAAATGCTAAAGGGACTTATATAAGAAAAAGAAGATGAAAAATACAAACACTGAAAGGACAGCAAACACACAGTTATTAACAACCACACCTAAAACAAAAGCAAACCAAGAGGACAGCTAGAACAGGAGTGGAACCATAGAAATGAAGAACACATGGAGGGTTAGCAACAGGGGGATGGGAGGAGGAAAAGGGGGGAGAAGGCACAGAAAATAGCATAGAGGGTAGGTAGAAAATAGATAGTGGGAAGGCAAGAATAGTGGGGGAAATATAGAATCTAAAGAACTTGAGACATGGTTATAAACTAAGGGGAGGAGAATGGTGGGGGAGGGAGTGTGCGGGTGGAGGGGAATGAAGGGGGGAATAGACCAACTGTAATGGTATAATCAATAAAATATATTTAAAAAATTAAAAAAAGAAAACTGTACTTGAAAAATAATTAAATAAAAAATTGGGAAAAAATGAAAAGAGGAACAATGGTATGGGCAAATATATCTCCCAATGATACCTCAGACAAGGGTTTAATCTCCAAAATATATAAAGAGCTCACATGAGTCCACTCCAGGAAGATGAACAGCCCAATTTAAAAAATGGGCAAAGGACTTGAACAGATACTTCTTTAAGGAGGACATACAGAGGGCCCAGAGACAGGAAAAGATGCTCAGTATCGCTAGCTATCAGAGAGATGCAAATTAACACCACAGTGAGATATCACTTCACACCAGTGATAATGGTCATCATCGCCAAATCACCAACAAGTGTTGGAGAGGTTGTGGAGAAAAGGAACCCTAGTGTACTGTAGGTGGGAATGCAGACTGGTGTAGGTGTTACAGAAGAAATCCCGGGGAGGGGACAAGATACTGTTACCAGATAGACTCCCTGACTCAGGATCCCTCTGTGCTAGGTTCACCTTGCCCATTTTTTGGCAGGAGAACCAAAGAATTATGGCTCTCAGTGCCAGAGTTTGGTAAAAAGGAAAGAAACAATTTATTCAAAAGTTATACAGATTTAAGAATAATGACTTAACGTCTTCATTAAATCCCCAAAGTTCCTTAAAACACCCACCAATATACAGTCCTTCCTTCCCCTCTCTTCCCAGTCTGGGGTAACATATTGTAGGAGAAAAATAGAAGTCCATGCCTCAGGCAGCCCCTGGTTCTTCCCAGGAATCCTGGCTTGGCTGGCAGTCCTCCTGTGGTTCCCAGTATCATCAGCTGAGTTGCCAGGATCTCCAGTTCTTAATCCAGACCCACGTGGCACCTTCTCTGGTGGTGCCACCAGCAAGAGTCCTTTCACCCCTCTCCTTCTCTGCAAGATCTTGTGTTGTCTCTCCTGATTCCTACGCCATGTAGCAAAGGGAGCCCCCAAACCGTGTGGCTCCCCCAAAACCACATGGTTTGAACCAAAACCGTGTGGTTCCCCTGGTATGGCTGCATCCTTAGGTTTAAATCCCAGTGCAAATCTTCCTCTGCAGCCCCATTTCTGACTCCTCCCACACTCTGCTGCCAGCATTCCCGTATTTGTCCAGCTTTTCTGAGCTGCCATAGTAAGTCCAGGGAGGCGTGGCCCTGTGGCATGGAGCAAACCATCTCCAAGCTTTCACACAGGTGCTGTAACTAGGGGGAGCTACCTCCTAGTTACATCATGGGTCAAAGTCACTCCTATCTCCCTGGTTCAAAGTGTGACCACAGCTACTTAACATATCTATGAAGCTAGCCAAAAGTTATAGATATGCAAAATAACTCTCAATGGCCCTGCTTCCTGAATCCTATCCCCCAGTTCAGACTTGTGAGGGTGAGGATATCCTATACTTTATAATTCCTAGACACCCTGAGTTCTGGACCCTGTTTGAAATCCTTCATTTGTGAGGGGTGGGGGAGCTGGTTGTACCTTGTTACACAGCCACTGTGGAAAACAATATGGAATTTCCTCAGAAAACTAAAAATTGAACTGCCTTTTGACCCAGCAATTCCACTGCTGGAACTATACCCTAAGAATCCTGGAACAGCAATTCAAAAGAACCTATGTACCCTAATGTTCATAGCAGTGTTATTTAGAAGAGCCAAGTGTTGGAAGCAATCCAAGTACCCATCAGTAAATAAATGGATGAAAAAACTGTGGTACATTTACAGAATGGAATACTACACAGCAGAAAGAAAGAAGGAGCTCCCACCCTTTGCAACAGCATGGATGGAACTGGAGAGCAGTATGCTAAGTGAAATAAGCCAGGAGGTAAAAGACAAATACCATATGATCTCACCTATAAGTGGAACCTAATCAACAAAACAAACAAGCAAAATACAACCAGAGACATTGAATTAAAGAACAAATTAACAGAGAGGAGATGGGTGAGGAATAATAGGGGATAATAGGGGAAGGCCCATCAAGGTTCATGTATAATGGACACACGGACAAAGCCAAAGGGTGTGTAGGTTCAAGGAGGAGATGGGTGGGGCAGGGAACCATGTGGGGTAAAAATGGAAACAACTATACTTGAGCAACAATTAAAAAGGAAAGGAACAAAAAATAAAAAATAAACAAAGGTTTATATTTAGCTCAGAAAAGTAGCCAACTACAGACCTATGATTTTTCTAACAATCATTCTTCATTTTTAGAACATTTATAGCTTATGTTTCACATTCAGAAAGATCTGAATACTTTTTAAAATACTTTTATTTGGTTGTGCCTTGCACTTGGAACCACCAGTAGACTAACCTTAAGAATCTTTGAGGTCTCCTCTTTGGGACCCTCGGCATGTAGCGACCTGTTGCTTTCTAGATTGGGATGCATCTCAGGTATTAGATTAGAATACCCTCCCTGCTACATTAGTGTGCCTTTGTATATTTTCTCCTTTACACCCAATTGACTATTCTTTTAATATATTTTCAGAAGCATCAAAATCTCAAGATTCATCGATGTTTCTGCATCCTTCCCCTCAGGGAGTTTCCCAAACCCCTGCCACCGTCTTTATGGAGACCATACACTTTTTGATGAAGGTCCATGCTGTGCAGGTCAGATTATTTGGATTTGAGCAAGTTGGTGGAAAAATTTTTTAAAGATTTTATTTATTTATTTTTTAAAGAGAGGCGAAGAGAAGGAGAAAGAGAGGGAGAGAAACATTGATGTGTGGTTGCTTCTCGTAAGCCCCCCACTGGGGACCCAGCCTGTAACCCAGGCATGTGCCCTGACTGGGAATCAAACCTGCAACCTTTTGTTTTGCAGGCCTGCACTTAATCCATTGAGCTACACCAGCCAGGGCTAGTGGAAGAATTTTAATGAACCACTTATTCTGTGTGGTATCTTTGCAAGCGTAAGTGTGTTTGACGCAGAAATCAAATAAACTGTTGAGAGCACACTGTAAACCCAAAGGGATGAGCATCCCAGTATGGACTGCTCTCTGTAGAGCACATTAGAAGACCTCACTGCACGTCTGCTCCCTTCAGAATATTCAGACTGAGTCTTGTGGAAACTGATGTCACTTTATTATGGGAACTCATATTATGTGAGTGTTGGGGGTTCACAGGAGCCTGATCAAACCCTTCTTCCCTTTCAGGCTCTGAACCAATTGGAACAGATACACAGTGCTAAATGGGGCGGGGGGGTAAAAATATTAAATTATTTTATTGGTAAAATGGGGCTAGAGATGTGACTGGTTCCAGGTTTGACTTACCCATACTGTCACAGGTGGTACAGCTGGAGAATGGCAGCCTCCTCCCAGAGAAGAACATCTAGGAGGTCTACCTGCCACATGGGAAACAAGAAATATATCCATGAAGCAAGCAATAGGAGAGAGAGCAGGATCCAGCTGGCCCTGATCCTGCAGTATGCATGCTCCACTTTCTGTGAAAAAGTTCAAGAAAGGGCAAGAATGATGAAGTGGGTAGGAGGGGCTGCATTAAACTTAGCCCAATAGAGAAACAGGCTGTTTCCCTGCCGCCCATGTCAAAGGGCCAGAATGCAGGGAGTGGGAACAGCTGCAGAGCCTCTGCCAGTACTTCCTGAGAAGGTGTAAGTGTTAGTGGAAAATTCTATATAATAGGCTGAGATAGGAACAGAGGGGAGAGAGAAGAAGGGCTCTCCATTTGCTTAGCAAGTGTGTGTGACTTTGTCAAATTTGCAGGCTTTGTATAGTATTAAAAATAAAGAATAGCTCTAAGTGTAAAACTGATGCATATAACACATTCATGAGAGTGTGTCAGAAACAGATACACTGTTTCCAAGATCCTAAGTATAGAATTTTAGGAGAGAGGGTTTGCCTCTCTTTAAATTTCCTTACAATTACAGCTGCTTAAGTATGTTACCTCCTGTAAATGTCAATGAAGTGTCTCTCTGTTGCATAACAAATACAGGTTAACACTCTGGTTTCTCTTCAGATCATATAAATCTTTCTTCTTTTACAAATAAGGTTAAAACCTATCTAGTATGATGACCAGCAAGACCAGCATTGTGTAATACTGCCAATAATTCACTTGGAAAAGTCTCCATTCGGTGACTAAGTGAATAGCTGATAATGGATCTGTGATGAGCTGAACGTTTATAATTCACCTCTAACCTTTTGAAGTTGATAAGCACTATATTCCATAATATGTTCCTTATTATTTATTATCAGAAACAGAATCTTCAACCATAAGGGCCATGGAACTGACACAATGTAGCCACTTACCTGTTCCTTATAATCCGATGTTTCCTTGCAGTATGTGCACAGAGTGCTTGCACATGAGCTGCTACGCTCTCAAGGAGGCCCCAGCTGTGAGTATTACTTGGTGCTGGCTCAGATACACCTTCTCAAGAAGGACTTTCCCAAGGCAGAGGAATACCTTCAACAAGCAGCCCAGATGGATTACCTGGTAATAACTTCTGCTAAAGCCTCTTGAGTTTAGTTTGAAGAAGGGGTGAGCAGCAGGCTTTCTGAAAGGTGGCGATGTCATATCTCAGGCAGGTTACCAGAGGCGGGCCTCATCAATTGTCAGTTAACTCATCTATTTCCTTCCATTGGTTTTTCTTAAGCAATCATGAGTTTTGCAAAGGGCCAGAGGAAAAGATAAGGACAGCTCTTTAGCAGATAGTTGATCTATTTCAAATTTTCTGGACTTCTGTTTTTCTCATTGTGAACACCATCGTTATTACACTTCAATGTATTTCTTAATATTTACCCCAAAGACAAAATATGCAAGAATACAAGAAAGAAATGAGAGGACAAACCTCTTTTTAATTGAGTGCTATTATAAAAAGAAAGCAGACTTAATCTAAATTTCAATGTTAAACAAAGCTCATTAATGGACTTTAAAATACCACCTCATCTCCATGTCCTACTTGTTCTTCACTTTTTCAGAACCCTAATGTCTGGAGTTTGCAGGGCCACGTCAATTTTCTGAGTGGAAATCATGCTGAGGCCAAGGCATGCTATGAGAGAACTGTTAGTTTTGTAGTAGATGCTTCTGAGATGCACTTCGTCTTCCTGCGACTGGGGCACATCTATCTGGAAGAGAAAGAGGTGAGGGATGGAGGATGGGGAGTAACCATGTCACTGAGGTCATGGTCTGGGACCTGACTATAGGCAAGTATTAACATCATTGACCTAAAACATGATAATGGCACTTTTATATGGAAAGAAAGAGTGACCTGTCTGTCATCAGATAACCAGTAATTAATAGAAATAGGATTTAAATACAGGCAGCATCATACTAGTCTGTGGTTTTAAACATTATATACTAAAAAGTTATTAAGAATTCAATAAATTTTATATTAGGTACAATTTTAGCTCATTTTCTTTATTAGAAGTAGTAGAGATATTCTTAACTTGCCCTAATCAATGGAAAGTGTCATGGGCTTCAACATAAATGCTCCAAACTTCCTCCTGAGCACAAAGGATTATATTTAATTTGGCCGAGGCTAACTCCATTTCACAGGGCACTCTGACCTGACTTTTTAGCAATTCCTCCCCAAGTTTTAGGAAATGCCTCAAAACCTTCTAAAGGGAAATTTCTGTTACAAAAACTTTCAAATACATATAAACTGAGCAGAAGAGTGAACCAACATGGACCCATGACCCCACCTTAACAATTACCAACATATTCCCGAAGGCCTTCTGTTCTGGCTCTATTCCATTCTCCACCTCCCAGAACACCTATTTTTTTATGTTTAAAATAAAAACAGCAACAAGAAGTTACAATGCCTTATAATTTAAGTAGGAGAGCTTACATAGACTTGGAACAGAAAAACTGCAGTAAATAATAAATAGCTTTCCAATGTTATTGCAAACTGTGTCTTCACAGAGCTGCTGACTTATGCAGTCACTCGGCTGTTTGCTGTGGCTCCTCTGTAGTTCCATCTCTTACATGGAAGATACAAGACAAGAAGCGATCCTTTGAGGCTTACTACTTTTTTCTTTAGTTTTTCTAAATGTCTCATGTACTACTGAAAGCTTCTAAGATGTTTTACAACAAGCGAACAGACTCTTAGAATAATGAGTTTCTATCAGGTTTATTCCATAGTTCAGAGATTCTGTATGTCACCCCACCACATGATGTCACTTTTAAGTGAAAAGGGGTAATCTCTAAGTCTAGGTGGTATTCAGATAATCACTGTGGTCACCCAGAACGTCCTGTGTAACTCTTTGCCTCAACTCTCAAAGAGACTATAAATGTCTCTGGAACTGCTTTCACATCAAAGTCTGCCCTTTATTTTAGTCTGTCCTTCTCTCTCACAAGTCTCCTTGCAATAGCTCCCTGAAAATAGACATCAAATACAATTCAAGTCCAGAACAGCCAACACAACATTAAAAGAAGAACAGAAGTGGAGGACTGACCCCCTACCCAACTACAAGACTCAGTATGAACTACAACAGTAATCAGGACAGTGCGGTATTAGTGAAAGAATAGGCAAATATATCAGTAGAACAGAACAGAGAGCCCAGGAATAAACCCACATAAATATAGTCAACTGATCTTTGACAAAGGAGCAAAGGCAATACAAGGGAGCAAAGAAAATCTTTTTAACAAATGGTGGTGAAACAAATGGACATCCATATGCAAAAGAGAGAGAGAGAGAGAATCTAGACACAGACCTTATGTCTTTAAAAATTAACTCAAAATGGCCCTGGCTGGTGTAGCTCAGTGGATTGAGCGCGGGCCTGCGAACCGCACGATCGATCGCGGTTTGATTCCCAGTCAGGGTACATGCCTGGGTTGCAGGCCAGTTCCCAGCAGGGGACTCACGAGAGGCAACCATACATTGATATTTCTGTCCTTCTCTCTTTCCTTTCCCCTCTAAAGATAAATAAATAAAATCTTTTAAAAAATTAACTCAAAATGGATCACAGAATTAAATGTAAAATGCAAAACTATAAAACTCCTAGAAGATAATATAGAAGAAAACCTATGTGATATTGGGAATGGTGCTGACTTTTTTTTAAATTTATTTATTTATCTTTAGAGGGGAAGGGAAGGAGAGAAGTATCAATGTATGGTTGCCTCTCATGATTCCCCTGCTGGGAAGTGGCCTGCAACCCAGGCATGTGCCCTGACTGGGAATCAAACCGCGATCGATCGTGCAGTTCGCAGGCCCGCGCTCAATCCACTGAGCTACGCCAGCCAGGGCGGTGCTGACTTTTTAAGTACAACAACAAAGGCATGATTCATGGGAGAATTGCTAAGTTAGTCTTAATTGAAATGAAAAGCTTATGTTTGACAAAAGACAATGTAAAGATAATGAGAAAATAAACCACAAACTTGGAGAAAATATTTGCAAAAGACATATCTGATAAAGGACTGGTATCTAAAATATAAAAAGAACTCTTGAAACTCTACAATAAGAAAACAGTCTGATTTAAAAATGGGTCAAAGACCTTAACTGATACCTCACCAAAGAAGTTATGTAGATGGCAAATAAGCATATGAAAAGATTCTTCACATCATACATCATCATGGAAATACAAATTAAAACAACATTGAGATACCACTACACATCAAAATCTGGCCAAAATCTAGAACATTGACAACATCAACTGCTGACAAGAATGTGGAGCAACTGGAACTCTTATTTATTGCTGTTGGGAATGTAAAATGGTGCAGCCACTTTGGGTGACAGTTGGCAATATCTTACAGCACTAAAATTATTTTTAACATTCCATGCAGTGATTATGCTCCTTAACGTTTACCGAAAGGAGTTGAGAATATATCCACACAAAAACCTGCACTCAGATTTATAGTGGCTTGATTCATACTGGCCAGATCTTGGAAGCAACCAAAGGTGTCCTTCATTAGGTGAATGGATAAAGAGTTTGTGGTACACCCAGGCAATGGAATATTACTGGGGCTAAAAGACAATGAGCTATCAAGCCAGGAAAAAATACAAAGGAAACTTAAATTCACACTACTAAGTGAAAGAAGTCAACCTGAGAGGTCTACATGCTGCATGATTCTAATTATAAAATTCTGAAAAAGGCAAAAGTATGGAGACAGTAAAGAGATCAGTGGTTTCATTCATCACTCCTCATTCATCAGGGGAGTGATGAATAGGTGGAGCACAGAGAATTTTTAGGGCAGGAAAAATACTCTGGTGAAGAATGCCTGTCCTTACACATTACACATTATACACTATAGTCTGTAGTCCATGGACTACATGGATTTTGGGTGGTGATTAAGTACCAGTGGAAATTTATCAATTATAACAAATGTATCACTGTGGTGGGGGAGGCTGTGCATGCATAGGGGCAGAATGTATGTGGGAAATCTTAACTTTACTCTCAATTCTTCTATAAACCTAACCCCCCAAAATTAAGGTTTAAGAAAAGTGTGTAACTCACGGACTCAACTTAGATTGGTCTGGAGTGCCCCTGCAGAGGCACCATGATTATCTTAGTATTGCAGTGTTTGAAGCCTCCAAAGGAACAATCACTTAGTGGTTTTTTTTTCCCCTCCAGTATGGAAAAGCAAAGAAAACCTACCTGCAAGCCTGTAAGAGATCACCTTCATGCCTTACTTGGCTGGGACTGGGAATTGCCTGTTATCGGGTAAGAGGACGAGGGCTTGACACTAGCCTGTGCATATACCTGACCTTGATTCCTTGGTCTTTCGAGCACCCTGGCTGTTTGGGATGACAGTGAAATAGCATTCAAGGCTGTTTTCTCTTATGAAAAGTCGCTCTTCCAAGTTGTTTAGTAAATTGAAGTAGAAAAATAAAACATTCTTTAAAAATCCTTCAGAAACTTGAACCAGGAAGATACATAATAAAAAATTTCAGGTTATTTGATACAGGAGCTCATAATTTTATAATGCTGTCTGTAAGGGGAAAAGGTGATATGGGATATGAAAATCTCCTCAATTAAATTAAAGAAATTGACTGATATTTATTAAGCTCTATGATCTCTTGATATTCAGGAGGAGCTGCTATAGCTTCTGGTAGACCTTGCACTCTACCCTCCCTAAAAACTCTCACGTTACCCTTCCTTTCCTCTAATCTTTGAAAGAGGCATGCATCCTGCTCTTCTTGTCTAATTTTTCACATGTATTCTTGATTCTGTCCCTCTCCTTTTCTTTGAATACCTTACTCTCTTAATTTTTTCTTTCTCCATGATTTAGAATTTTAAACTGTCCTTCTCAGTCAGCTCTTTGCCCACACTTTCCCTCTTCTTATTAAACAGCAGTGATGATGGCAGCCTTCCTGGTTGTCAGCCTTTGAACCAAAAGTGTTGTCTACATTTCTTGTCTCCTTTTCCTTATTGCTGTTTTTAAACCATAAAGAAAATATATGTTCATGACAGAAAATGTGTAAGACACAAAATATGAAGGAAACAAAAATATCCATAATCTCACCACTCAGTGATGACCACTGCTAACATCTGAGCGCATTGTTCTCCAGACTCCTTCCATACACATATGGAAGCAATTGTAAATATGTATTTACTGCTTAAATAAGGTGATCATGTAATTTATCATACAAACCAAGACACTTCTGAGAATGAAAAGAGTGCTATTAATAATTACAATGGGACACAGATACTGTTCCCAGCCAATCAGGGCATGTGATCACTTATACATAAGCCATGTGCCGTCTTTTTCACCTTCCCAGAAAGGAAGTTGCATTTGTAGCAGTTAGAAACCTGGCAATACTGTTGAAATCATGAAACTATTCAGATAACTCATGAATCTCTTTGTTTTGAATAGTGTTAGAAATAGTTTTATTGAGCTAGAAACTAAAAAAAAAACACAAAACGAAAACAAAAACAAAAAAAACCCTTGAGTTAAACCCTACCATTAAAACGTCCAGGTAATCTCTGGCCCCCATCAGTGTTTTAGTTAAACTCTACTGATGTGTGGATATATCATAATTTGTTTTACTAATCACTTATGATTGGACATGTTAGTTTCTACAATTATACTATTTATTAATAAGCAAAGCTAAAATAAACATTCTTGGACATAAATTTCTCTGTTTAACTTTCATTATTTCTGTAGGATACATTCTAAAGGAATGTAGAAAAATGTTAAAATATTTAAACTATAGTGTCAACTTGCCCTCTGGGGGGGTATATACTGATTTATACTTCTCTAGAAGATATGAGTCATTTTACTGTTACCTCATCAGTAATGAACATTATCATCTGCCAATTTGATAGGTATCTTTTCAAATATTTTATCTGTATTTTATAAATATCTTTTTTAAATATTTATTTTTCAATTACAGTTAACATGCAATATTATATATTAGTTTCAGATGTACAACATAGTGATTAGACATTTCTATAATTTATGAAGAGATCACTCCAATAAAATTAGTACCCAACTAACACTATACATAGTTATTACAATATTATTGACTTTGTTCTCTATGCTGTACTTTATATCTCCATAACTATTTTGTAACTACCAATTTGTGATTCTACAATCCAACCCCCAACCTCTAACCCCCAACCCCTTTCATCTGGCAACCATAAAAATGTTCTCTGTATCTATGAGTTTGTCTCTGTTTTGTTTATTCATTTATTTTGTTTTTTAGATTTATTTTGTATGTTGCATTACACATAAGAGTGAAATCATATGGTATCTGTCTTCCTCTGTCTGCTTATTTGACTTAGCATAATATCTTCTAGACCCATTCGTGTTGTTACAGATGGCAAGATTTCATTCTTTTTTGTGGCTGAGTAACATTCACTGTATATATGTACCACTTCTTTATCCATTCATCTATTTATGGACACTTAGCTTACTTCCACACCTGGCTAATAATATATAATCCACACCTGTAAATAATGCCACAAAGAACATATGTTCTTTTTTTTAAGATATTTTATTTATTTACCTTTAGAGGGGAAGGGAAGGAGAGAGGGAGAGAGATATCAATGTATGGTTGCCTCTCGTGAGTCCCCTGCTGGGAACTGGCCTGCAACCCAGGCATGTGCCCTGACTGGGAACTGAACTGCGATCATGTGGTTCGCAGGCCCGCGCTCAATCCATTGAGCTACACCAGCCAGGGCAAGAACATATGTTCTTATTTACAATGTGTTCTTTCAAATTAATGTATGGGGTTTCTTTGAATAAATACCCAGAAGTAGGATTGCTAGGTCCATCTTTGTCTCTTGTTATAACTTTTGTTTTAAAGTTTATTTTGTCTGGTATAAATATTGCTACCCCAGCTTTTCTTTTTTTGTTTTTATTTAATAAAATAACTTTTTCCATCCTTTCACTTTTGGCCTCTGTTTGTCTTTCAAGCTGAAGTAAGTCTCTTGTAGACATACTATATGAGGGTCTTGTTTTCTTATCCATTCAGCCATCATGTCTTTTGATTGGAGCATTTAATCCATTTACATTTAAAGTTGATAGATATGTAGTTATTGTTGATAGATATGTAGTTATTGCCATTTTGTAATTCATATTTTTAAATTTTGTTTTTCTTCTTAAAGAAGTTCTTTTAATATTTCATGTAATATTAGTTTGGTGGTGGCGAACTTTAGCTTTTTCTTGTTTAAGAAGCTCTTTATCTGTCCTTTCATTCTAAATGATAGCTTTTGCTCTTTTCATGCTTTGAATATTTCATGCCAGTTCCTTCTGGCTTGAAAAGTTCCTGTTGAAAAATCAGCTGACAGTCTTATGGGAGCTCCCTTGTAGGTAACTAACTGCTTTTCAATTACTGCTTTTAAAAGTCTCTCTTTATCTTTCACCATTGGTACTTTAATTATGATGTGTCTTGGTGTGGTCCTTTTTGCATCCATCTTGTTTGGGACTCTCTGTGCTTCCTAGACTTGTATGTCTATTTCCTTATCCAGATAGGGACATTTTCCATCACTATTTCTTAAAATAGGTTAACTCCTTGATCTCTCTCTTTTCTTTCTGGTACCTATGATGCAAATGTTGGTATGCTTGATGTTGTCCCAGAGACCACTTAAACCAGCATTTTTTAAAGGAAGTTTTATTGCATTTATTGGGGTGATATTGGTTAATAAAATTATACAGGTTTCAAATGTACAGTTACATCATCTGTATGTATAATACATCATCTGTATATTGTAGTATGTTCACCACTCAAAGTCAAGTCTTCTTCTATTGCCACTTATCCCCTCTTTACCCTCTTCTACCTGTCCCCACCCCCTTTCCCTCTGGTAATCATCATATAGTTGTCTGTGTCTATGAGGTTTTTTTTTCTTAATCCCTTCACCTATTTCACCCTTCCCCTCTGACAGCTGTGAGTCTGTTCTCTGTATCTGTGAGTCTGTTTCTATTTTGTTTATTTTGTTCATTAGATTCTAACCCCATTTTTTAAAATTCTTTTTTTCTTTTTGCTGTTTTGATTGGGTGTTTTCTGGTACTTTATCTTACAAATCACTGATTCTATCCTCTGCTTCATCTACTCTACTATTGATTCCTCCTAATGTAGTTTTCATTTCAGTTATTGTAATCTTCATTTCTGACTAGTTCTTCTTTATGGTTTCTATCTCCATTTCTCTGTTTCTTATCTCTTTGTTGAAATTCTCAATGGTATCACTGAGCATCCTTATAACCAGTGCTTTGAATACTGCATCTTCTAGATTGATTGTCCTCATTTCGGCTGCCTCACTGGTTGTTTCTATGTTGTAGCTGCTACATCTCTTGGTCTTGGTAAAGTGGTCTTAAGTAGTTGGAACCCAGTGGTGCAGTCTTCCTGGTTACCTGAGCTAGGTGCTCCAGGTGTGTCCCTTGTGGGAGATGTATGTGCCCTATTATTGTAGTTGAGCCTTACCTGTTGTTGGCATATCAGTAGGAGGGTTGACCCTCAGGCTGATTGGTTTGGGGACTGGCTATGACTACAGTGGAGGAGCTGTTGTACAGGGGCTGACCCTACAGAGCAGGATTTGATTTAGTGGGGCTTGTCTGCCTAAGTCTGCCTTTTGGGTATGTCATTTGTGGAGGTGGTTGGGTGATACTCAGTTGTGGTCTGAAGCTAGCCCTCAGGTTTGTTGATCCTGGGGCCTCTTGGGAAGGGCTTTGGTGCAGGCCAAGTTTGGCTGCTGCCTGTGCCCTTCTCAGGGCCTCTTGGTATGAATAGCAAATTGATCTGTAGATGGTTGCCTCTTGTGCTGGGCTTGGAGGTGTCTTGGGAGATGCTAAGCTGTGATCTGAAGCTGGCTGCTGTGACCAGATGCTACTTGTTTGGGGTTTGCAAATGTTTGAGAGATTTTTGGGATGTCTATAGCACAAGCCAAGACAGGCCATTTGTATAGAAAAGCCCCTTTGATTGGGTTGAAAATTGGGTTGGGTGGAGGTCTTAGGGAATCACCAGGGTTGTATGAAGGATTTTAGCTAGGTTGATGGAGATTCAGATATGGTGCCCACCTGAGTGTGCAGGCAGGGCTGGGGGAGGGCTCAACAAAGAACAATGGTCTCTGACAGAAACGGTCCCATTTCTGTATGGGAGAAAGCCACCCCTCCAGCACTTGCTCTTAAGCCAGAGAGTCCCTCCTCGTATGTTCCGGGGGCCTTTAAAACTACTGCCCCAATGCTGGAGCTCAGAGTTATTGACTCTAAGTTCATGAATGGGCCCTTTAAGAGGAATACCTCAGACTCCAGAAGCCCTCAGTCTCACTCAGCCACAATCACCGCTGGTTTTCACAGCTGGAAGTTACGGGGACTTTTCTTGTCTTCACTGGAACCTTGGGCTGGGGAGCTTGACATGGGGTTGGACCTTTTGCTCCTCAGGGGAAACTTCTGCAGCCAAGATATCCCTTTCCATTTTTAACTGCCACACATGGGTGTGGGACCAGCCTGGTCTGCCACTCTGCTCCTCCTACCAGTCTTGCTGTGGCTTCTTCTGTATAGCCTTAGTTATAGGACTTCTGTTAGGCTAGACTTCAGGTGATTCTCAAAGATGGTTATTTTATAGTTCAGTTGTAATTTTGATGCAGTTGTGGGAGGAGGTGTGTACAGTGTTACTTACTCTGTGATTGTAACTAGAAGATCAATAGGTATCTTAATTTGCATTTTATCACCAAGGAGGTTGAAATCATGTGATACACATAATTGTTTCCTTGTGAATTGCCTGTTCATTTCCCAGGTTCCATTTACCCTTCACTTTATTTGCAATCAGGTGTATATATATCCCTTACCACTTTGTTGAAACTTATCTGACAGAAGTCCCCTGTGATTTACTAATTGCCAAATGCAATAGACAGTTAGATGAAGTCTCTGTGGCACTTACCCCTGTTGACTACTTCCTGCTGAAGCCTTCTCTTCCCTTGACTTTCACAATATTGCATTCACAGTGTTTCAGTTCTATGTTTTCCTCTCTGATGTCTTATGCTCAGCCTTTTTCACTGGCTCCTAGTCTTTTACCCATGATGATTATTGGATCTACTCCAATGATCTTAACTACCACTTGTACCCTAATGAATCCTAAAGCTTCAGTTCATAACACTTTCAAGTTCTGGCCCTTATATCTAACAGTGTAATGGACAGCTCCATTGGTGATTTCCTAGACACCTCATAAAATGTACATATCCAAAATATAGTATAACTTATCTCTGAAAGATTCTCATATTCCTTAAACCTATGCCTTCTCCTGTATCCCCTGTGTTGGTGCATGGGGCTATAATAAACCCAGTCAATCATGCCAGGAACAAAAAAGCTATCCTAGTCTACTTCTCCTATTACTTTTAATCTAGTCATCAAGTGTTCTATTGATTTGGTCTCTTAAACCTCTCTCAAGTCTATTGTCTCCTCTTCATACCTATTTTTACTGGTCTAATTCAAGCCCTTTTCTTTCCTTTTTTAACATACCTGTCAGTGAACTCTTTGAGGGCAAGTCTTTTATTCTCTCTTTTTCTCCCCCGTATCTATCATATTGCCTGACACAGAATCCTTAGTGTATATATGCTGATTGAATAATAAATCAGTATTTCAGAGACATTTAAAGTATAAGTCAAGTTATGGGCTTTGCTGAAAGGTCATTGTCATATTGTCTTGGGCCTAGAAATTTTTTAAAATAGAAAAAGTGAAGAGCTACTTTATTGGGGAAAAGAGTGCTTTATTTTTTTCTTAGGTTGCCTTTTGGAAGACTTTATAAAGCAAGCTCACAGTCTGAGGAAGCAGCAATGATACCCATGTAACCAGAACTCAGGAAGCACCCTAGAGTCACTGCATATTGTATTGATTGCTCCAGATTGTGTTGTTAATAACTAATTTTAGGGGAAAGGAAGGTTTCTGAATGATAGTATTTTGACAAGATAATAGGACTTTTACCTTAATACAAGGATGGAAAATCTAAAGGGAAAACCTACAAATGTACTTGATAGCCCACTACATGTGGGGAAATCACTAAATGATGTACCCATGACAGTAAATACTTTTGGTTTTACAACCCTGGCACCTGAAGCTCTGTGGTTCATGGATGGCCTGCTGGGACTGCTGTAGAGGAAAGAAGAAAGAGAGGGGTACACACTGAGAGCCTAAAAGGTGCTGCTCCAGATTCCCCCACATGGCTTTTTAAGTAGAAAATTTTCACTTTTATCTAGTTTATACATTGGGCCGCCATATAGGATTTTGTTTGAAGAGTTTTGTTGATTAAAAAACAAAAACAAAATGTTGAAAGCTATTGGTATAGGTCATGTACTCCAATGTTCTTTGGCCACAGTATTTTCAGCTAAGCTGACTCCAGCTGGCTTAAGTGAAAACTGCATTGACTTAACTCACATGTCTTCTTTCTGTCAAGCTGGAGGAGATAACAGAGGCAGAGGATGCTCTCTCTGAAGCCAATGCATTGAACAACTACAATGCTGAAGTGTGGGCATACTTGGCTCTGGTCAGCCTGAAAGTGAGTGTTTACTATCCTTACACAGTGCCTTCTTTGGGCAAAGAGATGAAGAACTAAGTAAAGCAAGAGATAGTAAGATGGCCATTAAAGCACAATAGTTGAGGTTTGATCAGATACGGATTTGATCGTTATATAAGTGAAGGAGGGCCAAGTCTGGGAAGCCTGTTCTTGAAATGTGCTTAAAAAATCATATACTCAGGTAGGTTTTCTGGAAAGGAGATTCTGAAAATGGAAGTGAGCCCTTTGGTCTTGGTGTTCATGGGTAAGCAGGAATGCAGTGGGCCAGGGCTGACTCCTAGACAAGGGTTGTGGGTGGGTTAGGCTCCCTGCTGCACTTTTGAGCTACTTCCCTGTGGGAATCAGAGTCTGGCCTAGGACTGGGGTTAGGATCGCTGAGTGGGGAGCCGTGTGAGGGCAGTGACTGGCAGTGCAGTGGGTGGCAGATTGGACTTGGGGGGCAGCCAGCTGTTCTGCTGTCCCCCTGGGCACCTCTCCCATCTGCCTGTGCTTTCATGTTTAGAATCTCAAACCGGGGACTAGGGTAAGCATTCTTTGTATAATCATTCAGGTTATGCTCTGGATCTACAAAACCTCCTGCAGCCATACCTATACCCTTTGATTTCCCCCTGTGTTTTATGTATGGCTTAGAAAATCTATATAAGAATTCGATAATAAAAATAAAGGTAAGGTAGGCTATAAGGGTATAGGTATATATGGATTATCAACAAAAGGACCAACACATACCTCTGATATACTAAAACAATTTAATGAAAAGATCTTATTGTTTTTATATTTTTAAAGAAGATTTTAAAACATTTAAAAGATTATATTTATTTTTATAGATGGGAAGGGAGGGAGAAAGAGAGGGAGGGAAACATCACTGTGTGGGTGCCTCTCATGTGCCCCCTACTAGGGACCTGGCCCACAACCCAGGCATGTGCCCTGACTGGGAATTGAACCCGCAACCCTTTAGTTCATAGGCCAACACTCAATCCACTGAGCTACGCCATCCAGGGCCTGATCCTATTGTTTTAAAAATGAACATGCTACCATAAAACATCTTTATAATTGTCTCTGACTTTTTAAAATTGGAGATCAGAATTTGGGGTAGATAGTTTAGCTATTTACCTGATACTAATCAGGAAATACATAACATTTTTATTTAAAATGTACTTAGTTATATTTAGCAACCTCATTTCTGAGTTTCCTTGTCATTAGTATAGTTTTCATTTCAAAAAATAAAAAAAATTTAAATGGAAGTGATATTGTATCAGAATGTAAAGTCAAAGACCAGTGAAGGAGATGTTCCACTAGTCTTTCTGAATCGTCCTTCCTGTTGAATTGCTGGCTGAGGGTGCTTATCTTGGATATAGATGGGAAATCAGGTTAGGGTATTGTGGGAGTTTGTGATAGCTGCTTTACCTGTAGAAAATAACTCTCCCAAAATTAAATAACTTGCTTAAATAACTTGCACATCAGTCTAAAATCAAATTGGGAATAATGTCTATTGTGATTATAAGAGAAATTAACAAAATAAAAATTACTGGGTTTTCTCTTCCTGAATATCGGTATGAGAAATACCTGCATTCTTTCCCCAGCTCTGTTACAACCAGTTGTGGGACCCTGGGCAAGTCACTCAGACTTGCTGGGCCTCAGTTTCTTCATCTTTTAACTAAAAGTGTCCAAATGAAAGACTTTAATACAGTTCTCCCAGAAACTGATAGATTCGAATAAAACAGTTTACAAGGTTGAGCTCAAACAACAACATAGAGCTCTGCACTTAACAACTAGAGAATACATATTCTTTTCAAGCATAAATGAATTATTCATATGCTAGACCACAAAGACAGATTCAACAAATACATGTAGATCACACTGCGGTGAAATTATAAATCAACAACTATAAGATAGGCCAAAAGACTCATACACTTGTAAACTTAAAACCATGCTTGTAATTAATTCATGAGTCAAAGAGTAAATTGTGGTAAGTTCTTGCGGTAGATAGAATTCTCAAAATGACCTCTTAAGATTATTTCATCAAGTACTAGTAATATAGGTACTGCTTTGAAGGGAAGTCAGAGGAATTCAAAGCACGAGAAAGACTCAACATACAATTGCTGGCTTAAAGAGGGAGAGGGACCACGTGTTGAGGGAAGCGAGTGGCCTCCAGAAGCTGAAAGCATTCCATGCTCACAGCGAGCAAGGAAATGGGGACCTCTGTCCTGCAAGCACAAGAAACTGAATTCTGCCAACAGCCTGAATAAGCTTGGAGGTAGATTCCTGTTAAGAATCTAGCCCCACTGACACTTTGATTTTGGCCTTTTGAGGCCCTAAGCAGAGAACCAGCTGAGACATGCCATACTTCTGACCAGTGGAAATTGAGATGACAAATGGGCATTATTTTAAGCCATTAAGTTTGTGGTAATTTGTTACACAGTGGTAAAGAACTAATACAGGACTTTTAGTAGATTTTTATAATAATGGCCCCCATTTAATTGTGCTTTCATGAACAAGAGCTCCAAGCCAGGGAACTGCTTAAGTGTTCATGATATTCCGAAAAATCCACCTGGAGGACCAGTAGTGTGGATATGCCATTTATTACATTACAGGGGAGTGCACCAATAGTGGTAGATTGGTGCAAAAGTGACCATGCCCTGCCTGAGGCTTGGTGCTACCAATAGGGTTAGGATGGGAGCGGTGGCAGCAGGGAGGGAGCTGTGGTAGCAGGTGAAAGTGCTACAGGGCTGTGATAAACACAGGAGCCTTGAAAGACTGTTCCCCTGGCTCCTTATGGCTGCTGGCCAGGCAGCCATCTGTTTTCTGAGATGAAGGGACCATGTCCTGAGTCACCCCACAACACCCTTCGCAATGTGATGTTGTTACTCCTCCCATCAAGAGGTAGTGTCTCCTCATTTCTACACCTGCTGGAATCTGAGCTGCACTTGTGAATTACTTTGATCAGTAGAATATGATGGAAATGTGTAAGTTCTCAGAAACTAGGACTTTAAAGGTCCTGCAGCCACTGCCCTTGCCCTCTTAAAACTCTGGGTCCACCATGCTGTAAAGAAGCCCAGTTTAGCCTATAGGAAGCTCAACATCCATCTAGGAGAGAACTGAAGCACCTTGGCCAACAGCCAAACTCACCTCTTGAGTGAGGCCATCTTGGCCCCTCCAGCTATAACCAAATTGTCAGATGACTACAGCTGCACAAGTGATCCTAGAAAAAATCAGAAGAAGAATGGCCCAAATTGCCCATAGGATTATGAGAAATAATATATTGTGTATTAAACTACTAAGTGTTTGAGGTGACTTGTTACACTTCAGTAAATAATTAAAGTGGGAATGATGGCTGGTGTGGCTCAGTGGATTGAGTGCTAGCCTGTGAACCAAAGGGTCGCTGGTTTGATTTCCAGTGAGGGCACATGCCTGGGTTGTGGGCCAGCTCCCTAGCAGGGGTTATGTGAGAGGCAACCACACATTGATGTTTCTTCCCATCTCTTTTTCCTTCCCTTCCCCTCTTTCTAAAAATAAATTAATTAAATATAGAAAAAACAAAGCCATTATGTATTGGAAATGTGGAACACAATTAAAGCAACACAGAGAGGGTAATTTATAGCCTTAAATACATACAGGGTCTGGCAGAAGTAAGGCTTACTTGAGCGTGGTTAGTAGGGTACATGTATGTCTTGCATGATGTGGACAGCAATTTGAACATTTCACCTAAAATGTCATGGTGTACTTGAGTGTGATATTGTTATGTTACAGAATTACATGCTTATGATTATGTAATAAGAGACAATGTAATAAAAAGGGGTGTTATTTATTCCAGACCCTATGTTTTAGAAAAGAGAACTGAAAAATCAATGGATTAAGCATTTAAATTAAAAATATTGGTAAAAAAGAGGGACTTCCAGCCAAGATGGAGGTGTAGGTGGAAATACTGTGCCTCCTCATACAACCAAATTTAAGGACAACAAAGATTTAGAAACAAACCGAATCCAAAACAGACAGGAAAATTGAACTGTACGGAAGTCCTACAACAACGAACCATTCATCCAGACCAGTAAGAGGGGCAGAGTCAGGGGCCAGTGGAGAGAGGTCCCAGCAGGGGGAGACAGTGATTGGCGACCCGGGTGGGCTCAGGACAAAAACCCTTACCTTGCAAGTAAGGCTTGCAAGGCGGCTGGCTGACCACAGACACACATTTTTGTGCAGAGAAACCAGGCAGGTTTAAAAACAATGAGACAGACTGAGCAACCCAGGGCCCCAGCAATGGGAAATAAAGCCTAAAAACACTGATTGGAAAAACTTTTGGGGGTTGAGGTGCTGGGAGAAGCTCCTAGCCTCACAGGAGAGTTCATTGGGGAAACCCACAGGGTCCTAGAATGAACACAAGCCCACCCACAGGCAATGGGTGGAATCAGCACTAGAAGGGTCCAATTTGCTTGTGGGAAGTGGCAGAGGGGACTGAAATCTGAGAGAGCGAAACAAATGCCACTGCTCCCTCTCTGACCCCACCCCCAGTCACAACCCAGTGACTGGGTAGACTCACCCTGGTACGTAACAGGCGCAAACAGACCAAAACTTTATGGCTCAAGCAGAAGAACAGCTCAAAGCCCCAGAGCCAATACTTCTAAGTGACCAAGAGATAGTCAACCTATCAGATGCACATTTCAAAACGCTGGTGATGAAGATGCTCACCAAACTGGTTGATTTTAGTTGCAAATTAGATGAAAAAATGAAGGCTACACTAAGTGAAATGAAGAAAAATTCATAGGGAACCAATAGTGATCGAAACTAATCTGGGACTAAAATCAATGGAGTGGACCAGAAGGAAGAAAGAAATAACCAAACAAAAAAGAATGAAGAAACAAGGATTCAAAAAATGAGGAGAGGCTTAGGAACCTCCAGGACATCTTTAAACATTCCAACATCCTAATTATAGGGGTACCAGAAGTGGAAGAGGAACAGCCACAAGTGGAAAACTTATTTGAACAAATAACAAAGGAGAACTTCCCATATCTGGCAAAGGCAATAGACTTCTAGGAAATCCAGGAAGCTCAGAGAGTCCCAAAGAAGTTGGACCCAAGAAGGAACACACCAAGACACATCATAATTACATTAGCCAAGATGAAAATGAAGGAGAGAATTCTAGAAGCAGCAAGAGATAAGGGGACAGTCACCTACAAAGGACTGTCAGCAGATTTCTCAAAAGAGATCTTACAGGCAAGAAGGAGCTGGAAAGAAGTATTCCAAGTCATGAAATCCAAAGACCTACATCCAATATTGCTCTAGCCAGCAAAGCTTTCATTTAGAATGGAAGGGCAGATAAAGCACTTCTCACATAAGGTCAAGTTAAAGGAGTTCATCATCACCAAGCCCTTATTATATGAAATGTTAAAGGGACTTGTTTAAGAAAAAGAGATAAAAAATATGAACAGTGAAAGGACAGCAAACTCACAGTTATTAACAACCACACCTAAAACAAAACCAAACTAAGTAGACAGCTAGATCAGGAGTGGAGCCACAGAAATGGAGATCACATGGAGGGTTAGCAACAGGGAAGAGGGAGGAAGAGAAGGGGGGAGAAGGTACAAAGAATAAGTAACATAGACGGTAGGTAGAAAATAGATAGGGGGAGGGCAAGAATAGTATGGGAAATGTAGAAGCTAAAGAACTTGTAACACCTGGACAGGAACTAAAGGAGGGGAATGGGGGGAGGGGGTGTGCAGGGTGGAGGGGAATGAAGGGGGGAATCGGACAACTGTAATGGCATAGTCAATAAAATATATTTTAAAATATCGGTAGAAAGAAAGCAAGGAAACTTAAAAGATAATCAGGAAAGTGAGTATACATCTGAAATTAATGTAATGTTGTGCTAATTATACCTTAATTAAAGAAAAATAAATATAAATTTTAAAAAACATAGAAAATAAGGAGTAGAAGTAAATTACATTTAAAACAAGCACATAATAGGGAGGATTAACAAAATCATAAATAACCTGCTTCCCAATATACCCTAGCTGGGAATTGAAACAGCAACCCTTGGGTTTACAGGACACTCCAATCAACTGAGCCACACCAGCCAGGGCAATAGATTGCTTTTTTAAAAAAAGACTGGTAAATAGACAAGCCTCTTGTGTAACTAATTAAGAATTTTTTTGAAAGAGAAGGCAAAAATAATGAATAAAACAGAGACTGAACTGCAGAAATTATTGGCTAAAATTCAACCCACTCAGGCATATAAAAGAGAAAACTAGCTTTTTTAAAATCTGAAAATATTTCTTCAAAATCTATAGTATTGCATGAAATGGTGAAAAGGTAGAAATATTTTTTGAAGGCAGGAACAAGACAAGGTACCTGCTGTCATCATTCCTACTCAACACTGCACTGAAAGTTCCACCAAGGAAAAAACACACATACACACAAAAGAAACTGGAGGGAAAAGACTGGAAAAGAACACAAGAAAATATATGAACAAGCTAAAAGATGTATTAAGTTTCAGTACTTAAAGTGTAGGCAAAAAATGAGTAATGATGGTTATTAGTGGGGAAAGGGGTTGGGGAATAGGGTGGAAGCAAGACATCTTATGTATACCTTATTATATCTTTTTGATTTTAAATGATGTATATCTATTATCTATTCAATAAATATTAACAGAGGTGGATTTGACAAGGATGTTGGATGAAACAGTAATATAAAAAATCGATACCATGAAAATCAGATGTTATCAGGAACAACCAATTTGAAAATCTAATTTTTAAAAATTCCATTCAAGACCTATTGGATAAAAATTTAAAACTGTATTGAAGGACATAAAAGAGGATCTAATAGAAAAACCATGTTCACAAACAGGAGGTTTCAATAATATAAAGATGAAAAATTTCCCCAAATATCTAATTTTAATGCAGCTCCAATAGAAATAACATAGTGTTTGAGGAACTTTATAAGATATCCATAGATTCACTTTAGTGCAAGATTTTCTATACTATACCACCTTATGTATAAGAAGGAAGGAAAAAAGAAATCATACACAGATTTTCTCATTTAAAAAAAAAGAGCACAGGAAGGAAAAATTCAAGATTCTCCATAGTGGGTCTTATAGAACATGGGCAGGCAGAAGGTAGAAAGATGGGAGGGAATGAGAGAGTCACACTCTGTACCTTTTTGTACACATCTGACTTTTGTACTATTTTAATGTTTCATATGTTTTTAAAGAAATAAAATCAATAAGAAATTGAGAGATTACATAATTGATATCATAAACAAATAAAAACATTATTTCTAATGAATACTATAATAACACTGAAGGTGTAAGAAAGAGAACTAAATCAAGACACTTATGAAAAAATTTTGAAATATATATACTCAGACTAGAGAGAAAACCTCAGTACAAATACTGGACTCTAGTTAGTAGGCTCTTTTGCAGAGTCATGAGTTAGGTCTGAAATGACCAAGTATTCTGTGATTCACCCAATAAATACTTATATTGTGGATAATGGGAGCCAGGTTTCTCACTGTCAGAGAAGTGAATTACAAATATGGAAATGGGGAAGATAAAATGAATCTGTAGTGGTGGATTAGAATTGGAGATACTAACCAGAGGGGAGGTGGAAGAGGATAATGAGGGGAAAGATGGGGAGGGTTGTCAAGGAACATGTATAAAGGACAAATGGACAAAGCTAAAAGGGGGATAGGATTGCAGGTAGCAGGTGGGGATGGCTGGGGTGGGGGTGGGGAAATGGAGACAACTGTACTTGAACAATAAAAAAAGAAAAAAATTGGAGATACTGATACGATGTCATGACTTGAAGAGAGATAGATAATATATATTATATACAATATATGAAGGCTATATAGTATATAAAGTGTGTGAGAACACTATACCCAGAGCTCAGGATTTTGTTTTTAAATTAATTAAAAGGAACCAGGGTATTTGTCCAGTTAAAAAAAAAAGTCAGTGGTTTCTTGAAAAATGGCTCATTTTAGGACAAGGACAGGAAAAGTACAAGATGAGTCTGGAATATTTTGTTGAATCAAGTAAAAATTCTAAAAGAAAGATTGAGATGTCAAAAACACACAGGGAAAAATAAAAGACAAAGGAACTAGCTTAAAGGGGGATTCCATTGGCCCTATCTGGGGCAATCAGAGCATCGAAATAAATAATTATAGTAAAGGATTCCAAATGAGAAAGTATGAGCCCACAGTGATATAATTAAACAAATAAATGCAGAAGAGGAAAGCTTACAGTGGAAGGCTAACTATTAAATGTATAATGGGTGACATAATTAATGCACTATGAGATATTTGATGATGTTATTGCTTGTATGATAGAGGTTAAAACAAAAAAAAAGGATATACTGGAGAAAGAAATAAACCTGGAAATTTTTTAAAGATTGATTTAAAAACGTAAAAAAATAAATGTATAAAGAGTTATATTTAAAGAGGAATAAAGAGGAATCAGAAAATCACAATTTGGAGAACCACCATAATAATAATTAATTTAGGGGACAGTCATCAATGTGCACTAAAACTATGGATGAGTATGTAAGGAGTAAGAAGATATTTACATAGACTCAAAGTCTACCCCTGCAAGATATATACGGGGAACAAAGTAATGTAATAGTAGAAAAATCTGGCAGATAATAGTCTAAACAAATGATCAACGGTACCATCACTAGTATTGGGATAAACAGCATATACCTCCTGATAGGATGCACTGAGGAGTACACATCATTTTTGTGCTATTCCCACCAAAACTTTGTATTTTGACATGAAGAAAAATCAGACAAATAAAAATTGTAGTCTATTTTACAAAATAACTCTCCTCTGCTCTTCACAAATGTCAATGTAGTGAAACACAAAGGCTCAAAAACTCTTCCAGATTAAAAGAAACTGAAGACATGAATACTGAATGCAAGGCATGAACCTGGATATTTTGTTGTTGTCACAGAAAACAGTGGGCTATTAGAGAAAATCTGAGTGAGGCCTCTAGATTGTATCAGCAGTTCTCAGACTTTTTTTTTTATCTTATGGCACACATAGACTAATTACTAAAATTCTGCAGCACACCAAAAAGATACTTTTTTACAGATCTTATTAAAAAATAGGTATACTTTTGATTCATTCACACTGTATAGCTATTGTTGTGTTGGCTGTTGTCATTTAAAAAAATTTGTCAGTCTAATGGAAAAGAGGTCAGTGCCCCTGACTAAATAGTCAGGAATTGCATGTTTTAAAAATTCTTGCAGCATACTGACTGAAAATTGCTGAATTAGATGATAGTATTGTATGTATGCTAACCTCCTAATTTTGACCATTGTACTATAATTATGTAAGAGAATGCCCTTGATTTTAGAAACACATACTGAGGACTTCCGCCAAGATGGAGGCATAGGTGGAAACACTGTGCCTTCTCCCACAACCAAGTTTGAATACAACAAAGGTTTGGAGAAACAAAGACACAACCAAAGGACAGAAAATTGAATTATACGGAAGTCCGACTACATCTAACCGTTCAATGGGGACGGTAAGAGGGACGGAGCCAGCAGCGAGCAGGGTCGGGCAGGACAGTGCCCCCGATCCAGACGCACAGGCAGACGGGAACCAGTTGGGGTGTGGAGCAGACCTCGGGCGCATATTCGCGCACAGTGAGACAGACCACGCAGGCCCCAGGGGGCGAGGGCTGCCGGCAGTGGCACACTCGCGTGCACTGGGACGAAACGCGTGGGCCCGGTGATGGCAGCAACTGCGGCACCGGTGAGGGCCGTGTTGGCAGGCAGTGGACAGGACGCCATAGTCCCTCTTTGACCCCGCCCCCACATACAGCGTCACAACCCAGCGACTTGGTTGCCCTGCATTACCAGTGAGAGCCATTGACCCTCTTTGACCCCGCCCCCACATACAACGTCACAACCCAGCGACTTAGTTGCCCTGTTCTAGTGAACACTTTAGGGCTCTGATCCTGCTATGGAACAGGCACGAACAACCCAAAAGATGGCACAAGAAGAACTTAAAGTCCCAGAGCCAATAACTCTAAGCGACCGAGAAATTGCCAGCCTCTCAGAAGCACAATTCAGGACACTATTTATCAGGATGCTCACAGAACTGGTAGATTATAGTCACAAATTAGAGGAACAAAGTCACAAATTAGAGGAACAAAGTCACAAATTAGAGGAACATATGAAGGCTAAACTAATTGAAATGAAGGGAGATGCAGAGGAAACCAATAGTGATGGAAAGGAAACAGGGACACAAATCAATGGAATGGACCAGAAGGAAGAACAAAACATCCAACCAGAAAGGAATGAAGAAATGAGAATTCAAAAGAACGAGGAGAGGCTTAGGAACCTCCAGGACATCTTTAAACGTTCCAACATCCGGATTATAAGGGTACCAGAAGGGGGAAAGAAACAGCCACGAGTGGAACACTTATTTGAACAAATAATAAAGGAGAACTTCCCCAGTCTGGCAAAGGAAATAGACTTCCAGGAAATCCAGGAAGCTCAGAGAGTGCCAAAGAAGTTGGACCCAAGAAGGAACACACCAAGGCACATCATAATTACATTAGCCAAGACCAAAATGAAGGAGAGAATCCTAGAAGCAGCAAGGGATAAGGGGACAGTCACCTACAAAGGAGTACCCATCAGACTGTCAGCGGATTTCTCAAAAGAGACCTTACAGGCAAGAAGGGGCTGGAAAGAAGTATTCCAAGTCATGAAATCCAAAGACCTACAGCCAAGATTGCTTTATCCAGCAAAACTTTCATTTAGAATGGAAGGACAGATAAAGTGCTTCTCAGATAAGGTCAAGTTCAAGGAGTTCATCATCACCAAGCCCTTATTGTATGAAATGCTAAAGGGACTTATATAAGAAAAAGAAGATCAAAAATATTAACAGTGAAAGGACAGCAAACACACAGTTCTTAACAACCACACCTAAAACAAAAGCAAACTAAGAAGACAGCTAGATCAGAAGTGGAACCATAGAAATGAAGAACACATGGAGGGT
The DNA here is from genome assembly GCF_014824575.4 of Sturnira hondurensis. Taxonomy (NCBI): domain Eukaryota; kingdom Metazoa; phylum Chordata; class Mammalia; order Chiroptera; family Phyllostomidae; genus Sturnira; species Sturnira hondurensis. Next base: position 2,799,650 of record NW_028081392.1, on the reverse strand, counting down.
TAGAAACAGGGGGGTGGGAGGGGGAGAAGGGGGGAGAAGGCACAGAAAATAGCATAGATGGTAGGTAGAAAATAGATAGGGGGGAGGGCGAGAATAGTGGGGGAAATATAGAATCCAAAGAACTTGAGACACGTGGTTATAAACTAAGGGGGGGAGAATGGTGGGGGAGGGAGGGTGCGGGTGGAGGGGATTGAAGGGGGGAATAGAACAAATGTAATGGTATAATCAATAAAATATATTTAAAAAAAAAGAAACACATACTGAAATCTAGAATTGCATCAAGTCTATGATTTATTCTCAAGTGGTTAAAATAGATACATGTGTGTGCATGCACATGTACAGAGAGGAGAGAACTATTCTTGTAACTTTTCTTTAATCTGGAATTATGTCAAAAATTTGAAAGAAAGATAATTCCTTATGATGATGCAAATTAACACCAACTACATACCCACCAGAATGGTTTAAATCAAAAAGACCAACAATACCAAGTGTTGACAAGGATGTGAAGAAACTGAAACCCTGACACATTGCTAATGGGGTTGCAAACTAGTGCCACCACTTTGGAAAACAGTTTGGCAGATTCTTAAAAAGTTAAACATATACCTACCATATAGTCCAGCAATTTCAATTCTTGGTACTAGTCAAGAAAAGTGAAAACATATGTCCACACGAACATTTCTCTGTTTCATTGCAGCATTTAATAATAGCCAAAGACTATAAAATTTCCAAATGTCCATCAGGAAACAGATTAACAAAATCTGGAATATTTACACAATGGAGTACTATACAGCAACAAAAATGAAAATTTGGTTCATGCAACAGTATGGATGAGCCTCAAAAACACTGTGCTAAGTCAGAGAAGCAAAGCACAGAAGATTGTATGTTATATGGCTCCATTTACTTGAAAATTAGGGAAACCATAGAGACAAAAGTATATCAATGGTTCCCTACAGCCAAGAGTAGGAATGGAAATTGACTGCAAACAGACATAAAGAAACTTTTTTGGACTAATTAAAATCTTCTATAACTGGATTGTGGTGATGGTTGTATACTGAACCTTAAAATTTGTGAATTTGTGGTATGTAAATTATATCTCAATAAAGTTACTTTTAAAAGACTATATAGCCCCCTCCACATGAATAATATATGGACTATTTAATAAATAGTGGTGGAGTAACTATCTGTGTGAAAAAAAATTAGTTCTTTATCTCATGACACATACCCACAAATTCCAGCTGGTTTGAAGACCTAAATCATAAAACTTTGGATTGTTTAGAAGAAAATATAGAGAATACCTCCAGGTCCTCATGGTGCACAGGTTTCTTATGACCATAAAAACACAAAGCAAAAATAAAATATCAATACATTAACAACTTTAAAATTGGAAATTCATGTATAGCAAAAGATACTGAAATAAAGTATAAGGACTTTATTATAAATATTCGCATCATTTATAACTAAGAAAGGATTAGTATCCAGAGTATATAAATAGCTACTACAATAAGAAAAAAACCCTACAAATAATCTGATTGAAAAATGGTCACAGGACCCATCTAGATGGGTAGACAAAAAAGCTGTGGTACATTTACACAATGGAATACGGTTTGGCCATATTAAAAAGGAAAGAAAGAAAGAAAAGGAAATCTGACGCTTTGTGACAGCATGGATGGACCTGGAGAGCATTATGACAAGTGAAATATGCTAGTCAGAGAAAGACAAGTACCATATGATTGCACTCATATGTAGAATCTAATGAACATAACGAACTAATGAGCAAAATAGAGACAGGCCCTTAAATAGCAGGCTGACAGCTGTATGTCTGGGTAGGGTTGGGGAGGTTGGGTAGTGGGATTAAGAGAAAAATTTGAAAAAAGAGAAAATTCGTGGATATGGACAGCAGTGTGTAGATTGCCAGGGCATGGGATGAAGTGGGGGAGGGGAGTAGAGAAGGGTATTATTACGGGGATAAGTGGTGGTGGAAGGAGACTTGACTTGGGGTGGTGAACACACAACACGGTGTACAGATGATGTGTTGTGGAACTGTGTCCCTGAAACCTGTACAATTTTATTAAGCAGTGTCACCCCAATAAATTCAATAAAAAGGTAGGGGGAAAGACCAAGATTTATTTCCAGACCACCACCTAAAAAAAAAGTGGTCACAGGATAGAACGAGGAAATTGTAAAAGTCAATAAATGTATGAAAAATTCTGCATCATTGGTAATCATGAAAATGCAATTTAAAGTAATGATGTAACAGAAATTCACCATCAGGTTGGCAAAAATTAGCTTGATATTGAACAACATTGATAAGGATTCTCATACTTGCTGAAGATATAAACTGGTATAGCCAAAGTGCAATATGGCATTATGCAGTCACAGGCATATCTTACAACTTAGCAATTTTATATTTACGTACATTGCTAAGAAAAACACCAGAAGACATGTATAAGGATATTTACTGCAGCATTTTCCTATTATGCAAAAAAAATTGTCATTCTTTTTCAAAATGATTTTGGTTGTTCTGGATACTCGTGTCATTTGGGCCTCTGCCTCCCTATGGCAGAAATGTAACAAAGGTACCAGTGATAGGAAAAGAAAGACGTACTGGAAATGGCCCATGAAATTAGGAAAACTTCGAAGTGTAGATATAGAAAAGTCTTTTAGGCAATAAAAGTTTTGTGAACTAGTGAAAATTTACCGTGGATTAGCACTAATCAGCAAATCAGTCTAGATATTCTGTAAGTTCCCTTCTAGCCTGCACATTCTGTGGATCTCATATTTATGTATTGGAGCTTTCCAAGTGACCTGGCATAGTCTAATTTGTTATGCACAGACTTGTGAAGTATAATAGTGAATTCATATTATTCTCACTTAACTCCTTCATGCAAGAATAACTGGGAGCAGGGTTCTCATCTCATATCCATATCTGCATGGAAGTAGTTTTAGCATCTACTTTTCCTAATGCATAGAGGCAGGATAAAGTTCAAAACTTAGACTTTGGTGCAAGACTGCATTATTTTAAAATCTAGCTCTTCCATTTATTAGCTTCATAACCCTTGCAAGTTATCTTGTCTGTGCCTAGAGTTTTCTATCTGTAAACTGAGAATTATAATTATCTCCTAGGGTTGTTTTTAGGATCAAATGAATGTAGTTAAAGCACTTAAAACAATGTAAAAAAGCTAAACCACAAAGTAAGCACTACATGAGTGCTAGTTATTATTAATAGAATGACTTTAATCCTGAGCAGAACAAATGACCCATGGTGCTTTCAGGAAAAAGAAAAAAAGGAGATAAGCCAAGTTATTTTTAAGCCTTTTGAAATGAAGGCATATGTATCATTTTCCTGCTTCACCTTTGAATTCACAGGCTCTTCACTAAGAAGGTAGGGAATCCTCTGCTTTAGGTAGAGATGTTTTGTTGGCAAAGCACTTTCCCACATAATGTTTGTGATATATCACCATCACCAGCTGCTACTCTTCTTTTCTCAGGCGGGACGACAACTGGAAGCTGAGCAAGCGTACAAGTACACGATGAAGGTATGGTGCAGACACCTCTGCTGTTTGCACTGTACTGAGGTTAGAAAACTGGGAGGAAGTGACTGGCTTCATTCAGAACTTTATTGCATTTCATGATGTGAATATTTTTTCTAGGGACTTTTCTTACCATCTTCTCCATTATCATAGGGTTCCTGGGTTTGGAACAATACCCACATAGTACCATGGGGGATTTTGCTTTATACTTCTTTAGAGAATGGTTTAATGGAAAGACAGGTGGCTTGGGTGTCAGTAGACCTGAATTATGATCTTAGCTTTGTCATTAATGTACCATGTTAACCTCTCTGGGCCTCATTTTCCTCGTGTGTAAGATGAAGGTGTTGGTCTAGTCTAGGGCTGAACAAATTTGTCCTGCAAATGGCCAAACAGGAAATAGTTTAGGCTTTGGTGGTCTCTGTTGCAACTACTACATTCTGACTTGTAGTGAAAAGGCAGCCATAGACAATCCATAGACAAATGAATGGGGATGTGTTTCAAATAAAACTACTTACAAAAATAGGCAGTGCACTAGATCTGGCTCACGAGCAGTGGTTTGGCAAACCATGGGCTATTCTATTAGCTGTAAATTGTAAGTAATTTGACTCGAAAGTCTATGGCTTAAACAAATTTGGAGTTTTATTTTCTCCTCATCTAATGAAGAGTCCAGGACTGGTATCACAGGTCCATAATGCCATCAGAAACCCAACGTCTTTCTGCCTTTCTGCTCCAGCAATCACAGCATAGTTTCCATCCCTCAGAGTTGAAAGACAGCCATTGCAGCTCCAGCCCCTTTATCTATGTTTCAGGAACAATAAGGAACAAATAGGGGGAAAGGACAAAGTGGTCATTCTAGTTATTTCACCTCCTTTTGAAGAGCAATGACTTCAACTTGTATTTCCTTGGCCACGTTGGTTGTAACACTTCCCTTGCAAGGGATGCAAGTCATGTAGCTTTTTAGCTGGCTGCATTGCTTTACTAATTTTTTTTAGTAAAGAAAGGAGATAGTGAATATTCAGTAAGCAACTAGATGTCACTACTACACATCTTGATTCTAAAATTAAATCCATATCTAACATCTTTGATTCCTGTCACCTGCCAAATGGTAATAGTATACAATAGTCAATATATATTGCACAATAATGTCTTTTAAAAATAAACTTTATTGAAGTTATTTTTTAAAAGTGTATTAACTGTGACTGTTATACCACTTGATGACTTTTCATAAAGTAAAAATATTGATATAACCAGCACAGTGTTCTGAGGTATTTTAATGGAGTTACCATGAAATAGAGAATATAGCCAGTTCCATCCCAAGGAACTATGTTCTTTAGCTGTGGCTCCAGAAATGAGGGGTCTCCACATAGGTATATCAGATATGATATATGTCCCCTCCTTTCCTTTATTGCAGCTAAAATTGAAAGATGAGACTCTGCTTGCAGAGATCCACATGCTACAGGAGATGTTTGGTTTTGGAAATCCATCTTTTTGACTTCCTTTTAGCTGAAGAATTTTCTCTATGGACTCTGAGGTCTTTTCCTTCCCAGAGAAATTAAACCCTGGATGCTCCACCACGTAAGACCTGGGGATAGAGAACAAAGAATCTTCACTGTAAACAGAAACCCATTCATTTATTTCCATTGGCTATCTTACTTGGTATCAAATGTTACTGGTTGTTTTTACTGATTGACAGTAAAATGGATGACAATAAAGAATGGAAATTGGAGATTCAAAAGTCATCAGTGTGGTTCTGGAGTTTTTATATTGAGGTATATATAAATTAAGATATAGTGGGTTCATTAATGGGGTTTCTGGTGAAAGCCAATCAGGACCACTCCTGGAGGAAGTCAACTGCTAAGGTCCCTGGCCAGGTTAACTTACTGGAACTTGGGGATAAAGGCATCGTTTTCTAAGGTGGAACTAAAGGAAGAAAGCTATGCTGGGTAACTGTATTAGAGCAAAGAGCATATTAGGTGGGGCCAGGCCGTTTGGATGGAACAGTGAACCGAAATGCTAAGTAGAGAGGTGCACAAGGGCTCCGTAATGAGTCTATTGCCCTCTCATGGATACAAAACTCAAATTGAGGTCATTATTCATGGCTAAAGATGACAAAGGAACCATCTTCACGCCTGTTATCCTGGATCACTGTCCAGCAAAACCAGGGATAAAGACTCCCCGTGCTTTATTTTTCAGAGATGGTGGAGAGAATAGAAGGGAAGGGAATAGCCATAATAGTAAACACTAAAAGATAAACTCTACATTCATTTATAGTCCTTTTTCTAGTCTAGTGTACCTCCCCGTCTCCCCACCAGACTGTGAACTTCCTGTAGGCAGGGACAGCGTCCTTCCCTCTTTGCGTTTTCAGAACTGCACCTTGGCCCTAACAGGTGCTCAAAAACGTTTGCTGGAAGGAAGGACTGGTGGAGCAATGTAGCGCTTCTCTTAGTCGCTCTGGGCATCCCCCCCCATACTCATCACTCCACCAGGGACTCCCAGGTCACCACCAGCCGGGAGCGCCCAAAAGGTGAGGATTACGCTGCTACGCCCGCTTTTAGCAAATTGTAGCGCGCCTTTCATTTGTTTGTTTGTTTTTGCGGCAGTTTAAGGGAGATACTTTCGAGTTCACCGTGTTGCATTATGGGAAATGTAGGAGCTGACAGCGGAAAGGGCTGGGCGAGAAGAACTTTCACTTCCGGAGAGGCACTGGGGAGTGGCTCGCGGCACCTTGACCCCGCGGTTTCCCAGCGTTGACCCTGCCCGTCCGTCGGAGGCGGTAGAACTGATCCTTGCGGGCAGCGGGACGCTTTGAGGAGCCGCTAGTGGCGCACGGTCCTCGGCGCAGGGCGGCTGCACCATGGTCCAGCTTAGTGAGTGCCAGGGACCCCAGAGACCTTCCCAGGGGGTCCCGGGGGCGTAGAGTACCGGGTGGAGCAGCTCTGTCCTAGGCGAGCTGGAAGCGTCCCGAACCTGAAACAGCCGGCTGTTTGGTCGTACTCCTCATTTTCTTCTCACCTAATTCCCCCTGAAGCCCTGTGACGTGAGGGGCGTTCAATTTACCGATGAGTCACCTGCGTCCCCTGTGTGGTCACAGAACTAGTAAATGACAGGCCTGCGCTGAGTGAATTAAGGGTTGAGGAGGAAGTCATTTATGGAGGGCGTGCATAAGAAGGGTTTTCACAAGGAAATGGTTTCTAAGCCAGATTTCAAAAAATTGGTTAGTAGTAATAAGGATTTTCAGTGCAGGAAAGGGAATGTTTCATCTACCTCATTTTACCCATTTTGTGCCCTAGTTTCTTAACCATTTATTTTTCTGCAGCTACTTTCCTCTGCAAGGCCTACCATGGAGGCCACTTAACCATCCGTCTTGCTCTGGGTGGCTGTACCAACCGGCCTTTCTACCGCATCGTGGCTGCTCACAACAAGTGTCCCAGGGATGGCCGTTTCGTGGAGCAGCTAGGATCCTATGATCCACTGCCCAACAGTCATGGAGAGAAACTCGTCGCTCTCAACCTGGACCGGATCCGGCATTGGATTGGCTGTGGGGCCCACCTCTCTAAACCTGTGGAAAAGCTTTTGGGTAACTAGTCTTACCTAGGGATTTAAAATTAAAGTTGATTATAGGATGATGAGAATTAAAAATGATTTTCATTACCTGTAGGCTGCTCAGGACTGGAGTGAGAGGTATACTTGTGATCTAATTGCATTTTGAATGTAGAGACCTTTGGGGGATTCCTTTATGAGACTTTTTGGGTGACTGGGATTTTATGTTAAAAATGGGAACAGTGTGTCTTGAATGGCTGTCAGTTTGTCTTTTTTCTAGTAAGGAAAATAGTGTTAGGAAGTTGACAGCATCTATTGTCTCCTTGCAGTAAGGAGTTGGGGGAAGAGATAAGACAGATTGGTGAGTTTGTTTTAAATCCATGCTCTAGGTCAAGTCTTTTATTAGACCTCAGTCTGTGAGGCTGAGTGCCCAGGGAAACATTGGCTTAATGTTATAACAAATGGAAATCTCGTTGCTTTTAGGTCTTTCTGGTTTTTTCCCTCTGCATCCCATGATGATCACAAGTGCTGAGAGGCTTCGACGGAAACGGGCACGTGAAATCCTCTTAGCATCTCAGAAAACAGATACAGAAGCTGCGGAAACAAAAGTGAGCTGACTTCAGTGAGCAGAGCAGCGAGAACAAGGTCAAAGTCCTCTTAAAACACTTGTGCAGAGTTCTTAGTTTTATTAGATTTAGAGGTCAATAAATGGAATTTTCTTTGTCATCCATGTTCTTCTGTCCTGGCCTGAGCAGAGCTCAGGAAGAGATTTGTTCTCATGTGACACAGAGCTGAGTCTAGGTGCTAATTATTAGCTTTCTCAGCCTTTAGAGAATCACATTGGCTGTGGGGTAGGTTGGGGCCCTGGGTCTCTTAGATAGCTTTACAGACTGCTGGCTTCCAAAACTTCCCTGTTTCAAAGTCCTCAACCAGCATATCCATGGCCAGTTCAAGTAATTCCTACCTTAATCATTTATGGTTATCCCACCTGTTTAAGAACACAATTACTGCCCTGGCCAATGTGGCTTAGTGGGTTGGAGCCTCGTCTCAGGCTGAAAGGCTGCTGGTTTGATTCCTGGTTGGGGCACAGTCTCAGTTGTGGGTTCAATCTCTGGTCGGGGCACATAGGAGAAGGCAACTGATTGATGTTTCTCTGTCTGCCTCCCTCCCTTTCTTTTCTAAAAGCAATGAAAAAATATCCTCTGGTGTGGAATAAAAAATAAAATACAGTCACTTTGCTTATTGTTTTTGTAATCGCATATTTGTATTTTTTAACACAATCTCAAATTTACAAAGGTATATTTATTATGAGCTTTTAGTCTGAAATAATCTTTTAGTAATGAGAAACTGGAAAAAGCTAATGTTATAAAGTGCCTACATACATTAGAATAATCCTTTTCATGCAAGGTTATTTTTGAGATTTATAAGGTATTACAAAAATCAAAGGATTATCTCCATTTTGTAGGTGGGTAAGCTGAAGTTCAGAGGTGGTAACTTACCCAAGGCCATGGTTTAATATTGGCAGAGCTAAGATTCAGACCCCAGCGTGCCTACTTGCAGAGCCCTTTGCAATATGTTTTGTTTATAGTGTGATGGCAGGAGGAATAAGTAACGATTAGGGGCATTTCAAATATACACTTAAAAAGTCGGTGATAGAATGGGGTTTAGGTATTACCAAACTTGTAGTTTGGTAATATAAATGACTGGCTGTGGCAAAAACCCAAAATACTACATTTTCTGCTCCACCCTAACCTTAGGATTTTACAACCACAAGCATGGATTAGATGGTTTTTGTGCACATGTTGGATAATACAGATTTCAAATTTTGGCATAAGACTAGGATATAGGAGATTTATAAAGGAGAATTTAAAGCCCTAACAATGTACCAATTTATTCTCTGGATTTTATATTCTGAGAACAATTAACAGCCACCTTAAATTGTGGGGTCAGGATTCCCCAAGATTGTCACTGGTGGGCCTCCAATTGCTTTGAGGAGAGCAGACTTGGAAGGCAGGACAAACAGAGTCAGACCAACTTTACCTTGGATGTGGGATGAGAAATGCCTTCAAAATGATAGGAACTCTGGAAGTTTAAAAGGTAACCTGGAAAGTTTGATGGGAGAAGCTTTAATTGAGAGAGCAAAAGAGAATGTGATTTTAAAAAGTATTGGTCAGAGAGGGGAACTGCTGTGAAGTAGGTTAAGGTGATGTACTTTTTTGAGGTAGTTTCTGCCAACTCAGGTACCTGCTTTGAGCCCTTGTCTGTCTTTTGCCTAAGATCTGTACACACACATTTCCTGTGTGAGGTCATCCCCTCCCTGACTTCTGGTTCTCTCTACCTCTAGCCTTGCCTTGGATCTCCAGGCCCAATTTCCTCACCATGTCTTAGATGATCGCATCCGTTACCACCTTCAAATTTAATATGCTCAAAATTCGGCTCTGCACTTTAAGAAACATTAAAAAGGAAAAAAAATTCTCACTTCAGCAGCTTTTATTAAGATGAGGATTTGAGTCATGTTATCTCCACCAAAGTGAAAGGTGATTCAGGAGCTGGAGAGTGAATAGGAATAATTCTATAGGGTCAAATCTGAAAGTTTTATCAGATAATTTTTTTAAAGACCTGTATTTTGTGTTTTGTTTCTTGCAGGGCTCAAAGGAAGTACCTACCCCGCAGTCCCACCCTGTAGGTTGCAAAATTATTTCGGCTTTAGAGCCCAAGGAGTACATAGAGTACTCTTGTCAGGAACATCTTTGAAAAATAACAAATCTATTTAACCATCGTTCTTTGAAAAAACACATTATTTGAACCACGCGAAATTATCCAATGCTGATGTTATGCTGTTTTGTTGCTTTAAAAAAAAAAAGAAAACAATGTATAGGTCTAACCTAATTTGGACATTCCGTGTATTAAAAAGATTCTACACTGGCACATTGGGGAGAAGATTGGCGCCAGATTTCGAATGTCTCGGAGGAGAGGTCGTGGCCGCCGTCGGACTACTTCCGCTTCCTCCGAGTAAGGTGGCTCTCTGGCGGAGAGATATGGGCCGCCCGCTGGGCTCCACCTCCGGACAAGTCGACGTAGGGTTTCCCAGTTCCAGTTTGCGGCCGCCGTAAAGTGCGGTATGGTGGCCACGCCCCTTTTTACGCCCCTTGTGACGCTAGCGCTCTCGGCTTTTTACGCGGGAAAAGAAAGCGGGCCGGAGCTATAGCCTTCCTTGCTGGGACCCACCTTTCGAGCAGGCTGTCGCGGGCGCCGAACGTCTGCGGGCCATGGGGTTGCTGGAGCTGTGTGAGGAAGTGTTCGGCACCGCCGACCTTTACCGAGTGCTGGGCGTGAGACGCGAGGCCTCGGACGGCGAGGTCCGGCGCGGCTACCACAAGGTGTCCCTGCAAGTGCACCCGGACCGGGTGGGTGAGGACGACAAAGAGGACGCCACTCGCCGCTTCCAGGTACATGAGCCCCAGCTCCACCAGCCGCCCGGGCTGCCAGTGGTTTTCTGGCTGATTGGCCCCTCCTGGGTGGATTGCCCGCAACCCGGCCTACCGTTTTCTAATCTGTTTCTCTCTGCACGGTTTCTGGGAGAGCGGCGGGAGTGACTTTTGGTTGCTCTTCCCCTGCAGATCCTCGGGAAAGTCTATTCCGTTCTGAGTGACAAAGAGCAGAGGGCAGTGTACGATGAGCAGGGAACAGTGGACGAGGATTCTGACGTGCTCAGCCAAGATCGGGACTGGGAGGCGTATTGGAGGTTACTCTTTAAAAAGGTAGAAGACTCCGGAGACTGTTTTTGCGACGATTCCCGTGATTTATTCAACAACGTTTATTTAATGCCTCTGAGGCGTTGCATTTTGTGTTGTGCAGGAAGGGGAATTTGGCCTTGAAATACCCAAACACATACACAGGCATTCCTCAGGAGATGTACGACGTATACTGTATGTATTGAAGAAAAACACATAGTATGTGTTTATGTATATATACATACTCTTACTGAAATGGGTCTTTAATTACTTGTTGATGTGGAGTGATTGTAGTGAAAAAGGGGGAAACTTAATTTTTTCCAAGATGTGCTTTATATATCCAAATGTAAGTCCTGAGTGTTTCTCTGGGTCTCTTTGCACCACTGGAAACATTACTTAAATTTTCTTGACCCATAATTTAGTAGTTCTGAAGGATGGACTACGGAGAACTCTGGAAAAGTGTTGGCATAGAAAATTTGGTTCCTTGCAACAATTTAAACTCAGCAACTTGTATTTGGGGAGCAATATTTTAATTCTTAAATCTAATTTTAAAGTAATATTCCCAAAGGTAAAGCATGTGTTCCTTATTTGTTTAGATATCTTTAGAAGACATTCAGGCTTTTGAAAAGACATACAAAGGTTCTGAAGAAGAGTTGGCGGATATTAAACAGGCCTATGTGGACTTCAAAGGGGACATGGATCAGATCATGGAGTCTGTGCTGTGCGTGCAGTTCACAGAGGAACCCAGGATAAGGAAAATTATTCAGCAAGCCATTGATGCTGGAGAGGTCCCATCTTATAATGCCTTCGTTAAAGAATCAAAGCAAAAGATGAATGCTAGGAAAAGGAGGGTAAGATTTTGAATGCTATTTACTATTTATATCTTGACTGCCTCCAAAAAGAATTTGAGGATATTTACATTAATGGAAATATAGAAATAAGTATAAAAGTTAACTTGCTATGTAGTTATTATGAAATCAAATGAGCGTATCAGCTCATCAAGAGAAACTTGTCCCTAGAATGTTGTGCTCAAGAGCAATTTACTACGTGGATTATTTAAGTGATTACTATCGTCTTAACGCTGAAACATTCTTCACATGGACCAATTCTTGTAGCTTTTCTGAGGCATTGCTCAGGAGATAAAGTAACGGAGTCCAAATACATAGGTACATATTCACTCAGATTGATTCTTGAGTTGAGTCTAGAATATGCCTCTTAAAAAAAAATCAAAACTAGTTAGTTTAGGCCCTGGCTGGTGTAGCTCAGTGGATTGAGCGCGGGCCTGCAAACCACAAGATCGCGGTTCGACTCCCAGTCAGGGCACATGCCTGGGTTGCAGGCCAGTTCCCAGCAGGGGACTCACAAGAGGCAACCATACACTGATATTTCTCTCCTTCTCTCCTTCCCTTCCCCTCTAAAGATAGATAGGTAGATGATATTATTATTATTATTATTATTATTATTAAAAAAAAACTAGTTAGTTTATTTTGATGGTGTCTCCAAAACACATTTCGAGGAACACTTGGAGAACCAGGCTTGAAACACGTGTGTCCTTTATACCCATATTAAATGTGGACTTGGTGGTGGTAGGGAAAGGAGATTAAGGACAGCTGGGGTTCCTGGAGGGCGTAGATTCAAAGTAGGAAACATCTGTGCCTCTTGTCTTTTGGGGTAAACCAGACTAGTACCTAAGTAACCATTGCTTTAACCTGATTTTCATAATGGGAAGTCCGTGGAGAACAAACAGTGTGAGGTTTTAAATATTTGGTGGATATCTTATTTTGTATGGCTGAATTTGGAGTATGACTAGGTCTGCAGGTTTTAGATAAAAAGTAATACGGGGAAGCTGATTTATGTGTGTTGAGAGATGTAAAATGTATATCAAGATATATCTTTTTGACCCTGGCCTGTGTGGCTCAGTTGGTTGGAGCATCATTCTGAAACCTAAGGGTTACAAGTTCAATTCCCGGTCAGGGCATATTACCTAGGTTGTGGGTTTGGTCCCTTGTCCAGATGCATACAGTCCCCAGTATAGGCATGTATGTATGGAAGGCAACCAATCAATGCTTCTCTCTCACATTGGTGTTTCTCTCCCTTCCTCTTTCTTTAAAAAGCAATGAAAAAAATGTTCTTGGATGAGAAAAAAATTTTTAAAGTATCATTTTGGCTTATAGACTGTTAGGCTCAAGATGGCAGTTTAAGGTGGTAGTCATTTTCTCAGGTGAAACTGAGCATAGCAGTATTTAGTAATAAGACATTAGCTTGAGAAACTTCCCTAAAGTATTGGGGGAAGGGGGTGGCGTAGATTTGAGAGGGACTCCAGCACGCTGTGTGCGGGGAGAGGGATATAGTATTAAGAGAAATTGGTCTGAAAATAGACAATGGAAACTGTCTGTTTATTAGAATAAAAAGGTTCTAATGTATCATCAGTCTCAGTATTAATAGTATTCATTGCTATTTAGAAAATTCTCTGGGGTTGGAACCTCTTAGTAGTTTTAGTTGTTGCCCTGAAGGAAAAAAATTTATTAGCCTTTCCCAAGGTATTCTGGTGGTATTTTGGAATCAGTGCCCTAGGAAAATTTGGCAAGAGCGGTGGCTTGAAATCACGTAAACAAAGGTTAAAACTGAATTTGTTAGTGTTTATTCTGACCTCTTGGGATTTTTACACCAGGATTGCTTTCAAGGCTGACCTGTCACATGTAGTAAATTGGGTTTCCAGAGGAGGAATCTGAGGTGCCTGTATCCTGGTAGTATTTTTGAAGGCATCCTTCAAAATGCCTTTCTTAGTTCTCCAAGCATTTTGTTTTCCTTCTTATAGTCACATGGTTATTAATACTGAAGTATTTGCTACCCCTAAGTAAAGATGGGGAGAACTCAGAAATGCTTATCAGAATCAGAAGACATACTGCTTGCTCTCGCAATATTGCATTTTAATGAATGGCATATTTATGCAACTTTATTCTAACTAATTTTTAAATAGAAAGGGTCAGATTTGCTTTTGGCAAAGAGGATATATTTAGGTTGAAATGGAATCTCACGTGAGTTTCTGTTTTAGGCTGAGGAAGAGGCTAAAGAAGCAGAAATGAGCAGGAAGGAGCTGGGTCTTGATGGAGAAAATAACTTGAAAGCAATCATTCAGGTAAACTTGGCAGGCTGTTTGTGAAGGCTGCTGCCATTTCTTCATGTTCTGATTCCTGCAGTTAATATTTTCTTTGGAATATATGTATAATGTGGGTATTCTGTCTTTTCTATACACGAATCATGTATTCATCTTTTTAAAGTGTACACTTCAAAGGTTTTTTTGTATATTCATCAAGTTGTACCACCATCTAATTCCAGAACATTTCATCACCCTAAAAAGAACCCCCTTGTCTATTAGCAGTCAATCCCTATTCTCCCTTCCCACCAGCCCCTAGCAATCACTAAGTACTTTTGTCTATAAATAGTCTCATATTTTGAAAGCTTGTGTTTTAACTCTCAAACAGAGCAGACAAAAGGATCGACAAAAGGAAATGGACAATTTTCTGGCTCAGATGGAAGCAAAGTACTGCAAACCTTCCAAACGAGGAGGGAAGAAAACAGCTCTCAAGAAAGAAAAGAAATAATGGAATCTTCTCATCAAAAGTCATTAGGTGTAGCTGATGGCATTGTAGGCAAAAGGTACAGTGAAGATCTGAAGACAAAAGTCAATTCAACCCTTGGGAAAAGTTGTCTTTCCTGACTAAATTATTGCGATGTGGGTGTTTATTATGACAGGTATTCCACTTAGCAAGAATGTCTTCAGAACACTTGCTAGACATCTGTCATCCAAATACTTGACAGTTTGCTTTTGGTCTTAATGTTCTTAAATAGATCCTCTCTTTCTTTCTCTTTTGCTCTGTCTCTCTTTGTTTCACTGAACCAGGTTTTGTACTCTTTGCTTGAAGTATAGGAGAAACAGTTGTTCACACTACTTCAGGCATCTTTATAAGACTTAACATGATTAAACAAGTAAAACATGATTTAAGTTTTAAATGATCACTGGAATATTACTGATAAATGTACTTGGTCAGGTCACTGAGCTTGTTGGAACTTGTTTTCTCATCCATGAAAGGGTGAGGGAGTTTGGGTAAATGACGTCTTAGAGGCCCTTCTGACTCTTAACTCTGATTTTGAAAGTAAAGCCATGAGTGGTTTGTTTTCATGCACTCATGGTATTGGTTTGCAAGAATAGTACAGAGATTTCCACTTAAATGTAGTCGAATCATATGTATTTATTAGAATATATGGAAGGATTTTAAGGACTTAACTTAAAATTTCTTAAGGACTTAAAATGTTCAACTTAAAATTTCTGGCTTGTAGAGTAATATTTTCAATACCATATGCATGAAATAAGCCTTCTGTTATGGAGCTTTTTGTATCATAATTTATCTGATAAGCAAGCACATGACATGTTTTCAGTTTGGGGACTATACACAGATTAAAAAATATACTCTTTAATTGTATTAAAATATAATTTAATGCAGGTTGTTTGAAGCATCTGTCTTCATATGATAGCATTAGGACACTTTGATATAATACAAAAATTATCCCACCTTACGATTACTTTATTCCTCTGAAGATTAACAATAAGATCTAAAACCGGTATGATCATTAAAGTTGAATGAAATTTAAATAAAATAAAGCCATAGTTCAAACCGTTGCTGCATTTGTGGGTGCACTCAGGAGAAGGTCCAGGGTAAAATTAGAAGAATGTCTAAGTTCTCTGCTTCTGCTCTTAGGATATGTTCATCCTGGAATAATCACCAGGTGTCTGAGATTTTAGGGAATTGCATCTTTCTGGCTCACTAATAGAAAGGTTCTACAGATTTTTAAATTGACTTTTAGAGCTGAAGGAGAAAATCTGGCAAGTTGGGTTTAGTATTTGGGGAAAAATATGACCACTAAACAAGTATAACCTGATACCAAGCAGTCATTGGGAGGTTGAGCTGTCCTATCTGGAAAAAGTAATATGCATTACAGTTTATTACATATGTTACTCTACACCAGTGTTTAACATTGACGTCTCGCCCCTTCTGTATCTGTCTGTGGGGCTGGACATCTAAAGCGAAAGCTTTAGGAATGACATCTGTAAGTATTTCAAAGCCAGTGATGACTTAATGTTATCAATAATTTGCTGCTTTTTGTGTTATGTATAGTCTTACAGGGTCCTATAATTGAACTGTTCATTGTTAACAGACAACATGAGCAGCAATTTGGGAGTAATTATTCTTTCGTTATATCTTTTGGTACAGACTTTACTGTCTGTTGGAATAGTTCTACTTAATGCTGAAAGAAGACAGTAACTGGAGATAGAAACAGTACCCATGTAATCTTTGGCGGGTGGTACCAAAATAACTCTCCATGAAGATAGTTTCAAGTTGTTTCATCCATATAAACTCTGCATCACACGAACACTGGCTTATGAAATCTTCCCACGTGTTGCTGCAGCCTGAAGCAGGTTCTTCTCATTTGCTCTATGGTCCCTGCCTGGTTCTAGAGACTGGCCCACTTCTGTTTTGAGACTTTGTAGACCCATGTGGTTGAGGACCTGTAAGATTAAGAGGACATCATAGAGTGACACATTAGTAGATACTAAATTAGTAGATACTCAAATTCATATCTGAGGGCTTTTTTTTCCCCCTCCAATAACCAGGTGGACTTTAAATTTGGAGACTGGGAATGAGTAGTAAAGTATGTATTTGCCAAGGCAACAAAACCTTGCATATTTATAGAAAAATATCTACATTAAGATGTGAAAGCATAGCCTAAGTTTTAGAGAAGTTTTCACTAATTGAAAAAGAATAAATCACTTAACTAAATTTTACACTAGTTACTACACCTGACCATGAGCATGGCTAAATTTAATAACTCGGCACAGAGGCAGTATTGATTTTCTGTGATGACTGACCCAAGAAAATAATCCATTGAAAGCATTCAAAGACTACCACACTGCCACTAAGAACTGAACTAAGAATTCACTTGGACTACAGAGATCATTTGGGGCAGATAACTTTTTAAGTACTTGCTGATTAATCTTATTAACAGGAAACATACTAACTGCCCCACTTCTAAATTTTGCCTATAACATAATGAGAATGAACTTGATAATTGTAAGAAGACTATTATAAGAAGAATTAAGACATTCTTAAATTTTCTCCCATCACTCACGGGAAAATAGAAGCTATACAATATAATGTAGAAACCAAAGAGTAAACGGTATAGAATCAGACTCAGCATATCTTGCCATTTTAGAATTGTTTTGTCTTACCTTGTTGGCCTTGCAGGTTAACCAACCAAAGCAGTTCATTCTATCGCAATATGGATTTTGCCTACATAATATTAATGCAGTGTTTGAATGTTATGAAAGTAACTTATTTGGCTGGATTTTTTTTTTAGATTAAAGAAAAAGTACTGTTTACGTTGCCAAAGTGGGGAGAGGTTAATTTACATACTGTAATGAAAACAAATCAGAAACTTTCTGGCTCTGAACAGTAGAGCTGTCCTCAATCTTTTTATTATATCCCATCTTCCAAAATGAATTTGAGATGACTTGCAAAGATGTAGAAAAATGAAATGTAAAAGCCAAAGGAAAGGAAAATAAGCGTAGAATTAAAAGACCAAGGCAGGGTCCTAACGTAGCCACATATTGGTAGAACAACAGTCTTGGCCCCACCTGTCCCTGCAGATGCCCTCCCGGGTCGGGCCTGGTGAGGATACTCAGCAGGACATGAATGATGATGCTGCGTGTCCAGCTGAAAAAGAAAAGAGACACTTGTAATGCTATGTCTCTCAAAAGGTAGTATGTTAGATTTATAGGGAAAACCTCCAAATTGGACAACAGCGTAAATGGCATTTTCCACTAATCCAAGGGAGAAGTTAGTTGAGTGCACTCTCTTACATTCCAGGGGAAAATCCAAAGCCAGAGGCCCACAGAGCCATGTTAACGTGTAAAAATTGCAAGTTCTACTGCTTTATTAATATGCCTTTAAGAAAACCTTAGCATTTATAAATAATCTGTATGGTTTAATATTCCTAAATATAATTGGCTGCCAGGGGAATTTAATACAATTTCTGTTGCCTGCTGACTGTTTAAAACAATGAACAGCATTTTCAGAAGCATCGAAACATCCATGATTTCTGTACTCAAAATATAGTAATGTGAAACATTTCAAAATTATAAAGATTTTAAGATCTAAAATAGTAAAATGTGAAATATCAAAAAGTAAAAGCTATCCGTGCCATCTCACTGGCACTTCAGGAATAAAAAAATAGCCTTCAGTTCCATGTCAGGGCATTACAATTGAGATTTCAGGAAATTTTTTTTTCTGTTTGAAGCTGTATGTTTTGATCAGGGGTCAGCAAATGTATTCATAGAGGGCCAGATAGTAAGTATTCTAGACTTTGTGGCACACAGTGCTGTTGTTGGAACTACTTAGCTCTATAGTTGTAATGGGAAAGCAGCCAGAGACAGTATATGAATGAGCATGATGATTCTGCCCTAAAACTTACTTTTTAATAAAAGAAAGGCAGTAAGCCAAATGGCCCATGAATGCTGATTCCCATTCTGGATGAGACCACCAAAGAGCAGAGTGCTTGTCTGGCCCAGGACTCAGATCTAGTGCTTTTAGTTACACTGAGCTACTAGCTGATATCCCTTTTCGTGACAGCAAATTGAGAAAGAAATGGCTAAGGTAAGAAATTTTTACTTTTGCTCATAACTATAAAAATAAAGAAACTTGAATTTTTTCATGTGTTCACCTTTACTCCTAAGGCAACCAAAATTAAATGTTTGGTATGAGAGAATCTAGCTATAGAATGTAATCAACAAACACTGCTTAACAAATGTTCTGGGTCAAATTATGAGAAGACACATTTAATAAAGGTTCTCAAACTTTGTAAGGTTCATGTTGAATAAGAATCAGAAGTGCACATGGTACCCTTTTGCCTGTGTTTTGGCTGACTCACCCTAGATCAAGCCTCCTGAGGTCTACTGGGGTAAATGGTGTCCCCCCAAAGTTTATATCCACCTGGGACCTGTGAATGTGGCTTTCTGTGGAAATAGTATCTATGCCCATATAATCAAGCTAAGATGAGGTCTGACTGGATCAGGGTGGGCCCTAAATTCACTGACTGGTATCTTTATAAGAGGGAAAATTGGAAGAAGGCTGTGTGAAGACAAATAAATCGGAGTGATACAGCTGCAAGCCAAGGAACACCAAGGATTGCTGGCAACCACCAAAAGCTAGAAAGAGGCAAGAAGAGACTCCTAGAGTCCAAAGAGGGAATATGGCTCTGCTGACACTGATTTTAGATCTCAGGCTCTGGAACAATAAATTTCTATTGTTTTAAGCCACCCAGTTTGTGATGATTTGTTATAGCAGCTCTAGGGAACTAATACAGTGGCCCATTTATTCTCATTCTAGTGGAGGAAAGATTGTACGCTTCAATGTAGGGCCTAAAGATGATGCTTTAGGCTCTGACAGTTCAAGAGTTATGAGTTGGGATAAGAGGGCTGCAAACACCACTATCCTGGAAACATAGGTTGTGCAGCCCCTCATTCCTGGGCACTAAGTGTGGCCCCAGTCACCTCCCCAAGCCCAGCAAGCCCTCTTACCACAAAGCAGATGGGGAGGGGCCAGCAAGCATACAACTGGGCAAGGTCAGGGGATGACTGCCAGTCTCCCAACAAGGTTTTTCTGTTACTCGCTTAAAAGTAAAGGGGCTAATAAATGTACAGGGAATGATAAGGCAGTGTTAGGCATCTTAAAAAAATTCCTGTTGCCCATCCACCAGTCCACATCATTATGTGACCACTATGGATAAAAACTCCATGAGAGCAGCATTAGAGAATGAGGTTATGCTGACCAAATATGCACTGAGGTTTAACTTTTGGGGGGGGGCTTATTTTCAAGAAATATCTAAACTTTAACTTTTTTAGATTTTGTAATTCATACATAAGGCATTTGTGTTTGCGTGTTACATGCTGCTGAGTTGGCTGGCTCCTGCTGACCCTGTGATTGATGTCCGCAATGTCCTGTCTTCAACAGCCCTGCTCAGCTCCTGTAGACACATGCCTATGGCTTCTGTTACAGAGTCAACTCGTCTCATATTTGGTTTTCCTCTTTTCCTGCCTTCTACTTTTTATAGCATTATTGTTTTTTCCAAAGAATCTTGCCTTTTCATGACATGCCTGAAGGCAGACAGCTTCAGTTTTGTCATTTTGGCCTCTAGTGATGTTTCAGGCCTCATTAGCATTTTATAATACTTATTCTACAAGTTAAAAGAATGAGTAGGTAGCAAGAGTCCAGTTAGAGTTTCAACACAATGTTCTTAAAACACTATTTTCATTGTTAGAACCTCGATTTCTATGCTTTGAGTCGACTGAGCCACTATGTAGAGTCTTAAGTCTGCCAAACTAGTGTTTTTCTTTCCTTTTCCCCAATTATCAAGACCACAGAGGGAACGTCACTACCAAAAATGACTGAGTTGTGTTGGGCCTGGAGAAAAAGTCAGGTAAAAGGAGCCTCTCCTGGGGCTGCTGATTAGGCTCATCCACCACTGCACTTCGAGCACGATTGGCATCACCGTGGGTTTTCTGTGGCAGAGACAAAATTACAGAAACAATTAAAACAATTTGCTATGTGTGCCCTACATGAACCCTACCAAGCCAAGCACCTCCAATTCCATTGCCATTGAATAGAATTCAGTATTGCCTTAGATAAAATACAGTATAAGTTAAGGCCAGAGTATAGGTCCTTCAGAATTAGTGTCATGAGGTTTTATAAGCACATGGAAAGGCAATAGGGAATAGACATACCGTTTGCCTTTGGGGCCCCACAGTGCTCAGGTGTTCCACTTCGGCTGTGCCAATAGGTGGCAGCAGATTATTTCGGCTCAGGGGCATTGGTGAGGGAGTAGAGAGGGAGTCAGCCACTGCTTGGCTGCAGATCAAGCAGTGAACACGAAGACATGAAAGCATCAAGTTAGAACAAAAGCAAACTGATCAGGATAAATTAAACATGAATTTAATGTCATACACAGAAAACGTGAACCTTTTTAAAGAGATCTCAATGAAAGAACTTTGGGATTTTTCGTAGTATTTTATGATTTTTCTTGAAACTATCCTGAACACACAGTTGACCCTTTCTCTCACAGAAAATTGGAATAAAAGTTTGCTCTGCTCTAGCTGGTGTGACTCTGGATTGAGTGCTGGCTTGCGAACTGAAGGTCATCAGTTCGATTCCCAGTCAGGGCACATGGCTGGGTTGTGGGCTGGGTCCCCAAGTTAGGGGCATGCAAGAGGCAACCAATCCATGTGTCTCTTGCACATCAATGTTTCTCTTCCTCTCTTCCCCTCTCTCTAAAAATAAATCTGTAAAAAAACATTTTCCCCTATCCGAGGTTGCACTTCTCTACCAATAATGGATTTGTAATTTTACATCTGATGGAATTCACTTTTCTGACTGTCCTTTTCACTAATAACTATAATTCCCAGGAAAGGGCCTACACTCCTATTTTCTTCCATGGAGTTTTGAGCAGTTGGCTGTGTAACTCATACCCAAGACAGTAATTGAAACAGTGATACTTTCGTGTCCATGAAAAAACAAAGCAACTTCTTTTTTCACTTTGAAAAAATGCACTATCAGAAGGGATAAGAGATTAATTATACATCAAGACCACTCACTCCTAAATGAATGAATCTATAGCTATAACAGCATGGAGACAGCCTCAGCAACACAATAAAATAGTGAGCTGGTGAGGTGAACCCCAGTTCCTGACAAAAATTTTTGGTGGTTTTGGACATCTTTTAGTGAGTGTTGGGATAAATTATAATGAGAAATGGAAAACTCAAAATCAAGAAATAACATGGTGGGAGACAAGTATAGTGGCATGTGCTTAAGTTAGAAGCTGAATTCAAAACAGAGTTATGGCATTATTTCATACCCTTGATCATAATCCTAGAAAGCATCCTACATTTTGTGAGTTAACTAAAGAATTTAATTGTAAAAACTGGTATTTTTTGCACCATGAAGCTCTGTGTGTAGCAAATGAAGGGTGAGAAAAGGGGAGAGGATATGTGTAGTGTTATTTCCTAAGAAGTGCTGAGGAGTATTTTTCCTGGAATATAAATTATAAGCAATCACTTCTCTAAGGTTTACGAACTTTTCATTGTTAGTGGAATAAGCAATTCCCAGTGGTACAGAAAACATTAAAAGAGAATTAACTATTATTGTGGGAGGAACTTCACTGAACATGTTCCCACTAAGGAAAATAATAAAATACATACACCTTTTATTTGGTAAGTGTCACTGAAGTATTTTAGCCAACATTTTATTTGTAGAAATAGAAATCTTCAGCTAAATCAACAGAAAGGTCCAGTATCTGTGTTCACATTTAAACCATTTTTTTTCCTGTAGTGGATGGGTTTGAGCCAGTGTGCAGTCCATCATAAGAATATGCAACGATTAGTTTCTAGAAATGTATTTCGAAATTATATTTAAATTCATTACATAAAATTCTTCATGAGTTTTACCATAGTTTCCAGAAATTCTGCTTATAAAACCTACACTCGGGATCCTCTGAGCATTTCTTCCACAGGTCTTGGCGTTCCAGCTCGGGAATGGCTTGTGCTGATGGGATGCAGGGTTCGTGGCGGGGGATTGCGCCTCCTGGCGGACTGCACTGTGTATGACAGAGATGATGTACAAAGCTCTAGGGCTCGATTTGACCAATTTCGGGTCGAAAGGGTGGTACTGGACCCAGGCCTCATAAGTAGTTTGTCATCGAGATCTCTAGTGGCCAAAGAAACCCATAGTGAAATTGAGGTTGCTCTGTACTGGGAGACACAACTCAATGGGTAAAAAACAGACTATAAAACATTCAAGGGAGAAAAATGCAAAAGTAAAAACTAACATAGTTTTCAGAAGTTACATTATCTAGCCGAGGCATGAGAATGTGTTCTTAAAAGAAGGGCATCATTTCAGTCGTACACAGAATAGAGATTTGGGAAATAAAGTTCTTATTCACCTGCGATCACAGTCACTTCCTTCAGTTACCAGTGAGGGCTAACCTGAAGGGTACCTCCTCTGAAGTGCTTCCTGAAAGTTTACCTCAGGGACTGATTCCTATCATACTCAAGGCATTCTTTGGCGCTGAAAAATGTCACTGGAAAGACTCAGTTGAAAGGCAAATCTTGCTGCTTGGGAGCACTGTGACTACCCCTGCAGAAATTAAAATGCTGAGCTAAGTGGAACTTGCAGGGGGAGAGGTTTGGGTTCCTTGGAAATCTGGGAGCAGGCAAAAGGTCCAGAGCCTTGTGCTGCAAGGGCAGTAGGACCACAGTAGATTCTTATTTGCATAAGCAACTGTGAAGTGGAACACTCTGATGTAAGTACTCTGATAAATAACAGTTCAGTAGCATAAACTGCCCCATTGATTCAGGTTTTTTGTTTTTAAAGCCTGTGAGAGGATGTTTGGCTCTATTGTAAGGCACAATGAAAAGAAGGCAAAGTGGTACAATGAAGCAAGCTCTGCCACTTTCTCCTTGGCCTTCAGCATATTCCTCAACCTTTCAGGCCACATTGATGTCCTCTAGTGCAAAATATGCTTCGGGGTTGGGAGGACTAGGAAGGGAAAGTACCTATCAAGGAGTAGAGCTAAGCCTTGAGCATTACAAGAGATGTTCTGGTCTCCCTGCTTCCCTGAACATTCACGTAGGCGTTTTCTTTACACACCCTAATTTCATAACTCTAAATCTGTTTATCACCTCTAGCCAGGTGGCTGCTATATCAACTGCCAAATATGACCTCTTGCATATTTTCCCACAACATGGCCCATCATTGTAAACTCAACACACCCCACACCAGACTTGAGCTGCCCTTGAGTTTGAAATTTCAAAGTTGACTGTGATTCTTCTATTTTTATAGAATTTGATTTCTTTTGTAATCTCCTACTATATTTCATTTCTTTCTCATCCTTTGCTACAACGAGTACAGACAGACCATTAGGGGCACATGTTCCTACTCCTGCATTAGATTCCTAACCTACATTTCCTACATTTCAATCTAATATATGTTGTACTGTTGTGAAATCTTTCAAGTTCCTGATTTAAATATATGTACTCCCCAACTGAAACTCATACGTTGCTGGTTAGGAGTATAAAATGGTAGGTACAATTACTTTGGAAAATGTTATGGCAGTGTCATTTCTGGATACTAACCCAAGAAAAATGAGAACATAGGTCCACAAAAAGGACTTGTGCAGGAATATTTACAGTGTTTTTACGTATGACAGCCCCAACTTGGAAACGGCCCAAGTGTTCACTAACAGAAGAATGGACTAAAAATTGTATACTCTTAGAATAGAATACTGCTTGGCAATAAAAATTTTAGGAAATTGTCAGTAATCTTCGGTCAGAAGCATTCAAGTTCTGTCCTGTCTCCTACTATAGCAGAAATGGTCTTTTCTGTTCTAAGTATTGTATTTTGTATTTTACCATCTCCAAATCTTCTCCCACATCATTTCTCCTACCTAGAATAGTTTTACTGCTTTTCTCTGCTTTCCAAATTCCCATCTTTGAAGGACAAGTTCAAAATCTACACTTGTCTGCCAAAATGTCTTCCTTCCTTGGGGCTATCAAGCACTCACTCTGGGTACCACACACTTGGCACTCAGTCACAAAAATGCCCTATTTGGTTAGGTCTCTTTCACTCACGTGTGGCTTCTCTTTCTAATTATCCACTCCTTGAGGGTGGTGACCGTTTCCCTTAGATGTTTTCACTCCCAAGATGTCTGATTGCTTGGTAGCAATACATACATATTGATTGACTTTCCTTTTATTTCTCAGTGATCTACTTAAACTCTAGATTATTAGAATTTTATACTCCTTACAGGATTTTGTCCATCAGGGAGAGATTTCTTGGCTGTAGAGGCATTCCATGAACCAAGAGACCATTCACATTTGGCTGATGACCACTTGCTGCTTGACAGAGACTCATCTACACATTAGAAGAAGATGTTACTCATTTTTGGTTGGTGAAGATACCTGCTCAGTTTCCCAACTCTGCCAAAAGTTATTATTTACAAATTAGGTCATGTATACATTTTTGTCCTGTGCCTTAACTTTTGTAATATCTTGGCCAATAGCCTAGCTGGGCCCCAAGTTCACTGTTGAGATGACAGGGTCATAGTCCTTTCCTCAATGAGAGCAGGTGGGGGAAGCCTGACCAACCTAAATGAAAGCACTTAGCAGTCACTGTCATGGGGTAGAGAGGACCTTTGTTGTTATTGTGAGAAAAGAAAAGAAATATGAAACAAAGTTTTAAAAGTAAGGGTAAACTCTAACAGGATCTCTACCACCATCACAGTCTTAACACTCCATACAAACTAATTCTCCTTCACTACTCCTGCAGTAGTCACGTCTCAGTGAGAACTGAAATTCTGAAGACTGTTTATTAGAAGGATCTGGTCTAAACTGGACTGACATTAGGACCTCGAGTGCTGTTTCTTTGCTTTAAGGGCATCTGGGCATTTCCTTTGCCATTCACTTTCCTCCCATTTTCTCTCAAGAATGTGCGGATTAACGCTTCTTTCTTTATATCATTAGCCAGAACCATCCAAGTTAACCAATCAGGACTTAGGTTTCCTAAACTATAGCCAAACCAGTTCTACATGTAGAAGTATTTTATTACCATCCAAGAAACATTAGTTCACCTGGTTCACATCATCCTTTGATGTGATAATTTAGCCTTGCTGGTTTTATTTTTAAGTAACATTTGTCTAAACGCAGCTGTACAATATCTGCTCAGTATACCAGCAAAGCAAATACTAGAGCTGGTAGTAAAATCCAGGGTTGATGAGCTTGGCCCAAGCATTAGACTCCTTTTTCTCTTTTCTTTTTTCCCTCCCCACTACTCCCTCCTTCCCCCAACTCTTGCTACAGGTAACACTGGAAAATTATCATGTAGTAGCTGCTACTTCATAATCATTACACAGGATGAGACCAGGCTCCTCAGCAGGCTCCTCAACCTTCTACAAAAGATGGCCACATTTACGTTTGTCCATGGACTCAATAGAGACCACTTCTCTCTCTGGTTTGCCTTTTACGCCTGCATTGAGTACTAAATGCCAAAAAGCAAAGAAACTGAAAATATTAAAAACAAAAACCAAGTAGGCAGTGACAAAAAAAAGAGGGAAGGGATTTAAAAGATATTCAAAGGACAGAATGTGATGGACTTAAAATATCTGATACCTGGTCCCTGTTTTCATCATATTCTTCATTCTTCTAAGAAGAGTTAGGCTGACCATATAGTTGCTTCTAGATTACACAGTTAATACATACCTTTTCAAAGAGCTGAGTGAGAATAACTTAGCCCTGATTTGCTATTAATTTTTCAAATTGAATGGTCTTTTGTCAATACATAGAATCACTGGATTGTAGTGATAAACACATAACTACTAAAAAAATGAGCCATAGCCCTGGCTGGTGAAGCTCAGTGGATTGAGCGCGGGCCTGCGAACAACACGATTGTGGTTCGATTCCTAGTCAGGGCACATGCCTGTGTTGCAGGCCAGTTCCCAGCAGGGGACTCACGAGAGGCAACCATACATTGATATTTCTCTCCTTCTCTCCTTCCCTTCCCCTCTAAAGATAAATAAATAAAATCTTTTTTTAAAAGAGCCATAAATACTACATTTAATACTGATAACTCAGAGCAAACTTCTGGCAAGAATAATGCAAGGCTCTACAGTGTATTCCTCTGGGGGCTTACCAGATTGGAGGTCATGGACAGCACCTTAGACTGTGGCACGCGAGGTAAGACCAAAGGTTGTGGTTCACTTAGCACACAGGGGCTTTCTGAAGCCGATCTGGTGATTGCAACATTACTCTCATCATCTGGGCAAAAAAACAGAATAATATCCGTGGATATCTCCAGACCCACTGCAACAGTACTGTGAAAAAAATCTTCCCTGAGAATTCATTCTCAAGCAGGCTTCATTCATTTTTGTAGCCCAATTTCTTACCACCTGCATGGTTCCAAAGAAAGCCTCAAACAAAGAATTCTATTTAAGGAAGTTTCCCAGGCTTCAATGCCTATTGGTAGCTGGCTGAAGGGAAAGCAAATACAGTGGCACCTTGGTACTCATTGTTAATTCATTCTGGAACTCGTGACGAGCACCAAAACCCACAAGTACCAAAGAATGAAGCATTTTCTCTTGCAAGACGGAATTGCCACTCATGCAAATTCTAGCAAATGCAATGAGTCCTGAGCAAGTACCCGAGTGCTGAAACTTTTTTCTCATCAAAATGTGACAAGTACAGGGTTTGGGGAGTGCTGAAGCCAACAAGTACAGAGGTATAAGTCTCTAAAGCAAAAAAAAAAAAGAAAAGAAAATCTCTAGAGCAAAACTGCAACAAAATATTTGCCATTGATGGGAATGTTCTACATATGCACTGTCTAAAATAGTGGCCTCTGATCACAGGTAGCAATGGAGAACTTAACATTTGGTTAGTTTGAGGAACAGAATTTTAAATCTAATTTTTTAAATTTAATTCTTGTTCAAGTAGTTTTCTGTCTTGTATTCCCAGCCCTACCCCCCCCTACAGTGTAAATCTAATTTTAATTGAAATTTAAATAGCCATATGTGACTAGTGACTACTAACACTAGGTAAACCTTCACCCCATTAATCCAGGCCTCAGAGAATTTCCACACATAAAGCTACAAGATTAAAACCCACTGTTACAAATCACAACTCATAAGGACTCAAAACAACTTGACAAAAAGCAAGCAAAAACAGCATAATAAAGTCAGCAAAGACTTAAAAAATTGAAATTATCAAGCCCAAAATGTAAAAGAAGTGAAGCAATTGAAAAAATATGAGTAAAAAGTAAGACATAAAAATAACCAAGCAGATTTGTAAAATAAAATGAAATTATGAGAACTAAAATTGCTAAAAAACAAAAACAACAACAACAAAACTCTCAGCAGAGACAATAGCAGATTAGATCCTGCTGAAGACAGACTTAGTGAACTAGAAGAAGAAAGCTTAAAGAAATCCTGAATTCAGTTCCAAGCAAAGGTGGGAAACATGAACTGTACACTGAGGGGAAAATTTTACTATATGTAAATTATACCTCAACTTATAAAATGAAGATGTGAAACCACAATGAAACACCCTTTTTTATATATGTCGACAGAAAATTAGAGTTGATCAAAAACTATTGGTAAGATTGTGAGCACAGGAGCTCACGTACTCTTGGTGGATATACATAACTGGTACTATCACTCTGGACAACTGGGTGATATCTAGTGAAGGGGAAGATGCATTTCCATAGGAGCCAGCAGCCTCCTTGGTGTGTACCCTAGAGGAGCTCTTGCACTTATACCAGGAGGGATGTTCAAGAATGTCCATAGCTTCGTGGATCATAATCACAAAACACTGGTTTTGGTGGGTTTTAGTGCTTTTCACCATCAAATTTGGCTCAGAAACTGAATTCAAGATGAGAGATTATGTTTCTGAGATAAACTAATATTAACTCTTGGTGGTCATTGGCTCTAAATCACACCCAGGATCATTCTGTTTACTGCTGTTTCACTCTGAGGAGGCAGAGCCGTCCTCAACAAATCTGTCCAGTGAAGCTTGTTTCCCCATCAGCAAATCAGGCTTAAAATAATTTAAAAGTAAATAATAAATATTCTTCCACAATTTAGATTTTAATACTGGCTTGACTGAAAGTTAAAATGGTGGTAAAAATACCAAGTTATAAAAATGAACAAATAGTTACATTTACTCAGTTTTATATACTATTGGTTTAGAGTTGACACTTCCAAATATGACAGGTTGCCATGTGGCTCTACTGTACATATGACTCGCATGCAGTTTGGCTTTTCTTTCTCACAGAGAGGCAGAGAAAACAATTCTCTAGTAGTAGGGATAGGTTTATACCAGCTCCTGCAGGTTGGCCCTAAGAACTAACCAACTGGTCCACACCAAAGCCAAAAATGCATGTATTCTCTTTCCATGTGGTATTTTTTAAAGTAATGATAATAGCCAACATTTATTGCATTCATAAATATTACAGGAACTACTCTATGAATTTCACATAACTCATTTATTTCTTAAATGACCATAGGAAATAAATATTAGTATTATACTTGTTTATAGGTAAGGAAGCGGAGGCACAGCAAGGTTAAGCACCTTGTATAAGATACACAGTTAGCATCAGAGCCAGTGGTTGAACACAGGTTGTCTGGTAACTGTGCTTGTAACCATTATACCACATGGCTTCCCATGTGGCTAATATTTTAGAGCAGGGGCTGGCAAACTATGGCCCATGGGCCAAAAAGGACCCATTACCTGCTTTTAAAAAATCATACTGTAGCAAAATATCATTAACATAAAATTTAATATGTTAACCATTTTGAAGTGTGCAGTTCATGGCATTAAGTACATGCATTGTGTTGTGTAACCATCACCACTATCTAATTCTATGCCTTTTTTCACTCCAAAGGAAAACCTCATGCCCTTTATTATCACCTATTTTTGTAAATAAAGTTGTAAGAGTAGTTTACTTATTCTAATTGTATAGTACTCCATTGTATGAATATATCACATTCTACTGTTGAGGGACATTTGGGTAGTTTTCCAATAGAAATTATCCAAAATGAAATACACAGGAAAAAAGTTCAAAAAGTATCTGAGGGATGAGTGATCAAAATATACATGAGTAACCAGAGTCCTGAGAGATGGTGGGGTGGGGCAGACAAAATATCTGAAGGATTCATGGCTAAAAACTTTCCACAAAACAATATCCCACAGACCCTAATAGCTCAACAAACTCCAAGCAGAAATAACATGAAGAAAGTTACATCAAGGTACAGCATAATCAGATTGCTCAAAGCCAATGATAAAAAGAAAATCTTAAAAGCAAGCAGAGGAAAAAGAGACATGTACACAGGAACAAAGAAAAGGATGACATCAGATTTCTTGTCTCAATTGCAAATGAGAAGACAGTGCACAACACTTTTAAAGTACTGAGAGAAAAACTGTACCTAAAATTTCATTCCCTGTAAAATTACCTTGAAAAATATGAAAGGAAAATAAATTTTCATATCTACAAATGAAAGAATTCATCACTAACAGACTCACAAGAAATGTTAGAGGATATCCTTTAGGTTGGAAGAATTAAAACAATTTTTTTACTGAAATAAGTCACATAACAAAAATCATGATTTTTAACCATTTTAAGTATACAAGTAAGTGGTTTTTAAAAATTCACAATGTGTGCAAATACCACCACTATTTAATTCAGAAAACTCCCATCACTCCCAAATGAATCCCATGTTTCCCAATTCCCCACATCCTCCATCCCTTGGCAACCACTAAACTATTTCTATCTCTGTGGACCTGCCCATTCTGGACATTTCATCTGAATGGGATCATGCAATAACACGATACATGGCCCTTCATGTCTGGCTGCTTTCATTTAGCATATTTTAATATAGGTTCATGTTGTAGCAAGCATTATTACTTATTGATTCCTTTTTATGGATGAGTAATACTTAATTGCATGGCCTAGTAGTTACTCAGGCTGCCACAACAAAACACCACGGACTGGGAGGCTTAAACAACAGAAATCATTTTCTCACAGTTATGGACACTAGCAGTCCAAGATCAAGGTGTTGTGAGGGTTGGTTTGTGGTGAGATCTCTTCTTCTGGCTCATAGGCAGCTGTCTTTTTGCTGTGTCATTTTGTCCCCTCTTTTTTGTGCATGCATAGAAAGAGTACTGATGTCTCTTCCTCTTATATGGATACCAACCCAATAGGATTATGGCCCCATTCTTAATTACCACCCCAAAGGCCCTATCTCCTTCACATTCATGTGTGAAACACATTCACATTGGCGGTAAGGGCTTAAACATAAGAATTTTTTTTAGATTTTATTTATTTTTAGAGAGATGGGAAGGGAAGGAGAAAGAGAGGGAGAGATACATCAATGCGTGGTTTTCTCTCACTCACCCTGCACCAGGGAACCTGGCCTGCAACCCAGGCATGTGCCCTGACTGGGAATTGTTTTTTTTTTAAATATATTTTATCGATTATACTATTACAGTTGTTCTATTCCCCCCTTCATTCCCCTCCACCCGCACACTCCCTCCCCCACCATTCTCCCCCCCTTAGTTTATAACCACGTTTCTCAAGTTCTTTAGATTCTATATTTACCCCACTATTCTCGCCCTCCCCCTATCTATTTTCTGCCTACCATCTATGCTATTTTCTGTGCCTTCTCCCCCTTTCTCCTCCTCCCACCCCCGTTTCTAACCCTCCATGTGTTCTTCATTTCTATGGTTCCACTCCTGATCTAGCTGTCCTCTTGGTTTGCTTTTGTTTTAGGTGTGGTTGTTAAGAACTGTGTGTTTGCTGTCCTTTCACTGTTAATATTTTTCATCATCTTTTTCTTAGATAAGTCCCCTTAGCATTTCATATAATAAGGGCTTGGTGATGATGAACTCCTTGAAATTGATCTTATCTGAGAAGCACTTTATCTGTCCTTCCATTCTAAATGAAAGTTTTGCTGGATAAAGCAATCTTGGCTGTAGGTCTTTGGATTTCATGACTTGGAATACTTCTTTCCAGCCCCTTCTTGCCTGTAAGGTCTCTTTTGAGAAATCCGCTGACAGTCTGATGGGTACTCCTTTGTAGGTGACTGTCCCCTTATCCCTTGCTGCTTCTAGGATTCTCTCCTTCATTTTGGTCTTGGCTAATGTAATTATGATGTGCCTTGGTGTGTTCCTTCTTGGGTCCAACTTCTTTGGCACTCTCTGAGCTTCCTGGATTTCCTGGAAGTCTATTTCCTTTGCCAGACTGGGGAAGTTCTCCTTTATTATTTGTTCAAATACGTTTTCCACTCGTGGCTGTTTCTTTCCCCCTCTGGTACCCCTATAATCTGGATGTTGGAACGTTTAAAGATGTCCTGGAGGTTCCTAAGCCTCTCATTTTTTTGAATTCTCATTTCTTCATTCCTTTCTGGTTGGATGTTTTGTTCTTCCTTCTGGTCCACTCCATTTATTTGAGTCCCAGTTTCCTTTCCATCGCAATTGGTTTCCTGGACATCTCCCTTCATTTCAATTAGTTTAGCCTTCATATGTTCCTCTAATTTGTGACTATAATCAACCAGTTCTGTGAGCATCCTGATAAATAGTGTCTTAAATTGGGCTTCTGAGAGGCTGGCAATCTGTTGGTCGCTTAGAGTTATTGGCTCTGGGACTTTGAGTTCTTCTTGCGCCATCTTTTGGGCTGTTCGTGCCTATTCCATAGCAGGATCGGATCCCTAAGGTGTTCACTAGCGCAGGGCAACTAAGTCACTGGGTTGTGACGTTGTATGTGGGGGCGGGGTTAAAGAGGGACAATGGCTTCCCTCTGCCGCCTGCTGCCGTGACCCCCACCGGCACCGCAGCCACCACCGTCACCAGGCCCACGTGTTTTGTTCCACTGCACGTGAGTGTGCCACCTCTGTCAGCCCTCCACCACTGGGTTCGCCCCCTGGGGCCTGCGTGGTCCATCTCACTGTGCGCAAATGTGCGATCCCGGTCAGTCTGCCCCACACCCCGACTGGTTCCAGACTGCCTGCGAGCCTAGGTCAGGGGATCTGTCCTGCCCGACCCAGCTCCGCTGCTGGCTCCGCCTCTCTTACCGTCCCCGTTGAACGGTTTGTAGTTGTTGGACTTCCGTATAATTCCGTTTTCTGATCTCTGGGTGTGTCCTAGTTCTCCAAAACTTTTGTTGTATTCAAACTTGGTTGTGGGAGAAGGCACAGTGTTTCCACCTATGCCTCCATCTTGGCGGAAGTCTCCCTGACTGGGAATTGAACCAGTGACCCTTTTGTTAGCAGGTCTGAACTCAATCCACTAAGCCACGCCAGCCAGGGTCAACATATGAATTTTGAGGATAACACATTTCAGCCCATAATGCATGATACACCAAATTTTCTTTATCCATTCATCAGTTGGTAGACATTTGGGTTGGTTCCTCTTTTTTGATCATTATGAATAATGCTGCTCTGAACAGTCATGCGCAGGCTTTTTGTGGGTATGTGTTTTCAGTTCTTTCAGCTATATACCTTTGAGTGAAATTGCTGTGTCAAATGGTAAATTTATATTTAATCTTCCAAGGACCTGCCAAACTGTTTCCAATGCAGCAATGGCTACATAACTTTATATATTCACTAGCATTGTGTGAAGGTTCCAATAATTTCCACATTCTCACCAACACTTGTGCTGTTCTTTAAAATATGGATATCCATCCATCTTAGCAGGTATGACATGGTATCTCATTGTGGCTTCATTTTGATTTGCATTTCCCTAATGAATAATGACCTTGAACATCTTTTCATGTACTTATTGGTTATTTGTATATCTTCATTGGAGAAATGTCTATTCAAGTTATTTGCCCATTTTTAAAATTGGGTTGTTTGTCCTTTTGTTGTTGGGTTGTAGTTCTTTATTATTGTGGCTGCTAGATTCTTATGAGTTGTATAATTTGTGCTTATTTGCTCCCATTCTGTAGGCAATTTTCTCACCTTTCTTGATAATGTCTTTGATACAAAAAGTTTTATTATTCTGATGAAGTCCAATTTATCTATTTTTCATCATTTGTGGACTTGGTGTCATATCAAGAATCTACTGCCAAACCAAGCAATAAACCCACAGATGCAAATAGCTCAACAAACTCCAAGCAGAAGCAACATGAAATTACAAGACATAAGCTCATGCCAATCATGAAGATACACTCGGTTTTCTTCTCAGAGTTATATAGTTGTAGTTCTTAAATGTGTTTTTTTTTCCATTATTAGTTGATATTTTGTATATGGTGTCAAGTGAAGTCCCAACTTCATTCTTTTCTATGTGGCTATCTAGTTGTTCCTATACCATTTGTTGAGAAAACTCTTCCTCATCGAATGATCTTCACACCCTTATTGAAAATCAATTGGTCATAGATGGGTGGGTTTATTTCTGGATTTTTTTAATGCGTCCTATGCCATTATCACACTGTTTCAATTACTGTAGCTTTGTGTTAAGTTTTAGAATCAAGAAGTATGAATCCTCCAACTTTGTTCTTTTTCAATAGTGTTTTGTATATTCAGGGTACCTTGTATTTCCATATGAATTTCAGGATGAGCTTGTCCATTTCTGCAAAAAAAGGCAGTTAGAATTTTGATAAGGATTGTACTTAACCTGTAGACTTATTTGGGGGGTATTGTCAGCTTAAATGATATTAAATCTTTTATCTACAAACACAGCCATCTTTCCATTTTTTAGGTCTCCTCTAGTTTCTTTTAATAATGTTTTGTAGTTTTCAATGTGCAACTCTTGCACTGCCTTTGCTAAGTTTATTACTAAGTGTTTTAATCTTCTTGATGCTGTTATAAATGAATTGCTTTCTTGAGTTCCCTTTCAATTATTTATTGATAGAGGCTGGAAGAAATCTGAGAAGTATGATGGAGAAGGCATAAATTGCCTTAAACAGAATTAGCAGAAATCTGGATTTGGAGGATGCTGTAGGGGATGGCTCCAGAGGAAACGAGCAACATTTTATTAGAACGTGGAGGAAGGGAGATGTTTGTTATTTGGTGGCAGAAAGGTTAGTGAAACGGTCTCTTGTGGTAAAGTGAAAAGCTGAACTTGTAAGTGATGATCTTGGTTATGTAGCTGAAGAGACTTCCAGTCAAAGTGTTGAGGGTAAGGTCTGATTTTTTTCTGGTGCTTCTAATAAAACATAAGATGAGAGTGATACATTGAGGGAAAAACTGTTAAACATAAGGAAACCAGGACCTGATGAATTTGGAAATTCTCAATCTCTCTAGATGGCAAAAGATTCTAAATGGAAGAAGGCTGTCAGACCCGCAAAATCCTCCTGGTAGGAATCAGCCTGGTAAATCTACATGAGCTGCGGACATGAGCCATCTTTCCTGAGAAAGGAAAGATGACTCAGAGGGTGAAACCAGGAGCCCAGACAGTGGAGTGGAGAGCTGAGAGGATGATTTCCAGGCCTTGAAACGTAATGAAGGAACTCCCAATATTTTCCCAATTGGATTTCAGAATTTCACATGGATCCCTTTTTACTCTCCACCCCCACTCCCCTGCCTTTTTAACTGGAATGTCTGTAATGGTTATCCTTTCTCGGCCCACTGTTCTATGTTGGCTGTGGAGTCAGATTAATTAACTTGTCTCTAAGAGCGAAATGGTTAGATTACATAGTTAGGTGTTTACATATCTGTGTATATAACCTTTAGTTTCACAGGTCTGTGGATGGAAATGAATTGTGCCCCAATAACTTAGTGCATTACAAGAACTTCATTCATAGAAGGACCTGATTTAGATGATAAGATGTTTGGACTTCTGATTTAGGATGAATCTCCTGGGAAGCTCAGAAGGGAGATGAATGTATTTTGCATGTGGGAGCACATGAGTCATTGGGGACTGGAGGGAGGACTGCAGTGGACATACTCCAAGGTGGCTCCCCTGCGATGCTCACCTCTTGGTGTTCACACCGTTGTGTAACTCCCTCTTTGAATGTGGGCAGATGGGCAGGACCTGTGACTTTTTTCAGAAAATAGGTGACAGTAAAAGTGAAGGGATGTCACTTCCATGATTATGTTACATTATATAAGCTTCTGTCTTGCTAGCAGACTAGTTCTCAGTCTTTCTCGCCAGTTTTGAAGGAGAAAGCTGCCATGACTACTACGTCTGTAAGAAACTGGATCCTCCCAAGAACACACAGAAGGGCAAGGTGGATCCTTTCCTACTGTAGTTGAACCCCTACATGAGAACCCAGCCTGACCAACACCGTGACTGCAGCCTTTTAAGGTGCCAAGCAGAGGACTAGCCAAGCCATTCCTGGACTTTTGACCCACAAATCTGTGAGCTAATAAATATATACAGTTTGAAGCTGCTAAGTTTGTGATAATTTTTTGTGCAACACAGAAAACCAACACAAACACTTCTTGAAAAGTTAAATATACATTTAACCATATAATCCAACTATTCCATTTATAGAAATTTACCCAAGAGAAAAAAATATATATTTCCAAAAAGTTCTTGTACAGTAGTGTTCATAACATCTTTACATGTAACAGTCCAAAGCTGAAAACAACACAAATGCCCATCAACCAATAAATGGACAAATACATTATGGAACAATGGAATACTGAGCAATGCAAGGAATAAATTATTGACACACACAAGGCCATGGATGAATCTCAAAACGGTCATGATGAAAGAACTAATAGAAGAGTAAATGCCATATGATTCCATTTATATAAAATTCTGAAAAACAAGAAATCTATAGTGACAGAAAGATTAACTGTCACTTGGGGATAGTGGGTCAGGCAAGGGCGGGAGAGAGGGATCACAAAGGTCATTTTGAGTACATGGGTATGTCCACTAGATTGGCTGTTTCACGGTTTCGTGGGTTTATACACAGGTCAGTTTATCAAACTGTATATCTTAAATATGTATGATTTATTTTATATCCATTATTCTTCAATAAAGCAGTTTAAAGATGTATTTGCCACTTGCACATTTTATTGTCACAAATAATTATATTCAAAGAGAAAACACAATCTCCATCTAGTCACCATAGATCAGCCCTTGTTACTCATTCTCAAGTATTTTCTAAATATCTTAGTTTCTGTGGGAAATACAAATATGAGTCCTTTGCACTAATGAATCATATAGTCTAATTGGCTGGTCAGTGCTTGGAAATCATAAACAATTATCTTTTTATATTGTTTCACAAAGATCCTTACCAGAAGCAAATCCCTCCCAGTGAGTACGTGTCAACTGCTCCATACAGCTCAGGACCTTGCTCCACACGTCATCAAACACGTGAGCAAGGACATCCTCTTTCATGCAGTAAAATGGAGCAACGGGAGGATACCCTAATTTCTGTTTCTCTGTAGCTGCTTCTGCTTTCTCTCCATGAAACCCCTCTTCCCTGTAACAGAAGCAAGATGGAAAGACTTCATGGTTATTCTTCACTGAATGCTCACCACAGTCCTTTGTGCTCCTTGGGAGTGTGACTTGTGCCCCTCCCCCCCTTGCCTAGCATGTGTAGCACATGCTTTAAGCTGCCCTACGAACAAAGGGAGTTCTCAGCAGAGGAGACTGCATTTCCATTATTACCCCCACCCCACCCCACTACTCTGCCAAAAAATAAAACAAGAAAAATAAGACTGAGAATCATTGTGATTTTTTAGCTTTAAACAGATGAGTGTTGTCAATTGAGTAACAAGCTGTGACAAGCATACAGAAATCATCTTTTTTGTTGTAATTGGATAATCTTTTTAGAGATTTTATTTATTTATTTTTAGAGACGGGGGAGAGAGGGAGAGAAACATCAGTTGGTTGCCTCTTGCATGTCCCCAACCAGGGATCTGGCCCACAACCCAGGCATGTGCCCTGACTGGGAATTGAACCAGTGAACTATGGTTTGCAGGCCGGTGCTCAACCAACTGGGCCACACACCAGCCAGGGCTATAATTCGATAACATTTAGATTAATATTAACATGACACATTTAATGATGTGCATGTTACTGTGATTATGCTCCATAATTATTTAAGGCAATGATTCATTAGGGAAACACTCAACATAGATTATTAAAATACTTTCACTAATCCAAATAAACATTTGCCAATTGGCTGGAAATGAAAAAGAGGGGAACCCAATAGCACAGGAAGCTACTCTGAAGCTCTTCTGGAGACTGTGTCTCTGTAACTCCGAAAGCCCCAGTTAGCCAAGTCTCTCTTCTCTGGCAGGGAGTGCCAGTAGCCCCACAATTCTGGGGGTGTGGGGAGGATTAGCTGATGTGCTTACTATGGCAGATCGATTATAAACTAGGACAAAGCAAATTCTGGAACTGGCTTGTTATAGGGACAAATATCTCTCAGCTTCTGTCTACAGTGAGTTATCCCCAGGGCAGCGGAGGTCTCAGAACTAAACAGGAAACTGTTGGTGGAAAGAAGGGTGCTAAGAGGTTTATGCAGGGCAGCCAAAGTTCCTTTCCCAAGGAGAACATCTGGGGAAGGAAGGCTGATTATTATTAATTGTATTTAAATTTATATTTATTTTTTAGAGGAGATAATGCATTCACATGATAAAAAATTCAAATAGTAGAAATGTATTCGAGCAGTGAAAAATAAGTCTCCTACATCTCTTCCCCCAGGGCCCATTCCCCAAAGTAAACATTATACATCAGTCCAGAGAAACAGTTACATTATACACTGTACTGCACCATGTTCTTCTATTTAACGATGTATTTTGGCCAATGGATCCCTATCAGCACACATAAATCTACCTCTTTTTAAAAAACAGCTGCAGAGTATTCCATTGGATATATCCAGTATGCATAATGCATCTAACTAGCTGTTACGGATCAACCAACCTTTTGCTCTTAGAGTCAATGCTGTAATTAATATCCTTGTACTTAGTTCTCTAGCGACATGGGTATTATATCTGCAGGGTGAATTCCTATAAACAGGATTAGTAGGTCAAAGGGCCTATGCATTTCAGTCTGAAAGATATTGCCCACCCCCACTCTACAGAGGTAGTGTACTTCTCCCGTGGGAAAATGACATGCCTGTTTTCCCATTCAAGTAATGATCACACTACTTTTATTCTCTGCTAGTCCGACAGATAAAATAGTATCTCATTATAGTATAAATTTGAATCCCTCTTTGTGAATGAGACAATTTCATTTCATATAGAGAGTGGGGCAAAAGCAGGTTTATAGTTGGGAGCACGTGAAACAGTTTATTCTTATATTATTTATTAATTAGTGTATCATTTTCCATGTGAACAACTGTAAAACTACCTTTGCCTCATCTTATATTTAAAATTCATTTTCTTTTTATGTGAACTATTCATATTCTTTGCCTGTTTAGTCCTTAGTGTTTTTATTATTGATGTGTACATATTAAGGAAATTAATAAGTCTTTGTGTATGAACTGCAAATGTTTTTCCAGTCTGTCATCTGTTGTTTGACTTTTTATAGTTATTTTAAAGAATTTTTAAATGACTTGTGTATTCTGTGCTATGGCTAGAAAGGCCTTACCTATTCCCAAATTTTTTTTATTTTTTTTTTGAGAGAGAGACAGAAAGACAGACAGAGACGTTGATTTGTTGCTCACCTGCCCACGCAGTCACTGGTTGCCGGGTGTGCGCCCTGACCAGGAGCTAATTAACCCAGCCGACATGCATCGGGATGACACTCTAACCAACTGAGCGACCCATCCAGGTCAAATTATTTTTTAAAAACAATCTTTCATCATTTATTTTTCCCTAAACTTACATGATTTCATTTGTCACATTTAAATTTTTTACATGTATGAAATTTATTTTATGTAAAGAATAAGTTAGGAATCTTATTTTTTTCCAGTTTATCTAAGTTGCACCAAAATCATTTGCTGAACCTACTGTATATATTAATTTCCTGTTCGTGTTTTGGTTTATTTCTGGGCCTTCACTCTTTTAAATTTAGAAAATTCTAACGGTCCAACAACTGTCATTTTTCAGTCAATTTCTCAGTGGTATCTCTGCTTTCTAAAATATCTTCCCTGTACTACCTGAAAAAGCATTTGGATTTACCATTAGGAAAAGGGAAAGAGATGCCCTAGGGGGCACCTATATATTTACATCATATTTTAAATTAAATTATTAAAATTTTAATTTCCTTACAATTATTTTTATAAGTTAGAACCAAGAGAGAAGACTGACTTGAGGAAAAAGGAAAATAGAGGTAATGTGATTCACGCCAGGTGAAGTAAAAGGAAAGGGGGCGGTCTCCAGAAAACTAAAAGAACATAATTATGGTTCTTTTGCTCGCTCAGTGTTGTTGTGTACAGGAACCTGGGTTATGTTTGGCTAACCCTAGGATGTGTACATTGAGCACATGAGTAAGCATGGCTCAGTAGGCAATATGGTGGGAAGAAAATTCCAGAATCATTGACACAATGCTAACTAGATCTAACCAAATCCTAATAGCCAAAAATAAAATTTTCACTCACTTTCAAATATGTTGCTGTGACTATCAATTCTGGAACTTTTAAAGGCTTAAGGGAATAGTTTAAGAGTTTAATGTTTCAGCCTTGGCTAGTGTGGCTCAGGGGACTGAGTGCTGGTCTGCAAACCAAAAGGTCATTGGTTCGATTCCCAGTCGGGGCACATGCAGGGGGTGTGAGCCAGGTCCCCAGATGCGGGTGTGTGAGAGGCAACCGATAAATGTATCTCTCCCAAATCAATGTTTCTCTCCCTCCCTCCTCCCTCCCTTCCCCCTCTCTAAAAATAAATAAATAAATATTTTAAAAGTTTAATGTTTCAGAAAGGTAGCATAGAATATAAAGAGAACACTGGATTCAGAATTGGATAAGGTTTTAGTTTTAGCTTTACCGGAGACAAATCATTTAACTACTCTGATTCTCACCTCTCCTGTAAAGAGGGTAAATAATATCTATGTCACTATCGATCTAGTGTTCGGACTATTGTCAGAATACAATAAGAATAGATATAAATAAGCATTATTAATTATAGAGTCTGTGTTGAGCATAAGGGTTTTATATAAACAATATGTGCCTTTTCCAAACAGGATTTATGTAAATGAAGTTCATATCTCTTCAACTGTTCTTTTAAAAAGTTTCAGTGATTCCATGAGTTACTGGTGATAATTTACAAAGGGTAAAGTCAAATTATGTGGAGAAAAAAATTAATTCATTTAAAAATGTTTAATGTCAAGAAGAGGCAAATGATATATGCAGGAAGAATGAACATAAGGGAGTCTGGTAGGTGGAAGTAATAGGGATTTATACCAACTAAGCACATGAACTGTGGATAGCTGAGAAGCAATAGAAAAGTAGTAACAAAAAGTGACATAAATCTAATTATAGGTGATGTTGGTAGTATACTTTAGAAAAAGTACATACTAATACAGCAAAGAGGAGAGGGGTAAATAGCTTAAAAGACATATAACTCACATATCTGTGTGGTCAAATGCTAGATATTCCTCTATTATCCCTTCCGAGAGGATTACACAGTCTTCCTCTTCTTTTCCCTTGGAACACAGGCCAGAGGATTTGGCAATGGAAGATGCTTTATGAACATAAGGAGTTGAAAAATGTAACTTCTTTCCCCTAATACCAAATCTGGGAGAGAGAAAAAAGGCAAATAATAATTATGTACGACATAAACAGTTCTCACAGCTAGTCAGTCACATGAGTTTTAGCTTCAAGTCCCTTGTCCTGGTGACACCTTCCTGTACCAGCATAAACCTTAATGCCTACAAATCCTCAGAGCAGGAAGAATAAATACCTGCTTAGGTAAGTGTTCAATAAAGTACTGAATACTGCTTGGTATCTTTTCAGTTGCAACAACTGTGGCTATAAAATAGAATTTTTTAAATCTAAGAATATTTACATTCATAATTGCATCTTTCAAGGCATCTCAGGAGATTATGTGCTTATTTCCATAATTCCATCATTGTTCAAAATGTATGCTCCTTAAGGACAGGGATCTTCTCATTTATAATGTTTAAATTTCCCTTCAAGCCCAAGTATTCAATGAATATGTGATGACTTATTCATTTCAGGAAGCTGACTTTGGAGAAAGTCAGTCAGATCTGAGCAATACTACAAAGAAAGTAAGGGTTTCTTAGTTGAGGAAGTGTCGCTATGCCCGGAGTCATGGGTGAGCAAATGATTAAAGACCTGGCTCTCTGGTGGCTTTCCAGGGATGGGTTATATAGAGGAACACTCACTACTCACGGTGACTAAGGCAGTTGGGGTCTCGGTCAAGGTCATGGTTTCTGCTGATTGGTAGAGGGTAGGAGGTAGTTGATCATTTGAGCAATATGATTTTTAAAATTGGCTATTGGTTTAACTAAATATCAAATATAACTAAGTCATGTTATGTGTTATTCTTTATACTTTTTTTGTNAAAGACCTGGCTCTCTGGTGGCTTTCCAGGGATGGGTTATATAGAGGAACACTCACTACTCACGGTGACTAAGGCAGTTGGGGTCTCGGTCAAGGTCATGGTTTCTGCTGATTGGTAGAGGGTAGGAGGTAGTTGATCATTTGAGCAATATGATTTTTAAAATTGGCTATTAGTTTAACTAAATATCAAATATAGCTAAGTCATGTTATGTGTTATTCTTTATACTTTTTTTGTACCTTGGGTATTTTTTTAATGAAGAAAAAGAATAAATCTATGTCACTTTTTACCAAGGTTAGTGGTAAAATCTTATTGGAAAACATTTTGGAAATACATATTTGAAGTCTTGAAATAAATATACCCATTAATTCAGTGATTCTGTTTGTAGGGATATCTTTCAAGGATATGCCTTACAAGATTAAGCTATAAAAATTATTATCACAGGATTGTTTATGATTGCCAAGTGTTAAAGCTAGCCCAACAGTTTCAAAATACAGGTTTAGGTACTAATTGTTTAAATAATGGTATATTAATGCAATGGAATACTATACAGTCATTAAATTAATGCGTAAGAGAAAATAAAAGAGCCCAAAATAAAAGGGTAAGAATTGTATGAAAAGATTACATAGTATATACAGTAATTTCAAAAATTACATACATATGTGGCAGAGAATGCTAGATACCCCAATATCCATCCTCTCCTTCTTTCCTAGTAGATCATGTCAGTTTAGTTCAGGAGAGGAACGCCCACCTCAAAGGCTACATTTCCCACTACCTTGCAGCCAGATGTAGCCAGTAAAATATGAGCAGAACTGTTATGTGGGATTCTGGGAAGGCTGTTTAAGGAGAACTGGTTTGGCTGTCAGGGGTGCCCTTTTGCCCTTTGCCTTTCCTGCTTTCTGATACCTGGAATGTGAATGTCATATTTGGAACTCTATGAGAAATCTTGGACCATAAAGAAAACTTCAGGGAAAACTTCCTTGGCTAGCATAGTGTAAAGCAAGAAAAATTAGGATGGGCCTAGAACATCCTACTGTGACCAGAAAGCAAGGATACAGTCAAGACAAACACAAAGGAAGCAGCTTGACATGGCCTAGCTGTAACAATTGAAAATCAATCATAATGGTTAATTAAAACATAAATATTTTGAAATGCTATCAGTTCACATGGTACTCAAGAAAGGAAATATCAGACATGGACAAATCCAGTTATGAAAGTAAATAGCATGAATTCTGTTTAATTTGTGATTGCTTTCCATGAGTAGTGGCATGCTAATAGAGCTGGACAATTTGTTTCATCTAAGTATATATCTGTGTATAGATAGGCATTTGTTTCATCTGTACTGTAGTAAATAAAAGTAATTATTGAAACCTGTAAGTGAAATAGTCCAGAAAAGCAAAACTAAAAATAAGAAGGGTCAATCGGCAGTGGTGGTGGCAGGCAGAGAGGAAAGAGGGGGGTCTGCAGTGTACTGCAGAATGATGAGTTGACCCCTTGGAGGAGTTACTGCTTAGACGTGGCTCTTTGTTTCCCTTGAGATGAAATCTCTGAATGAAACTATTATTTATCGCTGTAAAATTACAATGAGGTATATTTATAAAGTTTATACTAACGGATCAGAAAAATGTATTT
Source organism: Sturnira hondurensis (assembly GCF_014824575.4). Lineage (NCBI taxonomy): Eukaryota > Metazoa > Chordata > Mammalia > Chiroptera > Phyllostomidae > Sturnira > Sturnira hondurensis. Next base: position 2,756,209 of record NW_028081392.1, on the reverse strand, counting down.
TAATGACAGCACATGAGTTAAGCAGTTTTGGTCAGTAAGAATTAATGAATACTTCATCTCTGTGGGACACATTTGTTGTAAAAATTTGAAATTTATATAAAGGGTAAACTTTAAAAAGCAAGCTCAGCCTTGTGACCAGAAACTTGAGTTTATATCACTTTGAGAAAGGCAAACAATTCCTATTTCTGATCAAAAGTCAGTTAGTTGATAACCCAGATCCCATAACCCGAACTGGCCTAAGACAGTATGTTTTGCTTGGTGGACTGATGAAATTACTACAGCAAAACAGCCATCAAAAGTAAGTATTATGACAATTCTTAGAGGGTATCAAATAGTGAAAGTACAGTCTTCGGAAAAAGTATAGGAATAATAATAAATGAATTAAAACTATGACATTTTACAGTAGATTTAAGGGTGAACATAGATTTTGAAATAATCCTATTTGGGTATATTTTGCTCCTGTTTAAACAGTTTGAGTTGCTCCAAAGAATTAGCCATTTTAACTAATACACTAATTGCCCCCGTTAAGCCGAAAAACTGACAGCAGTTTAACTTCTATAAAGAGATTAAATTGTAAATAATATTACATGGTGTTTATTTTTATTCTATTTATTTATTTATTTTTAGAGAGAGGAGAAGGGAAGGAGAAAGGAAGGGAGAGAAAGGTCAATGTGTGGTTGCCTCTCACAGACCCTGCACCGGGGACCTGGCCCACAACCCAGGCATATGTCCTGACTGGGAATCGAACCAGCAACCCTTTGGTTTGCAGGCTGGTGCTCAATCCACTGAGCCACACAAGCCAGGGCTAATATTACATGTTTAAGCCAAAATCACTTTTTCAAAAAAATTTTAAGGTCTATTTCGTAGAATCCTAAATTTATTTAAACCAGTCTATCTACTCATTTAGTCCAAGAGGGAACTTCCTGTATCTGTAGATAGATGGATATAGGTATAGATAATATATATATCTACATAACAAAATGTCCTTAAATCCTAGGGGATGTCTTACTTTTTGGAAAAAATTATATAACAATTCTAATATGTACAAAGACTATGGTCAGTCTTACAGAATTTGCTGTCCTTTATTAAATAAAAAAGTAGGAAGAAGTATTTTAATTCTCAGTATAACTTGTAGAACATACAGTGCCCAAATACTTGCCTATTCGGGTACATAAATACTTAGATATTAGAATACTTACATAGTAGAATCTCTTTCCTGAGACAGTGTTGCCTCATGTGAAACGGAAATAGCAGAAGGGGATCTAGGATACAGTCCATAACCTTCACTTGGAGTGACTATCTGCTTACCCAAAATCCTTCAAAGAGAACATGAAAGACAATTAACCACCCTTACCTTGCATAAATATAAAATGTAGGCATTTTAAGAACAAATTTGATAGTTCTACATAGAAGTCCAGTATACACTTAGTCTGATAACTGATTAAGAATAATTTTTAGAAAATGTAAACACAGAACCTTATCACAGATGTATGTCTCTTCCTTAGGATAGACATGGAAAAAATTAAGCTATTATAGCCTCTCCCCCCAAAAATATCCAAAGAAACTGAGCAAACACTTGTAATTTTCCCTCCATCTTCTATAATAATCTTTAAACCTGTCAAAATGAGTGAAAGCCAAGCCAAAATAGTGAAAACCATGAATCATATTCCTAAGAACAGGAAACTTTATAAATTTTAAGTATATGTATTAAGTGCACTAATATGGTTTCTAAGGAAATATTTCTAACAGCTTATGTGTGCTTTCAACTATATGTAGAAAATTTCCTGTAGATAAGAGTGTCAACAAACACATTTTCTGACAGTGTTGTTCCAAAGAAGGGCTTTTGCACAGCCATGATTCACAGATCTCAGCTAAGCACAGAAACTGTCTCACTGCTTCAGGATGACATACTCCTGGTTGTGAAAACTCCAAGAAACTGCCAGCAACTTGAGTTTTCTTTCAACTGCAGCTTTACACTGCATGACCTTCTTTACTTATCAAAACCAGGCCCAGAAAGACTCGGAGCACAAGTTTTTTTGGACATCTGCGTTTCACAGCCTAGTGTTGGCCATGAATACCTGAGGTGAGGAAAAGTACACGTCCACTGTTGGCACTCCCCTTGTAGACTCTTAGTATGCACACTCGGCTTCTGCTCGTACAAGAGCTCATCGATGGCCGTGAACATTGCCTGGACTTTCTCAGTGGCATTTTGGTCAAGTTCCTAGAAGAAAATATCACCCCAAAGCATTTAGGTGAACTTCAGTTTCTGTTAAACATATTAAAGGTTGAAAGAAATCTGATTTTGTTTTGTTTTCAATATTTAGTCCATTTGAAATACTGTTGAATTTCCACAGAAGTTAGTGTTTTTAGATCTTAGAATAATTCAGCTGCCCTCCCTATTTTTATTTAAAGAAAACTTATGGAAATTTCTACTTTTTAAAAGTAACATCATAAAAATACTGTATTATAATCATTTTTTAAAATCCAGAAAAGCATAATGAAAAAAATTACCAATAATTCTACTGCTAAAGATAATGATTGCTAATGATTTTAGTATAGGTATTTGATGATATTCCAGCAGTTTTTTAGAGCTTAAGGTAGATAATCCAATGTATATATTATTTTGGAGTCTGCATTTTTCACTTGGCAATTTAGGTGATATCTTTGCCCTCTGTGACCTGTCCTTTGGCAGCAGCCAAAGGGGTGACTGTAACATGTGGATGTGGTCATGTCCTCATGCTGATTCTCCGCTTACTCTCTACTTCATCTGTATTCATGAGTGCTAGTGTATGCCCGTGGAAGAAAAGTTATTCCTTCTTTTAAAAGTGTAAGGTGAAAAAATATGTATTTTTACTCTAAGAATGAAAGTCTGCTCCTATGTAATAAAAAAAAGGGCTTGCTAGGTTAGCTATGAATACAGTACAAATAGGTTTTTTTTAAAATTTTATTTATTTATCTTTAGAGGGGAAGGAGAGAGGGAGAGAAACATCAATGTATGGTTGCCTTTCGTGCGTCCCCTGCTGGGAGTTGGCCTGCAACCTAGGCATGTGCCCTGACTGGGAATCAAACCGCGATCATGTGGTTCGCAGGCCTGTGCTCAATCCATTGAGCTACATCAGCCAGGGCAGGTTTTTTAAAATTATTGTTTTCAAGCTCCTGGGCATGAGATGAGACTTCCCTAGTCTCAGTGAACTTTGTTATTCTTTACTAGTAAATATTTGTCTACTGAAATATTTGCTGTTATAACTTTTCCCATTCCTATATCTTCAACATTCAGGAGTCTTTCCATTTTTACCATGTTTCTTTAAAGACCATGTAGCTGGATTTTTAAAATCCAATATCATTTTATCCACCTGTAATTATTGTAATGTACAATATTTGGGCTTATTTCTCCCATTTATTTTGTGTCTCCCATTTAACTTCCTTTTCCTTGTTTTTTTTTCCCCTCTGTTTCTTCTGTTACACTGAGTTTTCCTTATTCCCCTATCAATTTGGAGGTTATTCATTATATTTATATTTTCTTAGTAGTTACACTTAAAATTTGAACATTTATACTCCCCTATTTTTCTAGCGAAGGCTAAAGATTTTCAGTGTTTCAGTCCTGCACTGAAACAAAGCAAGAACTTTGATCATTTTGTGATATGCACATACATCAAATAATTATGTTGTATACCTAAAATTATTACAATGTTACATGTTAATTATATCTTAATTTTAAGAAGAAAAAAGAAAAATAAGAACAAAGATGTGAGACACATTGTGAGGAAAGAATCCACAGAACTGGATGACTAATTCAATAAGAGATGGTTGTGAAAAAGAATCCAACCTTCTATTTTGGGTGACAGAAAGGAAGATGCTAGTAATAACAGTGAACATTTACCTAACAAAATATTCTTAACTGAGAAGATCTCAAAGATCCTTGTGCTAATTAACCTTTCTCTGTCATATCTTTTTCTCATTTACCTGTTTATTTTGACCTAATTTTATCCTTAGTATCATAACAAGTGTTAAAACAGGAGAGGTAAACACTCAGGACTTCTCAGGAAACACTCAGGACTTCTCAGGAAACACTCTTACCCGTGTTATTCACATCTTCAAACCATATGGATCATGAAATCAATTAAACATGTTCTGAAGTAATACAAAAAATGAAATAGAATAAAGCAGAACAGAATATAAAGTATCATAGTGATCATTCACAAAGGTTATTACTTTGTGGAACTTTTTCTTCTGTGTTATGTACACACACTGGGTCAAAATATCAACTAGTGTGACAATTTAAAAAGTTTGAAAGCCACTGCTCTAGACATTGTCCATCTTTCAAGTCTAAGCCTTCCCACCTCCAGTTTATGGAATTAGAGTATCAACAGGCACAGAAAGGGATGTATGGGCTTGAGACATTTTTCATCACTTTGACAATGAACGACAATCCAGCTATGTAAAACAAAAAAAAAATTTAACTTTGATACGCTTTACCTTTTCTCTAAGCATCTTCCATATTATTTTATTGTGAATTTTCGTATTAGTGTAGTTTTTAAAACATAAGATGTTATTGTTATTTAATAACTACTTAGATTTACCAACTTCTTGGCATAGAATTGCTGATTATATCTATATTCTCTTAGTCTTTTTACTTTCTGTAGTGTCAACAGTTATTTCTAATCTGCTTTCATTTCTTTTTTATAAGATTATTTATTTTTGGAGAGAGAGGAAGGGAGGGAGAAAGAGATGGAGTGAATTATCAATGTGTGTTTGCATTTCATGTCCCCTTCTGGGGACCTGGCCCACAACCCAGATATGTGCCCTGACTGGGAATTAAACCAGTGACCCTTTGGTTTGCAGGCAGGCACTCAGTCCACTGAGCCACAGCAGCCAGGGCTGCTTTCATTTCTAATTTTGTTCATTTGTGTCTTTTTTTTCTAGGTCAAACTAAGTTAAAGATTCATAAATTTCTTTGACTTTTATTTCAAAGAGCCAACTTTTGACTATTGTTTCTATTAATTTCTACTCTAATCTGTATTATTTTCTTCCTCTGCTTGCTTTAGATTTAGTTTGCTCTTCTTTTTGAGTTTCTAAAGGTGGAAGCTTACGTTGTTGATTTGAGACCTTTATTCTGTAGGCATTTTTTTAAATTGAGGTATAATTGAGATATATTAGTTTTAAATGAACAACATAATGATTCAATATTTGTATATATTGCAAAATAATCGTAAGTCTAGACAACATCCATTACCACACAGTTACAATTTCTTTTTCTTGTCATGAGAACTTTTAAGATCTACTCTCTTAGCAACTATTAACTATAATCCAGCATGCTGTACATTACATCCCCATGACTTATTTATTTTATAAGAGGAATTTTGTACCTTTTGACTCCCTTCACCTATTTTGCTGACTCCTTAAGCTTACAAACACCAATCTGTTGTTTCTTGTGTGTCTATGAGCTTGAATTTTTTACATCATCATTTAAAGCTATTAATTTTTCTCTAAGCACCACTTTACCAATGTCCTATATATTTTGATATTTTGCTTTTCCATTTTCATTCAATTCAAAATATTTTCTAATTTTCCTTATAGGGTCTTTCTTCAGACCATCAATAATTTAAAAGAGTATCATTCAGTTTCCACATAAAGGTGTACCTCATTTTATTGTTCTTTGCTTTGTTGAGTTTCACAGATACTTGTTTTTTTTTTTTTAAACAAATTGAAGGCTGTGGCAACCATATGTTCAGCAAGAGTATCAGTGCCATTTTTCCTACAGGCTCAGATAATAGAGGTTTATTCTTAGCAATAAAGTATTTAAAAATTAAGGTATATAAATATTTAGGCATAGTGCTATTGCACACTTAACAGACCAATGTATAGCATAAGCATCACTCTTTTTTTTTTTAAAGATTTTATTTATTTATCTTTAGAGGGGAAGGAGAGAGGGAGAGAAACATCAATGTATGGTTGCCTTTTGTGCGTCCCCTGCTGGGAGTTGGCCTGCAGGGAACCGGCCTGCAACCCAGGCATGTGCCCTGACTGGGAATCGAACCACGATCCTCTGGTTCGTAGGCCCGCACTCAATCCACTGAGCTACAGCATCACTCTTATATGTACTGGAAAATCCCCAAATTCATGAGACTCAGTTTATTGTGGTGTTTGAAACTGAATTTGCAGTATCACCAAGGTATGCCTGTATTGAGGATATCCAAATTTCTATCTGTTGTTATTTTCTAATTTAACTCTACCATGCTTGGAGAATATGCGTTGTATAATTTCAATACTTTTAGATTTACCAAATTTGGCTTATGTGTGTTTGAAGAGTATATATTCTTGCGGTTGTCAGGTGAAACGTCAAGTTAATTGATAATGTTGTTCAAGGCCTCAGTGTCCTTGCTGATTTTCAGTCTAGTTGTTTTGAAAGCAGGGTATTGAATTCTGCAGCTATAACTGTGGCATTTTCTGTTAATGCTTTCAATTCTGTTAAATTTTACTTCATGTACTTTAAGGCTTGATTATTAGATGTATATACATTTATCATTGCTTTGTTTTCCTGATGAATAGGAATTTTTATCATGAAATGACTCTCTGTTTCTAGTAGTATTTTATGCTAAAGTATATTTTGTTTGAGGTCAAATTCAAGGAGCTTTTATGGGCTTTTAAAAAAATTATTTTATTTTTAATTGAATTTATCAGTGTGACATCGGTTAATAAAAGTATATAGGTTTCAGGTGTACAATTCTATAAAATATCATCTATATTGTATTGTGTGCCATACCAAGTCAAGTCTCCTTCCATCACCATTTATCCCCCCCATACCGTCTTTTACCTTTCCCAGTCCACCTTTCCCTCTAGAAATCACCACACTGTTGTTGTGTCTGAGTTTTTTTTCTTAATTCCCTTGCCTTTTTCATCCAGACCTACAACCCCATGCCCTCTAACAGCTGTCAGTCAATTCTCTATCTATGAGTCCATTTGTTTTGTTTGTTCATTTTGTACATTAGATTCCACATATGAGTGAAATCATAAGGTACTTATCTTTCTCTAAATGGCTTATTTGACTTATCACAGTACTTTCCAGGTTCACCCAAGCTGTTGCAAAGGGTAAGAGTTTCCTTCTTTTTTATAGTTGAGTAGAATTCCATTGTATAAATGTACCACAGGTTTTTTATCCATTCATCTACTGATGGACCCTTGGGTTGCTTCCAAATCTGGGCTATTGAAAATAACACTGCAATGAACATAGGGATGCATATATTTTTCTGAATTAGTGTTTCTAGTTTCTTCTCATTTATTCCCAGAAGTGGAAATGCTGGATTATAAGGCAGTTTCATTTTTAATTATTTGAGGAAACTCCACACTGCTTTCCACAGTGGCTGCACTGATCTGCATTCCCAACAATACTACACGAGGGTTCCTTTTCCTCCACCTCCTCATCAACATTTGTTGGTTTACTGATGATGGCCATTCTGACAGGTGTGAAGTGATATCTCATTATGGTTTAGAATTGCATTTCTCTGGTGATTAGTGAAGTTGAGCATCTTTTCAAATATCTATTTGCCATCTGTATGTCCTCTTTGGAGAAGTGTCTATTCAGGTCTTTTGACCTTTTTTTTAAACTGGAGTGTAGGTTTTTTTGGTATTGAGTTTTATAAGTTCTTTATAAATTTTGATATTACCCCCCTATCAGTGTATCATTAGTGAATATGTTCTCCTATTCAGTGGGTTATCTTTTATTTTATTGATGATTTTCTTTACTGTGTAAGAACTTTTTGGTTTGATGTAGTCCTATTCATTAATCTTTTCTTTCCCTTGCCTGAAGCAATATATCAGAAAAAATATTACCAGAAGAAATGTCTGAGATTTTACTGTCTATGTTTTCTTCTAGTATTTTTATGGTTTTGAGTCTTACATTTAAGTATTTAATCCATTTTTAGTTTATTCTTGTATGTGGTATAAAAGGTGGTCTAATTTTATTTTTTGCACATATTATCCAATTTTCACACCATTTATTGAATAGACTATCTTTACCCCATTGTATGTTCTTGCCTCCTTTGTCAATTATTAATGGACCATAAAGATGTTTTTATCTACACTCTTTGTTCTGTTCCATTGATCTATATGTGTTGTTATGCCAGTACCATGCTGTTTTGATTATGATGGCCTTGTAGTATAGTTTGATATTAGGCAACAGGAGTTCTCCAACTTTATTCTTTTTTCTTAAGATTGCTGTCACTATTGGAGGTCTTCTTTGGTTCCACATAACTTTTTGCAATACACCACTGGTATCTTGATAGGAATTGCAATCAATAAATTGCTTGGTAGTATGGTCATTTTAATGATAATAATTTTTTCTTTTTAAATTTTTTAAAAAGATTATTTATTTATTTTTAGAGAAAGGGGAAGAGAAGGAGAAAGAGAGGGAGAGAAACATCAATGTGTGGTTGCCTCTCATGTGGCCCCTAATGGGGACCTGGCCCACAACCCAGAAATGTGTCCTGACTGGGAATCAAACCAGCAACCCTTTGGTTTGTAGCCCGTACTCAATCCACTGAGCTACACCAGCCAGGGCCTTGATACTAATTCTTTCTATACTAGACCACAGTATGTGCTTCCACTTATTTGTATCTTTTTCAGTTTCTTTCTTCAGTCTCAATAATTTTCCAAGTACAGGTCTTTTACATCCTTGGTTAGGTTTATTCCTAGGTATTTTTTTGGTGCAATTGTAAATGAGATTGTTTTATTAGTTTCCCTTGCTGATAGTTCAATATTGGCGAATAAAAATGCAACTGATTTCTGGATATTAATTTTGTATTCTGCTACTTTAATTCATTTACCAGTTCTAGTAAGTTTTAGATAGAATCTTTAGGGCTCTCTACATACAGTATCACATCACCTCCAAATAATGACTCTTTTACTTTTTCCTTTTTAATTGGATGCCTTTTATTTCATCTTCTTATCTGAGTGCTGTGGTTAGGACTTCTAGTTCGATGTTGAATAAAAGAGTGAAAGCAGACATACCTATTGTGTTACTGATATTAAAGGAAATACTTTTAGTTTTTGCCCATTGAGTATGATGTTGGCTGTGGGTTTTTCATATATGACCTTTATTATATTGAAGTATGTTCCCTCTATTCCTGCTTTGAGAGTTTTTATAATAAATGGATGCTTGATTTTATCAAATGCTTTTTCTGTATTTATTGATATGATCATATGGTTTTTATCCTTCATTTTGCTTATGTGGTGTGTCATATTTATTGACTTGTGGATATTATACCAATCTAGCATCCCTGGAATAATTCCTATTTGACATGGTGTATGATCTTTTTAATGTATTCCTGGATCTGGTTTGCTAACATTTTGTTGAGGATTTTAGCATCTATGTTCATCAGGGATAGTGGCCTATAATTTTCTTTCTTTGTAGTATCTATCTGGTTTGGAATTAGGATAAGGCTGGCTTTGTAAAATGAGCTTGGGAGTCTTTCCTCCTCTTGAATTTTTTGGAATAGTTTGAGAGGGACAGATTTTAGTTCTCTGTAAATGTTTGGTAAAACTCACCTGTGAAGCCATCTGGTCCAGGACTTTTGATTTTGGAGAGTTTTTGATTACTGTTTCTATTTCACTAGTTATAATCAGTTTGTTCAGATTCTCTGATTTTTCCTGACTTAGTCTGGGAAAATTGTATGTTTCTAGGAATTTATCCATTTTGTCCAGATTCTTCAGTGTTTTGCATGTAGTTATTCATAATGTTTTTCTTACAACCTGTTGTATTTTTGTTAGTCAGTTGTTACTTCTCTTTTATTTCTGACATTATTTGGTTTTCTCTATTTTTTTCTTGATGAGACTCATTAAAGGCTTGTTAATATTGTTTATCTTTACAAAATACAGCTCTGGGTTTCATTGATTTTTTGTATTATTTCTTTTGACTCGATTTCTTTTATTTCTCCCCTGAACATTATTTTCTTTCTTCTATTCACTTTGGGCTTTGTTTGCTGTTTTTTCCTAGTTCCTTTAAGTGTAAAATTAGGTTGTTTATTTAAGGTTTTCCTTGTTTCTTGAGGGAGACCTGTAATGCTATGAATTTCCCTCTTAGGAATGCTCTCACTGTGTCCCATAGATTTTGGGTTGTTTTGTTTTCAATTTCATTTTGTTCAAGATATCTGTTCATTTCTTCCTTGATCTCATCATTAACCAATTCATTGTTTAGTAACGTCTCATTTAGCTTCCAAGTCTTTGTGTGTTTTTCAGTTTTCTTTCTTGTGATTGATTTCTACTTTTATACCATTATAGTCAGAGAAGATGCTTGATATTTTAATCTTCTTAAATTTGAGACTTGATTTGTGTCCTAACATGTGGTCTAGTCTAGAAAATTCTCCGTGTGTTCTTGAATAGCATGTATATTCTGCTGTTTTGGGATGAAATGCTTTAAAGATATCAATTAAATCCATCTGATATAGTATGTCATTTATTGTGGGGGNTCCTTGATCTCATCATTAACCAATTCATTGTTTAGTAACGTCTCATTTAGCTTCCAAGTCTTTGTGTGTTTTTCAGTTTTCTTTCTTGTGATTGATTTCTACTTTTATACCATTATAGTCAGAGAAGATGCTTGATATTTTAATCTTCTTAAATTTGAGACTTGATTTGTGTCCTAACATGTGGTCTAGTCTAGAAAATTCTCCATGTGTTCTTGAATAGCATGCATATTCTGCTGTTTTGGGATGAAATGCTTTAAAGATATCAATTAAATCCATCTGATATAGTATGTCATTTATAGCTACTGTTCCTTTTTTATTTTGTTTGGAAGATCAATCTATTGATGTCAATAGGGTGCTAAAATCTCCTACTATGACTGTACTATTGTCAGTCTCTCCCTTTATATCCACCAAAATTTGCTTTATTTATTTAAGTGCTCCCACGTTGGGTGCATATGGTTATAAGGGTTATATTCTCTTGTTGAATTATTCCCTTTATTATTATGTAGTGTCCTTTTTTGTCTCCTATGATAGCCTTCATTTTAAAGTCTAGTTTGTCAGATACAAGTATTACTATCCCGGGTTTTTTAAAATTTCCATTCATGAAATATCTTTTTCCATCTCTTTACTTTTAGTGTGTATCTTTTGTCCCACAATCGGTCTCTTGTAGACAGCATATATATGGGTCTTGTTTTCTTATCTACTCAGCTACCCTATGTCTTTTGATTGGAGCATTTAAGTCAATTGCATTAAGGTTATCATTGAGTGGTACTTACTTATTGTCATTTTATTCTTTTAACTATGGTCCTCTGTTTCTTCTCTTCTTTCTTTTCCTTCACCTCCTTCCTTGTCCTTTATTATTTCTTATAATACTGGTTTTGTGGTAGAAAAAACATTAGCCTTTTCTTGTATGGGGAGCTTTTTATTCTTCCTTCAGTTTTAAATAATAGCTTTGCTATAGGTCCTTGCTTTTATCATTTTGATTATTTCAAGCCAATCCCTTCTGTCCTGAAATGTTTCTGTTGAGAAATCAGTTGACAGTCTTATGGGAGCTCCTTTGTAGGTAACTGTCTTCCTCTTGCTGCCTGTAAGATTCTCTTTTTCTTTAACTTTTGCTATTTTAATTATGATGTGTCTTGGTGTGGGCCTCTTTGGATACATCTTGTTCGGGACTCTGTACTTCCTGGACTTGTATGTCATTTTTTCTTTGCCAGTTTCAGGAAGCTTTTGGTAATAATTTTTTCAAATAGGTTCTTGATCTCTCTCTCTCTTCTCCTTGTGGTAACCCTATTATGTGAATGTTAGAATACTTCACGTTGTTCTAAAAGTCCCTCGAACTATCCTCATTTATAAAGTTGTTTTTTTCTTTTTGCTGTTCTTTTCTACCTTGTATCTAAGTCACTGACTTGATCCTTTGCTTCATGAAATCTACTGTTTATTCCTTCCAGTGTGTTTTTCACTTCAGATATTATATTTTTCATTTCTGTCTGGTTCTTTTTCATCATTTTTATGTCCTTTTTTTATGCTGTTGAACATCCTTATAACATTTCTTTGAACTCTGTATCTTGTAAATTGCTTGCCTCTATTTCATTGAGCTCTTCTTCTGGAGATTTCTCCTGTCCTTTCATTTGGGGCATGTTTCTTTGACTCTGTATTCCAGCTGCCTCTTTTGAGTTCATTTCTATGTATTAGGTAGATCTGCTGTGGCCTCCAGTCTTAGTAGGATGGCCTTCTGTGTTAGGTGTCCTGTGGGGTCCAGTGGTACAATTTCCTCGATTATCTGAGCTGGGTGCTCCAGGAATGTCCCTTGTGTGGGTTATGTGGGCCCTCCTATTGTAACTGAGTCATGGTTGCTATTGGCCTGTTCATGTGTGGGACTGACCCTCACTCAGGCTGACTGTGAGTCTCAACCCCTATGACAGCATGCAAGCTGTTGTGCAAGTGCTGACCCCACAAAGCAGAATTCGCCTCAGCAAGGTCTGGTGCCTGCAGAGCTCTCCCTTTGGATATGCTGCTTGTGAAGGTTATTGGATTCTGCTCTCATGTTTGAAGCTGGCCACTGCCTGTGTTGGTTCTTGGCTTCTTGGAAGGGACTTTGGTGTAGTCCAATGTCAGATGCTGCAACTGGCCTTGGGAAAACTATTTGGTACACAGGAATTCAGTTTGTAACCACCTCTGGGTGTATGCAGGAAGGACCAAGCTGAGCACCAAGGCCAGCTTTTACCAGCACTAGGCTGGGGGTCATGTCAGGAAAAATCCCAAAATACTGTAGATCCACTTCCATCTGCCTCTACCTGCAGTTTGTCTGTTACGCTTAGTCACTGAAAGAGCCTCTGGTTGTACTCACGTTGCATGAGGTAGTTTCTCAATGAGTCACCTGGTAGGAGCTAGTTGTGTGCACCAGACTGGGACAGGTTCAAACTCAGTGCCAGGGCTGGGTCTGAGGCCACTCAGCAAATGTTTCAGGGTATGCCACATCTAGCTGTAACCTGCTGGGTGCTCACATACCTTTGTGTGGGGGCTGGATCTTAAGGAGTCATCATTGTTTATCAAGCCCAACAGACCAAGAACTGGCCGTGTGACAAGAGGGCTCTGCACCAGTCAGGCATGTGAGGGAAAAGATGGCCCCCATCTTAGATCCACACAACTGTCCTAAAATCTGCCAGGAGATTTGGAGCTCAGCAGGGTGGGCGGCCGAGAGTCAGAAGAATTGGTTTAGTGTATCTCCCTTGAGCGGGAGGTGCCAGGCTTCAGGAAAGGTGGGGTGTGTGGCCCCCTCCTGTGAGCCACACAATTTAGCCTTGACTGGATTTTGTCCTGACCTCAGAAGGGCAGAGGCACAAAGAGTCAGACAGGTGGGGCAGCTAGAGCCCAAAGGGTGAGTCTCCACCGTAAGCCCAGAGGGTGGGGTAGTGGCTCTCCTGTGAGTGGGAAGCACCAGTCAGGTTCACAGGGAAGGAGGGGGATGGCCCCTGCCCCAAGCCACACCACTCAATCACTGATACCTCCTGAATCTGCCCAGACCTCTACTCCTCAGCCAAAGCAGCTGACTCCTCAGCAGGGCAAGAGCTCCACAGGGTGGGGCAAGAGGGAATCCAGAGGGTGTAGCTCTTGCTTTTCCCAACCTGATCCCACACAGAAGGGATTATTCCACCCAAGAAAGATGGCATCTGAAGTATGGGAGAATGACTCAGCACTGGGATCCTGGCAGCTATCCCTTCAGCATTTTCCCCAGAGCCACAAACCCCAGACTCTCTTTATACAACTCTAGTCCACTCTGCCCACCCTCCACTAGAGCCCATGGTGAGTGGATGCAAATGAAATTTTGTGTTGGTCCTTTAAGAGGGTGCTGTGTTTCTAGCAAACCCCAGTCTCTCCACGATGGACAGAAACCCCACTAATTTTCACAGCCAAATGTTAAGTGGATACCTCTTCCCAGCTCAGGTGCTCTGGGCTGGGGAGTCTGGCTTGGGATTTAGACCCCACACTTCTCATGTAGGACCCCCCCCCCCCACAGCTGAGATATCCCTCTGGAACCTCAGCCACCACCCGTGGGAGCAGGGTCACACTTTTCGCATCTTTGCCCTTCCTACCAGTCTTCTTCTATAAATCCTTGGTTATAAGAATTCTCTTCAGCCTTGGCTGGTGTGGCTCGGTGGATTGAGTGCTGGCCTGCGAAGCAAAGAATTCTCTTCAGCTAGTCTTCAGTTGGTTATTCAGGATGATTGTTCTATAATTTAGGTGTAAGTCCAGTTTGGTCCGGGGAGGAGGTGAGTTTAGCTTCCACCTTTCTCCTGACATCTTGGGTCCCTTTTGCCCTGGCTTTTCATTTCTGGGCCCTCTTAAGTCTCCTCTGCATTAGCATGCTCGACTCCTGGCCAGCCAGGGATGTATAGATGGTTTGGGCCCTCTGTGATCTCTCCTGCATGGATATGTGGAGAGCTTATCAGGGCCCTCCATGGCTAATTTCCCAGATCTCCTTATAAGTTTCTCGATTGTCTGTCAATTCATTTTCTGCCCCAAGCAGTACCAAAGCCTCAGGCTATCTGAGCCGCTGTTTCTCCTTGTTCACGTGGTACTGAGTTTGCTACTGTTGTTGACAATGCTGCTGGGTACAGGCATCATCCAAGTTCCACTCCAAATCTACTGAACTCTCTCTGGTGTTGAAGCTGCTAGTTTTCACAGCTTGTACCTCAGTAGTTAAATCGACTTTCGCTGTTCCTTAAAGTCCTCTTGATTTCCATGAATAACTACTTGTGGGGTCTGCTGGACAGGGTTCTTCCAAACTTCATAATGGAAGGCTCACCAGAGGGTCCCAGCCCAAAAGGGCTGTGGATCACTTTGGAAATGGATTATAATTTCTTCCGGTCTCCTTCTGGGAGCAGCTTCTTGTCTTGTGTGACTGCTCCTTGACCTTTTCCCTCTGCATGTACACACCGAGGTAATGTAGTTTAGAGTCACACACAAGACACGTGCCCCATTTGTCTGGGACCCCTTAAAATAAGTCTTGGATTCAGGGAGGTAATCTGCTTCCATTGGTGCTCCCTGTGATGTGAGTACTGTATTTTGCTGTGAATAATGCACTTTTTTTTGCCCAAATTCTTGAGGGAAAAATAAGAATGCACATTATACACAGGTATAATGATTACACGCCATTTGTATAATAGTGGATAGTGGCTGTAATAATCCCGTGTATAATGCACACAAAAACATGGGTGCACATTATACATGGAAAAATATGGTAATAAAGGCTTTGTCTGCTCCGTCCAGTCCTCCTTGTGGTTTTTTCAGCTTATCCCAATGAGCAGTCAAGATTCCTGGGCTCACCCTCCTTGTGTTACATTAATGCTCTTTTTGTTGTCTCCCTTTAGTCAGTTTCAGAGTCCTGAAATGGTTGCTTTTGACCATTTTATCCAGTTTTATTGTTGCTTTTTGGGAAGAGGATTTGTCAAGCTGCTCACTCCGCTATACTAGAAGTCCCATCTCATAATTTTTTGTATTGTCTTTGTCAGGTTTTGGAATCGATATTATGCTGGCCTTATAAAGTAAACTGAAAATGTTTCTATTTATTGGAAAAATTTTATGTGATTGTTATTTCTTCCACAAATATATCTAACAGAATCCAGTGGTGAAACCACCTGGGCCTAGACCTTTCTCTATGAAAATTGTTGATAAAGTATCTTTAGGAGGGGATACTCCTAAGTATTTAGGAGTATCTTTAAATACTTAAATATTAAGTAATAGGAGGGGGTCATGAATACTAAACATAATGCTGCATGTGGGACATTTCTGCACAATAGTCACACCCAAAATGACAAAAAATGCCCCTGCTTAGAAATCCTGAACTAGTCAGTAAATGATGCTGCAACAATTCATTATCTAAACAGAACAGTTAAAATAATGTTCCTGCTATCTACCACATACAAAAAACAATTCCAGGTTGATTAAAGACCTAAATGTGAAAACTGTGAAAGTATTAAAAGCTGCATACCAGGAAAAGATGTGTGCAATACATTTAACGAAGGATGAGTGAAGAATTAGTGATTAACTAACTGTATTTGGTTACTACTAACAAAAACAATAACAGTGGCTTAAATAAGACAAAAGCTTATTTTTTTCTTTCATAAAAATATTAGTCTAATGGTAGGCATTAAAAAGCTGATATGGTGGCTCCATTAATATCAAAAACTTAATTTCTTCTATCATTTCCATCCTCAGTGGTACTTCGTGGTTCCAGATGGCTGCTTTACCTTTTTTTTGCCTTTACCTTTAGCCATAGTGCCATGTTCCAAGCCAGAATTAAGGAAAAGGGGGTAAATAAAAAAAATAGCATTTGAGAAAGCCCCATATACTGACTTTTGTGTGTAATTTATTAGCTACCCCTAACTGTAACTGAGACTGGGAAATAAATTTTCAACTGAGTATAATACCCCAAGTTTTACAGTTCTCTAGAGAGAGTGGGTATAATGTAGGTATCTAATAGAGCCTATATATTGAATAAAGTATGGCCAGTGGGACAAACCTGGCCCACAGCCTTTTTATAAATAAAGTTTTGTTGGAATGCAGTCGCACCCATTAATTTACACATTGTCTATTGCTGCCTTCTCATTACAGTGACAGAGTTGAGGGTCCTGACAGAGATGGAAAAGCTTAAAAAATTTATAATCTAGCCCTTTACAGAGAAAGTACACCCTCCCCTAATCTAAAAGATAAGGAACTCCTACTAATTTAATGTGAAAACAAGAAGTAAAAAAATAAGTATGAAATAAAACAGGCAATTTCCAAGGCCCTGGCTGGTGTAGCTCAGTGGATTGAGTGCGGGCCTGCGAACCAGACGATCGTGGTTGGATTCCCAGTCAGGGCACATGCCTGGGTTGCAGGCCAGTTCCCAGCAGGGCCCAGTTCCCAGCAGGGGATGCATGAGAAGCAACCATACATTGATGTTTCTCTTCCTCTCTCCTTCCCTTCCCCTCTAAAGATAAATAAAATATTTAAAAAAAACAGGCAATTTCCAGACTACAAATATGTACACTATCACATACAGACATACCGTATCTCCAAACATAATGCTGCTCAAGAGAAGCCAGATAGATACAAGGATTACATGCTGTATGACCCATTCATAAGAAGGACAAGAACAAGTAAAACTGGTGATGGCAGTCAAAATAGCTTTTCATTAAACTTCTAAGCTTGGCAAAGATTAAAAAGTTTGATCATCTCCCTGTGTGGTCAGCAGTGTGGGAAAACGGGTCCTTCCCTATGATGCTGGTGAGACAGCAGAAATGGAGGAATGTTTATAGATGTCAGTCTGGCAACAGCTTTCAAAATTATAAAAGCACATACCTTTTGACCAACAATTTCACTTCTGGAACTGTATCCTCAGGTGTACTCACATTTATGTAAAACAATGTATGTACGAGGTATAAATGCAGCAGGGTAGTTTTGCTGTGTTTTGTTCTGTTTTGTTTTGGTAACAGCAATGTCTGTGTAGCCATAAAACAAACAACTTTTAAAATTAAATGGATAGTCTTCGAAATATATTAAGTAAAAAAATGGCCCTGAACAAGAGTGTGTAATAAAGGACTTTACGTAAAAATAAGGATAATTAGCCCTGGCTGGTGTGGCTCAGTGGATTGAGTGCAAGCCTGTGAACCAAAGGATCACTGGTTTGATACCCAGTCAGGGCACATGCCTGGGTTGTGGGCCAGGTCCCCATTGAAGGGTGTGCAAGAGACAACAACACCTTGAAGTTTCTCTCCTTATCATTCTCTCTCCCTTCCCTTGCCCTTGGTCTAAAATCTTTTTTAAAAAAAGGATAATTAAAAAGTTAGCAAAGGAATAAATTAAATTTGTTAAAAGAATTCATGTCTGCCTGACTGGCGTATCTCAGTGGATTGAGCGTGGGCCTGTGAACCAGACGATCACAGTTCGATTCCCAGTCAGGGCACATGCCTGGGTTGCAGGCCGGTTCCTTGCAGGCTAACTACCAGCAGGGGATGCACAAAAGGCAACCATACATTGATGCTTCTCTCCCTCTCTCCTTCCCCTCTAAAGATATATAAATAAATAAAATCTTTAAAAAAAAAAAGAATTCATGTCTGGTTCTTTATTTTAACTAAAGTAAGCTTGTTTTGGCAAATAAACTGTTATTTGCTATTCAGTTGGCAAATAGTCATTATAAGGTTTTAAGGGTTTCCTTCTCCTAGCTTATTGAGAATCTTTATATGGAATGGTTTTTGAATTTTATCAAATAACTTTTCAGCACCTATTGGTTTGATCATATTTTTTTCTTAGAATAACTGATGTTAAACATATGAATATATTTGCAGATACTGACCCATCTTTGTACTCCTAGAATAAACCTTACTGGATCATTTTAAACAAAAGAAACCAAACCATATAAAACTAAAATAGAAAAGAATTGGGTTAGCTGTTTTTTTGATTGTTGGTTATCAAAATTTAAATATATACAATTAGACTAAAAACAGAACGTCTTCCTTCATTTCATTATATTCTTTGAATTTTAAAATATTTCAAAAGAATTAAATCTAAGAATATAAACTCCAGAATGATTATAAATAATAAATACATTTAGCAAAGTATTATGTCATCAAATTGGGACAGAAAACTGGATTTCTACAGACCAGTGTAGCTCAAAAAAAACTAAGACAGTTCAAAAGTAAGTAAAATGTATAATTAAATACCAAACTCAATTTTAATATCAATTATAACTTATAATAAAAAGAAAATTATAAAATGACAGATAGGACTAATGGAAGATGTGAATAAAACCTATATTTTTAGCTAGAATACTAAGTTCAGTAAAGATGACAAATTATTGAAAATATGTATATAAAGTATTTAGCACAGTGCTGGCATCTACCGAATTTTTAATAAATGTTAGTTCTCACCCTGGCTGGCGTGGCTCAACAGACAGAGCACCTGCCTGCAAACCAGGGGGTCACTGGTTCAATTCCCAGTCAGGGCACATCCCTGTTTGGGGGCATGTGAGAGGCAACCAGCTGATGTATCTCTCACATGTTGATGTTTCTCTCCCTGTCTTTCTCTCCCCCTAAAATCTTTAAAAAAATAAATTTTAGTTCTCTCTATACATGCCCTAGTTTAATACAAAGTAATAATGCAAAACCAGTTAAATCCCTGATAAATACTTTATAGAAATGTTATAGAAGTAAAAATAAAATTTATCTGAAAAAGAGGACACAAATACTAAATAATGTACATTGTTTAGTGAACACTAGTAGGTTTTTTTAAAATATGAAAAACCACATGATACTAAATCAAGTATGGAAAAATGGTTTAAAAATAGGTTTAAGAGCATAAAAACTTAACTCATACCTCATACCATATATTATAAAAGTCTCGTGAGTTAAAAAGCTAAACATGCAAAATTCTACTAAAAAGCTATGAAGGTCCATCCTCCTTTTTTGTTTTTTGAAATCTATTTTATGGATTATTCTATTAGAGTTGTCCCATTTTTCTCCCACTTTATTCACCTCTGCCCTGCATGCCCCCTCCCTCCCGCATTTCCCTCCCTTAGTTCATGTCCTTGGGTTGTACATATAAGTCCTTCGGCTTCTCCATTTCTTATACTGTTCTTAACTTCCCCATCTATTTTGTACCTACCAGTTATGCTTCTTATTCCCTGTACCTCTCCCCCCATTCTTCCCCCTCCTCCTCCCTTCTGATAACCTTCCATGTGATCTCCATTTCTGTGATTCTGTTCCTATTCTAGTTGTTTGCTTAGTTTTTATTTGTTTGTTTGTTTAGGTTTGGTTGTTGATATTTGGGAGTCGGTTGCCATTTTACTGTTCATAGCTTTGATCTTCTTTTTCTTAGATTAAGTCCCTCTAACATTTCATATACTAAGAACTTAGTGATGATGAACTTCTTTAACTTGACCTTATCTGAGAAGCACTTTATCTGCCCTTCCATTCTAAATGAAAGCTTTACTGGATAGAGTAATCTTGGATGTAGGTCCTTGCCTTTCATGACTTGGAATACTTCTTTCTAGCCCCTTCTTGCCTGTCAGGTCTCTTTTGAGAAATCCGCTGACAGTCTTATGGGTACTCCTTTGTAGGTGACTGTCTCCTTTTCTCTTGCTGCTTTTAAGATTCTCTGCTTATCTTTAATATTGGGTAATATAACTGATGTGCCTTGGTGTGTGCTTCCTTGGGTCCAACTTCTTTGGAACTCTCTGAGCTTCCTGGACTTCCTGGAAGTCTTTCCTTTGCCAGATTAAAGAAGTTCTTCTTTATTATGTTTTCAAATAAATTTTCAATTTCTTGCTCTTCCTCTTCTCCTTCTGGTACCCCTATGATTCAAATGTTGGAACATGTAAAGATGTCCTGGAGGTTCCTAAGCCTCTCCTCATTTTTTTGGAGTTATTTCTTCATTCTGTTCCAGTTGAATGTTTATTTCTTCCTTCTGGTTCTAGTTTCCTTCCCATCACTATTGGTTCCCTGTACATTTGCCTTTATTTCACTTTGCATAGCCTTCACTTCTTCCTCAATTTTGTGAACATACTCAACCATTTCTGTGAGCATCCTGATTACCAGTGTTTTCAACTGTGCATCTGATAGGTTGGCTATCTCTTCATCACTTAAGTTATATTTTTTCTGGAGGTTTGATCTGGTCTTTCATTTGGGCCATTTTTTTTGTCTTGGTGTGCCTGTTTCAGAGTAAGGGATGGAGCCTTACATATTTGCCAGGGCTGGGCAACCCATGTAGCTGCTTTGTGGTGCTATATGTGAGGGAAGGGTCTGAGAGGGAACAATGCAGTTTCCTTGGCTCTCAGCTTTCAGTCACTTCCTCTGCTACCCACAAGTGAACTGGGTCCTTCCAGTGCTAATTCCCAGGTGGGTGGGGCTGTGTATGTTCTAGGACCCTGTGGGTCTCTTCAACAAACTCTTCTGTGAAGCTGTGAGTTTCTTCTGCCACCACAACCCCCACATGTTTTTTCAGTGAGAGGTTTTGAGGCTTTATTCCCCCGCACTGGAACCCTGGGTTGCATGGTCTATCTCACTCCCCAGTTGTTCTTCCCAATTTATCTGCATGCAAATGTGGGACTGCCCTGGTCCTCCAGCTGCCACCTTGCTGTGAGTCCTCCCCACCCCAGCTGCTTATTTTTGCACCTCCTACCAGTCCAGATGAATGTTTCTTCTTTAATTCCTTGGTTGTTGGACTTCCATACAGTTTGATCTTCTGGCAGTTCTAGTTGGTTTTTGTTTTTAAATTTGTTATTGTCCTTCTTTTGGTTCTGTGAAGAGGCACAGTGTATCCACCTATGCCTCCACCTATGCCTCCACCTTGGCCAGAAGTCAAAATTTACATTCTTTACCATGGTCTACAATGCCTAATGATTTTAGTCCTGCCTACCTCTCTCGTCTCATTTGTGCTTTTCTCCTCCTGGTACACTCTTCTCCAATCATCCTGACCTTTTAAAATTCTAATAACACACATATCCTTTCCCTTGGGCACACAAAGCTCTTTTCCCTCTTAGGGCTTTTGTATCTGCTGCTGGTTACCTATCTGGAAAGCTCTTTTCTTCACTCTTCACACATGGTTAACTCCTAAACTTTCAAGTCTCAGATCTACTCTACCTAAAACCGTCTCTAAAGTGAATTCCCCTAATAGGAACTTGGCAGACCCTCTAGAGATGTCAGGTTTTCTTATCTAGAAATGTCTGTAGGAATGGTAGCTAATGATTTGTAAGCACTTTGTAAGTCTGCATTGCTTAAATGAAAACATGACTTTCTGAGAATTGAACCTTGATACCCTAGCCTGCATGGGAGAGGCTCACTGTTGGCATGTCCAACTCACCCACAGGAACTTTTTAAGGCAGATGTTTATGACCTATATCCATGCTCGGCCATCACCTCTTTCACACCAGAAGTAGCTGCAGGGTGTCGTGGTTGCTTCTTTTGTGACATTTTGGGGTGGAAGAGGTGGATTTGATGAAATCAGTAATGCAGGACTTAATTCCCTCTCATGTTGTGTCTCCTTTTTCCTCTGAGTCAGGGTATGAAATAGCTTCCAAGAGCTCCAGCTTCATGCTTGGCAGAGTCTCTGTGACTGTAATCACATGGTGGCAACACCTGGAACTTAAAGTAGACTTCTGTTGTAGCCTCACTACTCAGTTTATTTTTTAGCAGTTTAATGGGCACATTTTAGAATCTTCCAATGTGTATGGAATTTGATTCTCCCTTTCATATGTTGTAATTAACACCACTTAAAATAAAACTTGAATAAAATATTAGTACCTCAAAAAAAATAAAGTGAATCCCTCTTATTTACAATGTTTTTTTCAGTACCCTGTCATCTTCCTTTGAGCTCTCACCACCTTTTGTGTTTATTTTGTTTATTTGCTTTTGTCAGTTGCCCATATTAGACTATTGAATCACATAAGTCTCACTCACCCCATATTCCCAAGTACAGTGTCTGACAACAAACGAGCTAAAAAAATAGTTGCTGAATGAAGAAAAACAGAAAACCCAATTATAAGATAATAAGGAAAAGCTCTGTTACGATACATTAAAATAAGGAAATGTTATATAACTATTCAAACTGACAGGGATGGAAATAGTAATAAGAAAATATCTATATGAAGTAATGGTGAATGAAAAACTATACCACAAAATAGGATACATATATATCATACAACTATGTAAGGAAAGTATATATGTACCCAGTCAATTAAAATGACTGGAAAATAATTCATGGTGATAATAGGTTCTAACACTTATCAGCCTTTTTGTAAAGAAAGCAGGTTGCTAACAACAATATTGTGGAAAAGTGCTTATAAAATGATATTAAGTGAAAGAACACAGCATAGCACTGTATGTACACCATGATTAGAGCTGGGTCAAGTGAAACATAGATTGGAAAAGGATACAGAAATAAAGCTACCCACTGCATCAAAGTGACAGACATGTCTAAAATTTGTCTACAAAAATTTTTTAATCCTCACCTAAGGATATGTTTATTGATTTGGAGAGAAAGGAAGAGAGAAAGACAGAGACCAAAACATCAATCGGTTGTTTCCCATACATGTCCCAACCGAGATCAAACCCGCATCCTAGGTATGTTCCCTGACAGAGGATTGAATCCACAACTTCTTGGTATATGGAATGACCAACTGAGCTACCTGGCCAGGGCAATTTTTTTAAGGTTGCTGTAAAAATAATACTTTACAATGGGGGATAGCCATAAATAAATAATAAATAGGAAATCTCAACACTCAATTAATAATGACTGAATAATACTTTGGATAAACATCTTTAGTCCTTTTCTAATATATATAAGGAAATATATATGTAAAATAAAATTAGAACTATAAAAACTCTTCCTAATCTGCTTTTTTTCATTTAACAGTGTATCACAAGCATTTTCCTAGTGTATAATGGCTTAATAAACTTTCAAAACCACTTTAAACAAAGTAACATTAGTGTTACATTGGTGGAGACACATTAGTGAACTGAACACAGCAAAAGGAGTAAGTCCTGGGCCCACATCCATACTAACCTACAATTGTTTCAGTCAAACACTAAGTAAGCATATCTAAAAATCAACTATATTTACAAAACAAAACAATACTCAGAGGGTAAAGACTGATGCTTCTTTATAAATATGAGAAAGTGTGGTAAATTTTAAGTATTAAAATGTAAAGAAGCAATGCAGGAGAGTAAAGGAAGGAAAAATACTGACAACACTGACAAACCCTAACTCCCAGAATAATCTCCCAAGTGCTCCACAGAAACACACAACTCACACCATATCCCCAGGAGAAGTCCGAGCTGCCTTCAGTAGAGATCCCCGTGCCTGTATAACTTGGAAAAGCAGACCCTGAATTCTCAGTATCAGCTGATGTAACAGGTGATTCTTGTGTGATGTCAGACTCACTAAATGCAGAATTTGGAAAGAAAAAACAGAAAAATTATTATTTCCTCAAGTTTCTGCAGCATTAACTACTCAGTGATTAGATAATATGCATATGTACAAATACATCAAAAGAAGCAAAAGTCAATGAACTTGAAATTTAAGCATCATGAAAAAGTCCCGTCCAATTCCTGTAGAATTGATGAAAGTCATTGGACATAATTCTAGCCATAATTTAGAATGAATACTTTAACATTCCACCTGTAACACATACCTTTGACAACTAAGGACACTTCAGAAATTAGTAATATCTGAGCTTATATGGCACTTGCACAGTTAATCAAGCACTTTTACAAATACTAATGGTGTTTTATCCCAACAACAACCTTGTGATGCAGAACTCAGCCCCATTTTAAAGACAAAGAATCTGAAATGTAGTTCCAGGTTTTGAAACTAAGTTTTGTGATTGTAATTTTTCCTGTAATACCACATTGCTTCTCAGAACCTTCTTTGAAATTATAGTCTCCTCTGTTGTATTTCTTAAAATAACACATGCAGCTAATATTCACTCAGCATTTACTATATGCCAGGCATTGTGCCAAGTTTTGTATACTTCATCTCATTTATACTCACAACACCTTTATGAAATACTATTATCTGGTAGGTAACCTGCAATTTTATTCAGCTAAGCAGTGACAGAACCAGGATTAAAAATTGTATCTGTTGGACTCCTGAGTCTATGCTTTTCAAATGTTATAAAAATAAGTATGATGTTTTTTCCATTAGCTGTTCCACAATGAAGATAAATGATAGTGAAATGTGGTAAAAATTTGCTTTGTTTCATTAGTACAAGGCTTGATACCAACCCTAAGCTAAAAACCAAAACCTTCGCCGTATCAGGTAGAGAAGTAAACAAGTACACTCTGTGTGAGTACCTTTGGGAACTTGTGTCTTTTGAGTGGCTGTCATTGGTAGAGGAAATGTCATCTAGCTGCTCCGGAAGGGGGTGATGGCTAAGAGCATACTTTGTTATTCCTTTCCTGTGAAAGATAAAAGGAAAGTTCTATTTCCTATAAACAAAGAATATACTTTTCAGAAACATAGTCTAAGTTAGTCACATACTTCTTGCTGCTCTGGAACTGCATTGTCCAGTACAGTAGGTGCAAGCACTTAAAATGTGATTAGTCAGAAAGGAGATGCATAGATGCATTTTAAGTGTAAAACACACAGGACTAGGAACTCTCAGTATAAGAATGTACAGTATTTCACTATTTTATCTTAATTACATGTTAAAGTGATAATGTTTTAGATGTATTGAATTAAAAATATATATTCTTAAAATTAATTTCACTGCAAATTAAAAATATAATAAGGTATAACCACACAACTATTAGAACAGCTAAAATAAAACATGGTGGTAACACAAAAGGCAGGTGAGGATGTGGGGAATCTGGATGTATCACATATTGCTGGTGGGAATGAAAATGGTACGGCCACTCTGGAATAGTTTTGGTTTCTTATAAAACTGTAAGACCTAGCCATGGCAATGCACTCTTGGGCACTGGTCCCAGAGAAATGAAATCTTACATTCACACAAAAATATGCATATACATGTTTAGAGCAGCTTTATTTATAATTTTAATAAAACTAGAAACAAGGGAAAAGTCCTTTGATGGGTAAAGGGTTAAACTCTGGTGAATCCACACAATAAAATATGATCCAGAAAAAAAAAGGAGTGAACTACTGACACACGCAACACCTTGGATGGGTTTCAAGGACATCACGCTTAGTAAAAAAAGCCAGTCTCAAAAGGCTGCATGCTACGTGATTCCACTTATACAACATTCACAAGTGACAAAACTACTGGGAGGAGTGGTTACCAGGAGATAGAGGAAGGGGTGGGTGTGACCAGAAAGGGGCACACACATGACTGTTCTTGGTGGTGATGAAACACCGCTCCTCCTTGACTTTGCTGGTGGTTACACAAACTTCTATGAGACCAAATTGCATCCAACTATGTGTCTGTAGTCTGGCTGACAGTACTACACCGATGTCAGTTTCCTAGCTTTGAAATCATACTACAGTTATGTAAGAGGTCATCATTGGGAGAAGCTGGGTGAAGGCTTCATGGGACTCTATACACTACTTTTATAACTACCCGTGAGTCTATAATTACTCCAAAATAAAAAGGTAAAAACATTGATTTCACCTGTTTCCATTACTTTTAATATGACTACCTGAAATTTACAATTACAGACATGGCTTGTGTTACATTCCTATTGGACAGTGCTGTGGAGTGCAACATGTGTGTGTGAACAAACTACAGGGTTAGTTATATATTCCAGTCCTTGTCATCCATAGTACATTTTCCTCCCCAACAAAATTCAGAAGCCAAATAAATTTAGGAAACACAACAAGCTAAACAAAGTTACACAGGTCCTTTACAAGAGGTCTTCCCAGGGATGTATATTATGCACCTCTAATACCCTTATTTCACAGGAAAGGAAACTGAGGCCTAGAGGGATTAAGTGACCTGCTTAAGGTCACAGGACTTGTGTTAGTGATGGAGCCAGAATTCAAACCCGAGCAGTCTGGCTCTGAGGCTGCTCAAAGCAAATGAATAGTTTGAGATTTTAGTGAACTGTACCATTTTTTTGCACACAAATATGAAGTTAAGGGCCCAGTCAGTGGAGCTTGCAGTTTTAATTATTTCTTCAATGGTGGGGAAGGTTTGTGCAGAGAGCTATTTGTGCTGCTTTCACTCAGTGACCCTACAACCAAAAGCTTGTCTTTGAGATAATGATAGGGATTAGAAATGTGGACTCCCGCTGGGAAATAGAAAACTTGAGACATTTTTTAGTGTGTCAGAGAAAGTGGATTCTGAAGTGACAACTAGATAATACCAAAAAGGTTTAATTTTTAAAAAATTTTAAATTTAACCAGCATGTGGTTACATAGGAAACGTCTATAATGCATACTGAAGTACGTGGGGTAAAATGATAGTGTCAAAGGTTTTGTTTCCTTATTTCACAGATGAGGGTCAAAGAAAATAAAGATGAAGCAAATATTTTAAAATTTTGATAACTTTAATGTGGGTGATTGGTGGCTCATTATATTTACTATGTATTTGTGTTTGAAACTTAGCATTAAAAAATGTAAAGCTGTACATAGAAAATCAATTTTTTCCAAAATCTTTCTAACATCTATAATTTGGAAGTGTTAGGGAGAAAACTGAAGTTACTGCTTCGAAGCAAATCATCATTATAACACCTAAAGTAAAAATTGCTTTTAATGTATGGTCACTTAGATGCATACATTACTCATCATCTTCATTATTCACATCACCCCGACTCCTCTGGAGAATCTCCTTTGGGAAAGTCATGTTCAGGGAGTATCAAATTAACAAATGACCCTGGCTGGTGTAGATCAGTGGATTGAGCTCGGGCCTGCAAACCAGACGATCGTGGTTCGATTCCCAGTCAGGGCACATGCCTGGGTTACAGGCCTATTCCCAGCAGGGGACACACAAGAGGCAACCATACATTGTTATTTCTCTCCCTCTCTCCTTCCCTTCCCCTCTAAAGATAAATAAAATCTTTAGAAAAAATTAATAAATGAGAACAAGTAACATAACTATACTGGGTCAGTAATTCTGGCCCAATAAGTGCCTATCAACACTTTTCCATAAAAGATAGTTTTTACTCTCAGAATTATCAGAATTTATTATAAAAGCATATTTTTAGCTAAACCCTAGTTGTATTAGGAAATGACATTCTTCTTCCTAATTTACAAAAAGCTTGTTTTTTGAATTGCTACTGGGTAGGTATCTTATTCTTTAGTAGATAATATGCTTCAGAAAGGTGAGGAGATCACAGACTGATTTTCTTTGTGTGGCTATTGAACCAAGGAAAGGTGGAAAGGGTCAATTACTATGTTCTGAGGACCAACTATGTGTCAAGCTCTGTGCCATCAGTTTAGATATGCTTTTAGATAAGGTCTTATTCCTATACTAGAGAAATGAACAATCAAAAATTTAGTAATTTGCCTAAAAGTCACATGGGCAGAAAAAACCCTAGCCAGAAACTCAGATGTGACTGAAAAATAACAAGCTTGTCATTACTATACTATGTATACTTAATATTAATAAATTGTATAGCTGGTAAAATTACACAGCTCATTGGAGAAAGGGGGACAGTTAGAGTTAAAAAGCCCCAGCTCAAAAACTTATTGGTTCTATAATCTTAAGCTGTGTATATAACCTGTCTGATATAGCACCTTCTGACAAACTGAAGATAATCATACCCAACTTACTGAGTTGTTGCTATAACAATTGAGATATGAGTCTTTTGGAAAGTGTAAAAGCATTTATTAACGTGTGAAATTATCATTACTTACTTAAATTACAGCACATCACTGGGGGCGGGGAGTGTCTTTTAGCCAGAATATTTGCTCTCTAAAATCTCAAAGCAAAACTGATCCTTGTGGATTCTAATGTTTAACTGTAGAAACGGAGAGGCAGTATGTGTAATGGTTGTAACCGAGGTTTCAGAATTAGATTGACACCGGATTTGTACTTCAGCTCCACTACTTTCTGTCCGCGTAATCTTTGGCTTGCTATAATCTTTAAATCTGCGATCTCTATCTGTAGAATGCAAAATAACAGTCCCCATCTGCTATCCGTGTTGAATAAAATTAAGTGAGCTAATGTAAGCAGCTTGCACGGTGCCGGGCTCTAGATACGTCCAACTTCATTGTAACAGTCAGCTATTAACAACTTTTTGCGGAAACTACCAGTGCCTTAGGAGACCAAAGTTCGGGAAGTGCCGCCCAAAAGGGCAAAGCCCTGGGACAGTACAGGTGACACACCCTTAGCTGGAGCTGTAGGTAGAAGGGACAAAGTCCGGCAGGGCTGGAAGGAGAGAATTCCGAAGAAAATTTTCTTTCTCCCACCTGGGAAAGGAAAGGAGCGAGGGACTGGTCACGAAGGGTCCCCGGAGCGCCCGCTCCCCACCTCGCCTCCCCTGGCCGTGGCTGGGATGGTTGAGCAGGGCACTCACAGCTCCAAGCTCTGTGGCACAGCCTTCCGAGTGTATCTGGAGATCATCCTCCTCTTCCTCCTCAATCGCGGCCGGGGCGGGCACGCCAGGGTGGGGGCCTCCAGGCCTGGCCCTCCCGCCCGCTCCTGCCCGGCCCCCTCCCGCCACCTTCCAGCCCCGTCACGCCCCGTCGCCTGGACACCAGACCTCCACCTCCTCCGGTTCCCCACCTCTCCGGTCCTCCGCCCTCCCTACTCCCCCGCGGGGGCGGAAGTGACGAAGCATCGGGGCGCCCGCCTAATGCTCCGGCCCAGGCGCGGTGTGGACGTTGCCAGGTTCCGGCGCTGAGCGAGTTTCCGACTTTCAGAGCTTCCTTGGGCCTCAGGTTCCGGACCGGCATCTGGACCGAAACTGAGGCCAGGGTTTGACGGCTGCTGGCTGTTCCCGACAATCTCACGCGGTGGGAGGGGCGGCTGAGGAAACGAGTCGGAGAGACCCTAGAACCGTAAGAGGAATTGGCTTTCTTTTGTCAGGTGGAAGGATGGAGCTTGTCTGAGTAAAGAGCCCTAGACTACAAGCCAGGCCTCAGCTACTCGGTCGCTTGTCTTTCTGTCCTAGTTTTCTCATCTGTACAGTGAGGAGTTAATTCGAGTGACCTCCAAGTCCCTTCTACTTCGGACACTGAATTGTGTGCTAGGCATTATGGGGTGGGTAGAATTACTGTCTGTACCTCTGGGTTGAAAGGCCAAATGTCGATTTGGACAGACTGGTGAATCGGTGTCTGGATAGAAGATGCAGATTCCTCTCGACCTCATCTTATTAGTCTGTTAGAAAGCCGAATAAATATAAAAACCGGATCACGTGGGCCATCCAGGGCAGTGCCATTGTTTACAAAGCATCACCTGGAAGCAGTAATTGGTACTTTTGTTTGTAAGGGATACCCGTAGAAAATAAAGATATCTACCTTTTAGTATATTAGAGCTATGCTCTCCTGAAAACTGGGCAAATTTTGGACAGATCAAGAACCATAGGCAGATTGTTTTGGGATGAGACATGAATGCTTTGTAGTTTTGAATTGCCCTATTTCATGATATGTTTATAAAAGAGATTGATTAAAATTCTGCAGAGTAGGGGAGCTTGCTTTTAAGAGGGATTAAATAATACAAGTGTAAATCGGGGAAGGGTCCTAGAGATGGTAGAGTAATTCTAATTACTCTAATTCTACAAAAAGCCCCAGAAAGAGGTAGTGTAGTGCCCAAAATGCCACAACTAATTTAGTGGCAGAGCTGAGACTTTGGTTATTATTTAAACAGAGGATGTTAATGCAGTGTTCCCAAAATATGTTACACACGCCACTGCAACTACAAAGGCAAATATTTTTCCATTTTATTCTTATAAAAGTATTATTTAATTTGGGAATGAGATACTAGATTTCCATTCATTGTGTCATATCACAAATTTTTAAACACAATTTTAAGTACAAAGATGTTATTAAAAGAACATTAAATAAGTGTTACTATATTTAATGCATTGTTAAGGCAGATACCATGATGATGGTATGTGGATAACTGAATTTTGGGAAACAATGTTAATGGAATCACCTAGAATAGTTCAGGGAATGGAATATTGCTTCTGCATTGTTCTATATGGTTTATACTATGGAAACTTAAATGTAGTTTTCAGAGAAGAATGGAGGAAAATATGCAGCTTGCTACAGTAGAAGATACTGTGGAGTACCGCCTATTTCTGATACCAGATGAACCAAGGGACCCAGAAAAACACAAGGAGATTCTTCAAAAGTATATTGAGAGAATAATGACCCAGTTTGCACCTGTGCTGGCCCCTTATATCTGGCAGAATCAGCCGTTCAATCTCAAATATAAACCTGGGAAAGGTAAGGAAGTCTCTTTTACTTATTTTGATTTGAGATGTATAACTTTTAACGTCATTCTGATAACAGTGATATATAATAGCTTATAGTTTATTGTCAGGAGCTTTATATCCTGAACTTTTATAGATTGGTGATGTTTGCCTATATTCAGTTATGCCCTTAAATTTTTTATTCATTCATATTGATGAAAATACTCTAGTATCTGTTACATTAGGAACTAACATACATCAACATTATTAAAAACTTGGGGCTATTCTTTTAAACTTGACTTTTCTATGCCATACTTATCTAGATACCTATACCTGTACAGATGCGGGCATCTTTAGCCGTTACTTCGCACACATTTCTCACCAGTGATGATGTGTTTAGTGGGCTGCCTTGTTTTACATAATTGATTTGGTAGCGATCCAAGAGTGGCTCTGCCGGGCTTATAAAGAGAAATAATTGGACTTTATGACCAGTATTTGCCATTTGGAAGCATTTTGAGGTTCCTTCACTGTCTTCCTGTGTTGCTGAGGACTGACTTCTAGCCAAATGTGGCATTTTGTCCCATGATTTCTGTAGCATTACTAAAGTGACTCATGGGTAAGTGACCAAGGCTCTACTTAATGCAGTGACCTACGTGGGATCTTGTTTCAGATCAGGGGCATCTTGTGAGACCATCAGTCTGGTTCTCAATTGGCTGCCAAATGTCTTTCCTACTGTTAGTTTTATTGAACTCCTGTTCACTGAAATACATGTGATACTTATTGGCAAGAACACTGTCACATCCAAAACCAACTTCTTTTTTTAGTATATTTTATTGATTACACTATTACAGTTGTCCCATTCTTTTCCTCCCCTTTATCCCCTTCTGCCCTGCACCTCCCTCACTCCGGCATTCTCCCACTTTAGTTCATGTCCATGGGTTGTGCATATAAGTTTTTTGAGTTCTCTGTTTCCTATACCATTCTTAATCTCTCCCTATCTGTTTTATGCCTACCAATTGTGCTTCTTATCCTTGTACCTTTTCCCCCATTCTCCTTCCTCTTCCTTTCTGTTGCTAACCCTCTATGTGATCTCCATTTCCATGATTCTGTTCCTGTTCTAGTTGTTTGCTTAGTTTGTTTTTGGTTTTGGCTTGGGTTTTTAGGTTCAGTTGTTGACAGTTATGACACTGTATGTGGGGGAGGGGTCAGAGAGGAAACAGTGCTGCTTGCTCAGGTCTTGCCCTGCTTTCAGTTACTTCCCCCACTACTCACAAGCGAATTGTGCCCTTTCAGTGCTGTCCTGATGCTGATTCCTAGCTGGGTGGGTTTGTGTACATTCTAGGACCCCATGGGCCCCTTCGACAGACTCTCCTGTGAGATCGGCAGTTTCTTCCATCACTGCAACCCCCACTGATTTTTATAGTCAGAGGTTTTGAGGCTTTCTTTTCCTGCACAGAAACCCTAGGTTACGAGATCTGTCTTGCTCTATAGTTGTTTTTCCTAGTTTATGCACATGGAATGTGGGACCACCTGGTCCACCAGCCACTGCCTTGCCTGCCTGGTCTGCCAGCCACCTTGCTGCACATTCTCTCTGCCCCGGCTGCCTGTCTCCACCCCTCCCACTGGTCTGGATGAGTGTTTCTTCTTTAACTCCTTGGTTGTCAGACTTCCATACAGTTTGATTTTCTGGCAGTTCTGGTTGTTTTTGTTTTTAAATTGATAGTTATCCTTTCTTTTGTGTGAGGAAGTGGAGCGTATCTACCTATACCTCCATCTTGGCTGGAAGCTCCCACCTCCTTTCCTTCTTTCCACAAAATCATTTTTGTCCAGTGCCATTCACCTAGTTATCCAAGCTAGTTAATAATTCACAATTACACTCAGCTCCTCACTTCACCGTGTTTAGTCAGGGACTAAATCCTAGTGTTATTACTCCTAGAATATGACCCCTTCTCTACATCTGTTTGACTGCGGTCTAGGCCCTCCTTATCTCTTCATCTGGAAGATTGGGATAGTCACCTAGCTAACTTCTCTGGTTCCAGTGTCTCCAGTTTCCTCACACTGTTAAACTTACCTTTAAAAAACACAAATTTGATCGTGTCACTTTTCTGCCTAACATTCTTGAACAGTTCCATATTGCTTCTGGAGGAAGTTTAACATATAAGGTAGATAGAAATAGATACCCTAATTGGAGCTTCTCCAGTTTAACAAATTGAGAGATCTGGGGTGGGGAGAAGAGCTGGTTGGGCTCTTCTTTCCATCTTTTCTTTTTTGCCATGGCGGCTCTTGAGACATTCCACCGTGCACTTGTTTGACCTCATTCTGTTAATGTGGTGTATTCACTGATTGATTTTCATTATTATGTTGAACCATCCCTGCATTTCAGGAATATATCCCACATGGTCCTGGTGTACAATCCTTTTCGTGTGTTATTTAATTCAGTTTGCTAGTACTTTGTTGAGGATTTCTGCATCAATATTCATAGGGATATTTGTCCTGGTTTTCTTGTATTGTCTGTCTGGCTTTAGTTTTAGGGTAATGCTGACCTCATAAAATTAGTTAGGGCATGTTTGCTCCTCTTTAATTTTTGTCAGAGTTTGAGGATTATTGATGTTAATTCTTCTTTAAGTGGTTGGTAGAATTCTCCAGTGAAATCATCCAGTCCTGGACTTTTTTTTGTTGGGGAGTTTTGATTACTTATTCAGTATCTTTACAAGTTATAGGTCTGTTCAGATTTTATGTTTCTCCTCCACCCAATCTAATTAAATTGGGTCTACTTAAGTTGTGTGTTTCTAGGAATTTACCCATTTCCTTTAGGTT
Source organism: Sturnira hondurensis (assembly GCF_014824575.4). Lineage (NCBI taxonomy): Eukaryota > Metazoa > Chordata > Mammalia > Chiroptera > Phyllostomidae > Sturnira > Sturnira hondurensis. The sequence goes on along the minus strand of NW_028081392.1, from coordinate 2,722,641 downwards.
ATCCAATTTGTTGGCATATAATTATTCATAGTATTTATTCTCTTATAGGTCTCTTTATATCTGTGGAATAGGTGCTAATATCCCCTCTTTCATTTCTGATTTTAGTTCTTTTAGTCTAATCTCTTTTATCCTAATTAATCTAACATTTTGTGAATTTTGTTGATCTTTTCAACAAACCAACTCAGTTTATGTTGATTTTTTTTGTTGTTTTTTTTTTTCTNTCCAATTTGTTGGCATATAATTATTCATAGTATTTATTCTCTTATAGGTCTCTTTATATCTGTGGAATAGGTGCTAATATCCCCTCTTTCATTTCTGATTTTAGTTCTTTTAGTCTAATCTCTTTTATCCTAATTAATCTAACATTTTGTGAATTTTGTTGATCTTTTCAACAAACCAACTCAGTTTATGTTGATTTTTTTTTTGTTTTTTTTTTTGTTCTCTATTTCCTTTATCTCTGCTCTAATCTTATTTCCCTCCTTCTGCTAGCTGTGGATTTAATTTGCTCTTTTTCTTAAGGTTAATTTAAGATCTTTTGTAACTATAAACTTTCCTTTTAGCATTGCTTTCACTGCATCTCTGAAGTTTTGGTATGTTGTGTTTTTGTTTGTCTCAAGATATTTTCTAACTTCCCTTGTGATTTTTTTCTTTGGGTTGTTGAGTAAGTTGTTTAATTTCTACGTATAATTGGATAATGTTCTTGTTTGAAAACTCTGCTCTGTCCCAAGCTTCATACCTGATATTCGAGGAACACTGCTGTCTGTCATGCCTCTGGGCCTTTGCACCTGCTGTTCTGTCATTCTGGAAAGCCTACTCCTGGTCATTCCTTCAGATGAGTATAGCTAAGACATCACTTTCTTTAGGTTCGCATAGTCCCTGGTGCGTACCTCCATTCATCCTCTTGTTTTGAGATGGCTCAGTGGTCCATCTCCTGCTGTCCCGACCCTCAGCTCTTTGAGACTATGTTTCTTGTCTCTTGTTCCGGGTTGCAACCCCAGCTCCTGTTAGAGTACCTGGAGCACAGTCCATAAATGTTTGTTTAGTGGAATGATTCTTTGTATTTTTATTTGCACTGGCAAAGTAATGTGATTATATGATTGCTTTTCTCTTGTTTTTAGGAGGTGTTCCTGCTCATATGTTTGGCGTGACAAAGTTTGGGGATAACATTGAGGATGAATGGTTTATTGTTTATATAGTAAAGGAAATTACAAAGGAATTTCCAGAATTGGTAGCAAGGTATTATATTTATTTTAATAATTCTAACGGTATTTGCCCAGGCTGGTATAGCTCAGTGGATTGAGTGCGGGCTGCAAACCAAAGGGTCGCTGGTTCGGTTCCTGGTCAGGGCACTTGCCTAGGTTGCACATGCCAGGTTCCCAGTGGGGGCCACGTGAGAGGCAACCACACACTGATGTTTCTCTAACTATCTTTCTCCTTTCCTTCCCCTCTCTAAAAATAAATAAAATCTTTAAAATATAATTCTAAGGGTATTTTATTCTTGAAAATGATGACATTTTTATCCATTCAATAATTTTTTTCTGTAGCCTGGTATAAATTGTACAGATTTGAGTCATAGATTTTTAAAGTGACTTCTGTGTTTTCTTTCTTTTCTGTTGTTACTTCCTTTTCTTGAGGAAGAATAAAAGTATCAATCGAGAGTTTACCTTCCAAAAATTTTCAAGCAAAGCCCTCTTATTACACCATTCAAAACCAATTTTTAATGTTTCCTCATTATGAAAGAAAAAATCATTTTTCTTTCATTTTTCTTTCAAAAAATCATTATGATCATATCCATGATCAACAAAATTCTCGAAAGTAATCATCATCAAATTTCTTGTGGGTCTTTAAAAAAACTTTCATACACACACACCACATATTTCACAGATATCTTTACTATGTATGTTATATACCATAACTAAAATTTTTGAGAAATTATATACAGGATAAATTTAAAGAAATATCTGAACAGTTGCATGGATAGCAAAGTAAAATCTTTTTAAAATGGGAATTGATAGTTCTCTGTAATGACCAAGTTTTGCCAGCAGATGGCGCTTTACCCATTTACCAGTTGTCTTGGTTTCCTAATCAGCCCCCAAATTCTGATCTTTTTCTACCCACCCAACCTCTTTCCCAGCAAAACAAAAAGAAAAAACAACAGCAACTTTGAAAACTTAATATTATATTGAAATTTAAAACATACATAAAATTAGAATGAATTCATGTGTAACCATCACGCAGCTTCAAAAATTAACAACTTACGGTTATTATTTATTTATACCTTTCCCCTACATCCCCATCACATAAGAAGATTATTTTAAAGCAAATCTCCAATACTATGCCATTTGATTTTTTTGATACTTTGGGAGGTAAATCTAGATGGCAAGAACTCTTAAAACACTATAGTTAACAACAGCTAAAAATAATTAGCAATGATTTCTTCATGGTAGAATTTTAAATGAATACAAAAATACTTGTTTTCTGTCTTTACAACTATAATAAGAAGGGGGCAAACAATACCGTTTATGTGCAGATTCTGATATTTATGTATCGATGGTTCATACCAGGCCTATAAAAACTCTTTAAATAGTAGGCATCTACTGTCTTGTGAGTTTTTTTGTATTAGAAAAAGAAGGTCTTTCTCTATGTCTCTGCATTAATCTTCCTAAGATGGAGCTGTAACCATTTTACTATCCTGTTCTAAAACCTTTCTGTCTTTTTATCTATAAAACGAAGCTGATTTTCATTGATTCTGCCAACAGTTAAGGTCTTCCTAAAATGACGTAACTGTGCTTCTCTAGTCTTGTTCTTTACTAGTTGTCATTTTCCAAATATCCACCTTCAGTTGCCACTTCCATGTTTTTTTAAACTGATTTTATTGGGGCAACATTGGTTAATAAAATGATATAGGTCTCAGGTGCACAGTTCCCTAACACATCATTTGTATATTGTTTTGTGTGTTTACCACCCCAAGTCAGGTCTCCTTCCATCACATTGCCACCTCTGTGGTTTTGCTCATGGTGTTCCTTCTGCCAAGAACATCTCTCCTTTTCTCCCTCCATTTCCACCCATTAAAAAACCTACAACCATATATATAATATGCTACCTTTTGTGTGACAAGAGAAGAAAATAAGAATTTATATTCCTGTTAGCCAGATTATGCATAAGCAAACTCTAGAAAGATAAATAAGAAATAACAGTGGTGGAGGGGTATGAGTTGGGCAGATAGGGACACAAGTAAGGTTTTTCATTGTGTAACTTCATATGTCTTAATGTTTTAGCCATGTGACTCTTTTATGTGTTCACAAATTTAATTTTTCAAAATAATGCAAATAAGGAAAAACGAAATTCTCTTTCAGGCCCAAGTAACTTATAAAAACTTATCTTGACTATATGTGATTTTTTTCTTTTAAAACCCTATAGTACTTTGTATTTTTTAAAGATTTTTGTCTACTGTTATTTATTTATATATTTATTTTTTCTCCAACTACCGTATACAGTCTAATAGTTTCCTTCAGTGTCTAATAGTGTCTTAAACATTTATTATAGCAATCTAGACATGGTATATACTTAGTTACTAAGATGAATGAAAAAGTATATTAGAATGAGAAAAGTATAAGAAAAATCTGTTTGATTATTAGCAAATAAGTGCTTTATGAATGCAAAATTGGAACTTTTTTTTCCCATTAGGATCGAAGACAATGATGGTGAGTTCTTGTTAATAGAAGCTGCTGACTTTCTCCCTAAATGGTTGGATCCTGATAATAGTGCTAATAGGGTAAGTATTTACAAATTTGGAAGATTTGGGGAGATAAAATCATGTTGCAGCATTTTTAATATGGACCTAGAGTTTATCAGTGCCTAGTATGAAAATTAAAATGTATCATTTTGCAGGTGTTTTTCTACCATGGGGAGCTGTGCATTATTCCCGCACCCAGGAAACCTGGAGCAGCATCCTGGTCACCCACTACACCCCCAACAATCCCACAAGCATTGAACATAATCTCAACACACTCAGAAAAAATCCTGGCGTCAGAATCTGTACGAGCTGCTGTGAATAGGCGCATCAGAGGGTAAAACAACACTTTTATTGCTAGTCAAGGAGCCTTATACATTAGTGCAGTTCAAGTCTTTCATTGACTGTAGACTTTCTTTCACCTGGATTAATGCTAATTTTGTTCTGTCATTGTCCTTCATGAAATTGACTAACAAAATATACTTATATATTTTAAAATCAGGAAACATATCTTTTAATTCCCATTTAAAAGTGTTATAACCCAGTCCCAACATTTTAATATTATTTACCTTAAATATTGTGGCTAAGTATTATTTATATCCATAATAAAACTTTTCTCCCTTAGAAATGAAAACTTAAGGGAGCACAGTGTGCTTGGGTTTTTCAGTAGTTCTGGGCTGTATGTGGGATTCTTACCAGTGGGGACGCATCAGCTTCTGTTCAGCAGAAAAGGCCCAAGTCTAATAACATTAGTTCAGCCATTCAAACTTGAGTAGCTATTAAATGTTTATCACCACTCAGGTCTTAACAGTATTAAAAACCTTTTTAGCTTTGTTTCAGTATATTTTGTACCATTTTTTTAGAAGAATAAACTTTTATTTTATCCTTGTTTCCAACTATGGTGGAGTTTTTGTTTTGTTTTTATTGAACCAACTTAATCCCTTTTTGAAATTTGCCATTTCCTCCCACTTCTCTTCCCCATCCCTCTTTTCTGTGGTTTTTAGTATACACAGTGTTTTTATCTTTACCTCTCTTGTCACTCTCCACATCTCACCGTTGATGCACCGAGACAAGATGTATATTCACACATCGTAAAATAAAAGTCATGTGTTACTTGTCACAGATACCCAGAGAAAATCCAGGCCTCCCTTCATCGGGCGCACTGCTTCCTGCCGGCCGGCGTCGCAGCCGTGCTAAAGCGGAGGCCCCGGCTGGTGGCTGCCGGGGTCCAGGCGTTTTACCTGAGGGACCCCGCTGACCTGCGGGCCTGTCGTGTTTTCAAGACATTCTTGCCTGAAACACGAATAATGACATCGGTAAGATATCACTCTTGGTCATTTAGTTTGTCTCATTGGAGAGTTGAGTGTTATTTTAATTGTTCACAGAAAAAATTGGAAATACTGTGTCCTCATTGCAAGTTAATACCCATTTTTTACTTTTACATCTAGTGAGAAAGATTTCGGGAGACTTGACTCCCTATTTTGTATCTCAGTGTTTCCTAGCTATTTCTGACCATATTTTTCTTATTTGAATAATAATTTTCTCAACATAAAACATATCATTTCTTTTTATGAATTAAGAATTATTTTTTTAGCCCTGGCTGGTGTAGCTCAGTGGATTGAGCGCGGGCCTGCAAACCACAAGATCGCGGTTCGACTCCCAGTCAGGGCACATGCCTGGGTTGCAGGCCAGTTCCCAGGAGGGGACTCACGAGAGGCAACCATGCATGGATGTTTATCTCCTTCTCTCCTTCCCCTCTAAAGATAAATAAATAAAAATCTTTAAAAAAAAATTTTTTTTATCTTCTACCCATCAATATTGCCCTATAGTGAGTGTAACTAATGATAATAATTCCATTAGTGATAACTAAAAAGCAGACAGTAAAGGTAAGTTTTATGGTATGTGAATTATATCTCAAGCTGTTACTAAAAAATATTGGTAGTGAATAGGTTGAGTCTTTGCATTTCGTGTGAATATGAAGCTCATAAATGAAGTTATTGTTATTGACTATGAAATAATATTCAAATTTTTAGTTTCAAGAAGAGACTCATGTCTTTTGTGTTTCGTTGTCCAGGTCACCTTTACTAAATGTCTGTATGCCCAGCTGATGCAACAAAGGTTTGTGCCAGACCGGCGCAGCGGGTACAGGCTGCCTCCTCCGTCTCATCCCCAATACCGAGCCCATGAGTTAGGCATGAAGTTGGTAAAGTTGAACCAGAAAATTTTATTTACTTCCTATATATATATGAGTGCTCTTAAGAGAATAATGGCACAGCATATAAAGTCTAGAAATATATCCAATTTATGTGAAAATGTAGTAAAATGTGACATTTCAAATGAGAAGGAAAAATGGATTATTCTGTAAATGATGATAGAACAACTGTGAAGCCATCTGAATATTAAAGTTGATTCCTCTACGCCTATACCAAAATAAACTATGGTTGGACCAAATATTTAAATGAAAAAATTGAAACCATAAAATTTGAAGAATTTTTAAATCTAAAGAAAAATTTTTATAATCTGAGTTGGAAAGGCCTAACCATGACCTCAGACCAGAAGCTAGAAAAGAAGAGATCAACAGATTTGATTATGTGTGGAAAGGAAAAATCCCATAAGTAAAATCAAAAGAAAGTAAACATGGAGAAAGTATTGCGTTTTCAATTTAAATGACAAAGCTGAATTCTCTAATATATAGAGTTCCTACAGGTTAATATGATTGGAGTTACTAATCAATTAATAATAAATGTTCAGAAACATAAAAAGATAGTCCAGAGAAAAGGAAATACCACTGATTTTTAATATAAAGATATGAAATATGTTGACCTTTGCTCATATAATAAAATAAATATAATTTAAAGCTATGAAATAGTATTTTCACCATTTGATTGGCAAGTATCAAAACGTTTGATGATGTATCCTGAATTGTTGAAAATATATAAAGACGTAGTAATTTCACACATCACTGATGACACTATAAATTGATTTAGTGTCTTAGAACAATTTGTCAGTATCTAACAACATTTGAAATGCACAAACTTGCCCTGGCCGGTGTGGCTTGGTTGAATGATTGGAGCATCTTCCTGTACACCAGAAGGTTGTGGGTTCAATTCTCCATTAAGGCACATGCGTAGGTTGCAGGTTCAGTCCCCGGTTGGGGAACGTGTATGAGGCAACCAATTGCTGCCTCTCTCTCTCTCTCTCTCTCAAAACAGCAATGAAAAAATGTCCTCGGGTGAAGATTAAATAAGTAAATAAAATACACAGACCCTTCTCAGCATCTTCATGTCTAGACATTTACCCTACATGAATTTCACGTGTGCACAAAGGCATACGATGGTACTCACGACAGCATTGTTTGTAGTAGCAACAGATTGACAATTACCCAAATGTCTATTAGGGAAATAGATAAGTTATTGTCTATCTGTGAAGTGAGATGGGTAAATTATGTGTGCGCATATAAAATGACCTCCAAGGCATGTGACTAAATGAAAACATTTAGCGACAAAAGGGGTGGAGTGGGAGGATGTACATGCCCAGACACACACTCTCTGCTTTACTTCCGAAGTGATATGCAAGAAATGGGTAACAGGAGCTTCCTCTAGAGTGATTAGGGAAGCTCTGTGTTTGAGTTATCTTGCCACATGCATTTACTGTATTTTTTAGTGAAAGGACTTTTAAGATGAAGTGATTTTCTCACTTTACTATGTCTGAGACCATGCCCAATTCATTTATAATTTCTGTCAGACAAGAAGCCTGCAAGTCTTTTTTTTAAATCCTCAACTGATTATATGTTCATTGATTTTTTTGGAGAGAGAGGAAGGTAGAGAGAGAGAAGAAAACATCGAGGTGGGAGAGAAACCTCGATCAGTTACCTCCCGTGTATGCCCCAACCAGGGATGGAACCTGTGAGCTGGGTTTGTGCCCTGATCAAGAATCGAGCCCACAACCTCCTTGGTGTACAGGACAGTGTCCCAACCAAATGAACTGCCCGACAAGGGCATGCAAACCTTTGTTAAGCAAATAAGAAATAAATTGAAACTCTAGTTCAATAATTAAGAAAAGAAATCTCTTTGGAGATAACAAGAATTCTTATTTTGTATTATTTGCTTTCCCTTTGTAATTTTTAGCAATCTGTGGAGATTAGGAAACTTGGAAATAAAGTCAAATTTTTCATAAGATTCCAATAATGTTATAAATGTCCACATGTCCATGTGTCCAGTTACCTGACTCTTGAGTGTGGCTAAATGGAAAGAGAGGAACCTGATAATAAAACTATTATCTGTCCCATCTAGGCACATGGATTTGAGATTCTGTGCTCCAGATGTAACCCACATTCTTCTGACTTCAAGAAGTCCCATGTGGCTGCCTCACCACTCTGGGATGGCTTCCTCGACAGTCTGAAAAAGAATGATTACTTTAAGGTAGGACTTACAACACATTTGTAAAATTGTACTACCTAGGGAAAATGAATCCAGTGACTTACAGTCCTGTGGTCCAGTGACTTACAGTCTAATGATTTACAGTCCAGGGATTTACTGCCCTGCAGTTACAGTAGAGACAAGGGTGTGGTGATTGCCAGGGGGAAGAGGGAGGAGGTAGAGAAGGTAAAGGGGGTACATGGTAGTGGAAGAGGACTTGACTTGGGATGGTGAACACAACGCAATATACAGATGATATATTGTAGAATTGAAACCTGTATAATTCTATTAACCAATGTCGTCAATAAATTCAGATGATAAAAATAGTCCTATGATCCATTTTTAATGTGGGACATAATTATAGGAGCTAGAATTTAAAGGAACCATTCTAGTTCAGTGGTAATGAGGGGGTGTCTATGAACTTTATCTGTATTAGAACAATTGATAACACTTATGTAAAGTGGTAAAAATTATTATTTCTATCAGGTGAACATTTGTCACAAATCTGTAAAGCAAACATGAAGACACCAAATAGTAAAGTTAGCAAAGACGGATTTAAAAAATTACAAAGATAACTAGTAAATTTTTCTTAATTATATTCACTCTCACAGTAGTGAAGATATGCATATGAACACATTAATAAAGACTGTTTTTCACGTATACAAAAAGGATTTGAATGGTATTCAGTGTTGTTGAGGGTATAGTGAAATTAATACTCCTATACTTGCCTGTAACATTATAAATTGATAGAACCTTAACTGCAAAGCAATTTAGTCATGTGTTCCAAGAGCTAAAGAAAGGTTCATACTTGGAACCTTCACTTTGGAAAATCTATTTGAAGGAAACATCCAAGAAATAGAAAAGTTCATAAGAATTTGATGATTATAAAGACTGTGTAGCAATATGGAAAAGTGCTTATAGTATATTTTTTAATGAGTGTAAAATACTAAGTATTACTGCCTCTGTAAATGTGTATGTGAAAAACAAATGATAGTTAAGATGGAGCTATGCTGTGTTTTGGTTCTATTTGTACTTTGTTTTATCAACCAACTACTGGTTAATAACCAATTATTTCTTAATAACTAATTAAGTAATAGAAAATGGTAGAAAACCTTTCAAACCAGAAAGAGGCCCTTAATGGTGAAAAGGATTAGGGGCGGCTACATCTAGCCTAGTCCACTTCTTTGGAGGAACCGGCGCTCAGACGGGTGTATTAATGCCAAACAGCGACTAGGGCTCAGGCCTCAGATTCCTGAGCAGCATACCAGGCACCGCCTTACTGAGGGTCGTCGGTGAGCAGGTCATTTTAATGACATCATGCAAACAGTGTTCTCATAGGCCATTCTAATTTTTTTAGGGACTGCTAGAAGGTTCTGCGCAATACCAGGAAAGACTAGAAATGGCAAAGAACTACTTCCAACTGTCAGTAAACCGACCAGAAAGGTGAGTTTATCACTACTTCATCCTGGCAGCAGAGGTGAAGGACATACTTTTAAGGATAGTCACAGAAGTGGGAGTTCACGTATTTCAACAGGTACGGGCGAGGATCATGATTACCAAAGGGGCTGGGGCTGGGGGAGAAGAGGTCCTACGCAGACAGCCTCCGGCACTGGTCACAATTATTATCATCACACAGTGGCTAACATTCTTTGAGGACCTTAAGTGCGGGCCACATTAAACTTGTTTAATTCCCCCTTTCAGCCCTGTAAAACAAGTGCAGTTGTTATTCTCTAGTTACAGCTGAGAAGCCGAGACCAAGAGAGATTAAGTAATTTGCCAGAGGTCACGAGCTCCTAAGTGACTGACGTAGATTCGGACTCAGGCAAATCCTGTCGAGCTGTGTGCTTAGTCATCCCTGTAGTCCTGGCTGTGTTTGGCTGTTCTAGTGGGTCAAAAACACAGGACGAAGCAGGCATTCAGTTTTCAGATCAAAACCATTCTCACCTGCCGTACATCTCTCGGGGGAGAGAAGAAGTGAATACAGGGTGGGAAGGAAATGGCACCCCTTTAGAATTTAATGAAGTTGAATTTCAGTTCTGGTAATGGTGGAGTAACATGTCGGACTGACTCCCTTCCCATTACAATTATAAACCCTGGACAGAATATAAACAAGTTATTTCAAGACACTGGAGGACAGCAAAAGCAGGCAAAAGTTGGAGGGAATAGGACCCTTGAGAGAAGAAAATCACAATTGGTGAGGTCCACATTATGTGACTTGTCTCTGAGGGCACCTCCTTGCCAGGGAAGCACAACTCAAGCAGAAAGTCTTATTGGGCTGAGGAATCAAAGGTCAGAATTTCAGTAGTGGAAAAAATTTAATTTGTGTTTGCAAAATTGAATTGAGATACTTAAAACTATTAATCAGCGTGAAAGAAATAGCTTTGTGTATACTATGGGGGCCTCAGGCTGTGTGTGTGTGTGTGTGTGTGGTTGTGGGCTTTTTTTAAAAGTCAAACTGATCTGGTTTTGAACCCCATGCATTTTGTCACATTTCAACCACCACATATCATATATATTTGTGTAATAGAATGTTCTTTGAAGACTGTGTAAAGCAAAGTTGATGCTGAGAGATGCTAACGCCTGTTGTCTATAAGGTGGTAATGACTTTACAGCAGTCTTTACTCCTTCATAAGTGTCTAGGGACACGTTTGTCCCATTTCTATCAGCTTTATGGCAGTAATTGGCGGCAAGTGGGTGACTTCTTAGCGTATTGTTTATGAAAACTTGGGAAAGAGAGACAGGAGAGGAAGAAGGGCAGCCCTCCTGCCCTGTGACTTAGCTGTCACAGTCAGGGAATCTCCCCCAGGTGGTTCCTTTCCGCCTCTAGGGGGCCAGTCCCCTGCTGAGAACTGTCACCTTGTGGTCTTGGGTTCAAGAGATGTTAAGAAATTAGACTCCTGTAGGAGAATTAGGGCTCCTCGCAAAGATGGATTGGTGTTGGGTAGTTCTTCCTTTTAAATAAAAAAAGTTTGTTGTTGTTATAAAAGTAACATATTCATTCATTACAGCAAATATAAAAAGATGTAAGGAAAAATTTATACCACAGAGTCATCTACTATCATTTTAACCTACTGCCTTCCAGGATTTTTCCCCAATATCCAGCTGATTTTTTAAAAGATTTTATGTATTTATTTTTAGAGAGGGGAAGAGATGGAAAGAGGGAGAGAAACATCAATGTGTGGTTGCTTCTTCCACGCCCCCAACTGGGGACCTGGCCTGCAACCCAGGCATGTGCCCTGACTGGGAATTGAACTGGTGACCCTTTGCTTCGCAGTCCATCGCTCAATCGAAATTAATATAAGACACCTTTATATTAATTTATTCAATCCACTGAGCTATACCAGCCAGGGCCCCAGTTGATTTTTAAAAAATTTTTATGCCGTATAGAAATTTTGTGGCCTATGCATAATTTTTACTCATTATGAACTTATATTTTCCCATGATACTAAAAAATCTTTATAAACATAACTTTTAAATAGTTGTACATTTCAGCAAATGAATGTACCATAATTTACTTGACATTTTTGCTACTGGCAAAAAATTGCAAATTGCTTAAGTGTCTAAAATTTTAATTATGTTCCAGAAGATACATTTATTCCCTAAACCAGGATAATTTGTAAACAGCTTAAAACCAAACTGACATCTTCTTCCAGATCTGTTATTGAATTTGCAGTTTTTTAAATAGCCGAATTAGTATCATGCACTGCTTCCCACTGTTGTTTTTTTTTTTAATTCTCACCCTGGAATATGTTGTTGATTTTAGAGAGCAAGAGAAAGAGAGAGAGAAACATTGATTGGCTGCTCCCTGTACACACCATGACGGTTTGTCGAACCTGCAACCAATTATTACCCCTGACCCAGGATCAAACCCGCAGCCTTTTGCTGTGTGGGACAGCGCTCCAACCAGCTGAGCCATCCGGCCAGGGGCCCCACTGTCTTTTCGTGGTACCACGAGCCTCCTGTCACCGCAGGCCTGGCTGTCCTTCAGTCTGAGTCCCTAGGTCCCATCAATTGTCTTGTGTCCTGCATTCCCTGTTCTTACTGCCCAGCTACTTATTTCTTGAACTGTGGCAATTCCTGCTTGTTTCTCAAGCTCTAGTGACTCTTCTCTTCCAATTCAACTTTCACAGCCAGGAGAATCTGGTTGAAATAAATCTTTAATCAGGTCCCTCCCCTTTCCAGAAACTATGAGATTGTGATAGTGAAGAATTACATGTGATCTGAGTGTCCATCAACAGCAGATATATGAATGGCAATGTATTTATATGATGGACTAACCTCCAATCAGTTATTTAGAGTTTAGCTAAATAGACATAACTCTAATTCAGGATTTCACCATCTTGGCACTATTTACATTTTGGACCAAGATAATTCTTTGTTGTGGGTGACTTTCCTGTGCACTGGAGGGTGTTTAGCAGCATCCCTGGCCTCTGGCCAGTAAATACCAGTCAGACTCCCTCCATCTCCAGTTGTGATAGCTGAAAGTGTCGCCACACATTGTCAAATGTCCCCTGGGGGACAAAATTGTCCCCAGTTAAAAAACTCATTTATATCCACTTATTCAACAAATACATTTGAACATCTCCTGTGCCATACCCTATTCCAGACACTGGGGATCCAAGCGAACCCAAAGTTTCCCTGTCCTTATAGAGCTTATATAAAAGCTGTGTATGGGAAGAGAGGTGGAGGCTGCTATTTTGGCTAAGCTGGTCAAGGAGGCCTTTCTGATGAGAACAGACCTGAATGAAGTGAGGGAGTGAGGCAAATAGGTATTTGTGGGAATAATAACATTCCAGGTAAAGAGAACAAACAGCAAATACAGCACAGAAACACACACATGCGCACGCACACACAGCGGCCCAGAATCACACTTGTTAGAGCAGCAGGAGGACGGACCAGACCTGGGAGTGGTGGTCGTCACGGGGAACGTTAGCCTTATCTATGATGTTGTTGTAAGTACATGTACATGTTGCTAGTTTAATATTTTATGTTAGATGTGTAAATGCAATCATACATTTAGACTAAAAGTAAATATAACTTATAATTCTGGGTGGTAAGAATATGGACATTTGTTATATTATCCTTTGAATTAGTCTGTATTGTTTAAATCTCTTAAAACTAAAATTAAAAATAGCAAAAAAGTCATCACTGATCACCCACAAACTTCCTAGGCACGTTAGGCTCACTGCGCTCTTGTCCTGGTCCATCTGTTCAGCCTGGTCTCCGTGCTGAAGCCGATCCCAGTGCCGCTTGCTCTCTGAACATGCTCCTCACTTCCCTGCCTCAGTACAAATGCTCCTTTTCCCTCTTGCCTAGTTTCTCTACCCTGTTTTACTTGTTAAAATCCTCCCCATTTTTAAGGCCTAACCCAACTACTTCCATTCTCTGTCTCACTTTTTTTTAATCTCTGTGCCTTTATCTCAGTGAATGTAATGACCTTCTCCTATGACGCTCCGTAGCCTTAGTATTCTTATATGACTTACAGTTTGTAATTTATTATGATTATTTGTATATTTTTCCTTCCCTAGTAATAGTTACATAATGTGGAGTAGGGACAATATTTTTATCACCCATGAGATTTAGGGAGGTATGCGAATGTTTATCACATGAATGCAAGTTCATTGTATAACTTGGTTTGCTCTTTCCTAAATAGTACAGACAAGGTTCCATCAATTTATGGAAGTCACATCAGCATCATAAAGTAACTCACTCATAAAAGTAATATCTGTGTATATTTCCCTATCAGTTTGTAGTAGGAAGAGCACAACATAGTGTCAGAAGGCTTGACTTCAAGCCTTTGCTCTGTCCAGCTAAAGGACCTTGCAAAAGTCATGGAACTTCTCTGGGCTCTGGAGTTTTCATCTTTAAAACAGCACAGTAATTGGAGGACTAAATAAGATAATGCGTGTAAAGCACTATCTTAGCATATAATACATGTTTGATTAGTTTTTGTTCATACTCCCCTCTGGGTTTTCTTTTCCTCGCATACTATATATGTATATAAATTGAAGGAGTCATTGTACTAGGTCAGCTGCTTCATGATCTTGCACAGGGCTGGCTGCAGAGCCAGCGGGGAGGGCAGGCAGGTGGTCTCTGCGTCTCCAGCCTTCATTCCAGTCAAAGCAGGTTGTTTCTTTCCATCAGTGTCACTGAGCTGTGCTTGACAAATAAAATTCTGAGGTATTTAAAGTGTACGTTTGGTGACTTTGGTGAAATATAAGTACTTTGTAGGATGGTGGAAAGGATTCCACTGCCTAGTTAATTAACACATCCATCACCTCGCTTTATTTGTTTTCAGTGAGAAAATTTAAGCTCTGATATCTTAGCAGATTTCAGTTACTAATAGTTTTATCAACTTTAGTCATAATGTTGTACAGTAGATCCTTAGCCTGTAGTCATCTTACAGCTGAGAGAGTGTACCCTTCTTCCAACCGCTTCCCATTTCTACTTCACCCCTCAGTGCCTGGCATCCGCTTTCCTCCTTTGTGTTTCCATGAGTTGGGCTTTTTGTTGTTGTTAATTTCCACGTATAACTCACCCTACAGTACTTATCTTTCCCTCTCTGACTTATTGCACTTAGCACAACGCCCTCAAAGTCCATCCATATTGTTGCTAGTGGCAGGATTTCTGTTTCTCTCATGGCTGAGTGATACTCCATGTGTGTATATAACATATCACATCTTCTTTATCCATTCATCTGTTGATAGACACTGGGGCTGTTTCTGTATCTTGGCTATTGTGAATGATGCAGCAATGACCATGGAGTGCAGCTGTATTTCTAATACCCTGTTTTCATTTCCTTTGGATAAATACCCAGAAGTGGAATTGCTGGATCATACGGCAGCTCTGTTTTTCATTTTTGAGGAGCCTCCGTACTGCGTTCTACAGTGGTTGCACCAATTTACGTTTCTTCCAACGGTGCATGAGGCTTCCCTTTTCCCCACATCCTCCCTGACACTTGTTGCTTCTTATCTTTTTGGTGATAGCCATTCTAATGGGGTAATGATTTGCATTTCCCTGATGATTAGTGATATTGAGCATCTTTTTAGATACCTGTTTGCCATGTGCATATCTTTGGGAAAATATCTATTTAGTTCCTGTGCTCATTTAAAATTTTTTTAATTAAATTTATTGGGGTGACACTGGTTAATAAAATTCTATGGGTTTCAGGTGTACAATTCTGTAACATAACACCTGTATATTGTATTGTGTGCTCACCCCCCCCAAGTCTAGTCTCCTTCCATCACCATTTACCCACACTGTATCTTCCATATCTCTTGCCTCCCCTACCCCCTTTCCCCCTGCAACTCACTATACTATTATCTATGTCTATGAGGGGTTTTTTTGTTGTTGTTTTGGGACTGGGTTTTTTTTTTTTGTCTTTTGGTTTTTTTCACTTAATCCCTTCAACTTTTTCACCTAGCCCTGCAGTTCCCCTCCCCTCTAACAGATGCCAGTGAGTTCTCTATATGCCTATTTCTATTCTGTTTGTCAGTTTATTTTTTAGATTCCACATATAATTGAAATCATATGGTACTCGTATTTCTCTGACTGGCTTATTTCACTTAGCATAGTACTTACCAGGTCCATCCATGCTATAGCAAAAGGTAAGATTTCCTTACTTTTTATGGCTAAGTAGCATGTAAATGTACCACAGCCTTTTTATCCACTTATCTGCTGATGGACACTTGGGTTGTTCCCGTATCTTGGTTATTATAAATAATACTGCAACGAACATAGGGGTGAATGTATCCTTTTGAATTAGTGTTTTCGGTTTCTTCAGATAAATTCCCAGAAGTAGAATCCCTGGGTCATAAAGCAGATCCATTTTTAATTTCTGAGGCATCTCCATACTGTTTCCCACAGGGGCTGCACCAGCCTGCGTGCCCCCAGCAGCTCCGGGGATGCTCCTTTCTCTACATCCTCACCAACACTTGTTCGTTGATTTAGTGATGATGGCCATTCTGACAAGTAGGAGGTAATACCTCATTGTGGTTTTAATTTGCATTTCTCCAGTGATTAGTGATGCTGAACATCTTTTCATATGTCTGTTGGCCACCAGGATATCCTCTTTGGAGAAGTGTCTGTTCAGCTCCTTTGACCATTTTTTAATTGGATTGGTTATTGGATGTTGAGTTGTATAAGTTCTTTATAAATTTTGGATATTAAGCCCCTTACCAGATATATCATTGGTTAATTTGTTCTCACATTTAGTGGGTTATCTTTTCATTTTGCTGATAGTTTCCTTCGCTGTGCAAAAATTTTCCAGTTTGACATAGTCCCATTGTTTATTTTTTCTTTTGTTTCCCTTGCCCAAGGAACAATATTGAAAATATATTGCTACAAGAAATGTCCAAGATTCTTCTAGGATTTTTATGCTTTCAAGTTTAACATTTAAGTCTTCAATCCATTTTGTCTTTATTTTTGTATGTGATGTGAGAAGGTAGTCTAGTTTCATTGTTTTTGCATGTATTTGTCCAGTATTCCCAATACCATTTATTGAAGGGACTATCTTTTGTGCTCTTGCCTTTGTCAAATATTAATTGACCAGAAATGCCTGGGTTTATTTCTGGGCTCTCTGTTTTGTTCTGTTGATGTGTATGTCTATTTTTATGCCAATACCATTCTGTTTTGTAGTATAGTTTGGTATCAGGTAGCATGATTTGTCCAACTTTATTCTTCTTTCTAAGATTGCTATGGCTATTTGGGCTCTTTTTTGGTTTCATATACATTTTTGGAATATTTGTTCTAGTTCTTTGAAATTTGCCATTGGTATCTTGATAGGAATTGTGTTGAATAATACATTGCTTTGGGCAGTATAGATATTTCATGATGTTAATTCTTCCTATCCATGAATATCATATATGCTTCTACTTTTATATCTTCTTTAATTTATTTCTTCAGTGTTTTATAGTTTTCTAATAAAGGTGTTTTATATCCTTGGTTAAATTCATTCCTAGGTTATTGCTGTTGTTTTTGAAAAATTTATTTATTTATTTTTAGAGAGAGGAGAAGGGAGGGAGAAAAAGGAAGAGGAACATCGATGTGCCAGAGATACTACATTGATTTGTTGCCTCTCACACGCCCCCAGATGGGGATCTGGCCCACAACCCAAGCATGTGCCCTGACTGGGAATTGAACTGGTGGCCTTTTGGTTCGCAGGTCAGCACTCAGTCCACTGAGCCACTCAGCACACAGCCAGGGCCTTAGGTATTTTTTCTGATGCAGTTGTAAATGGTATTGTTTTCTTAGTTTCCTGTTCTGATAGTTCATTACTGGTATATAAAAATACAACATATTACTAGATATTTATTTTGTATCCTGCTACATTACTGAATTCATTTATCAGTTCTACTAGTTTTTTGGTGGACTCTTTAGGGTTCTTTATTAGGTATCATATCATCTGCAAATAATGANGGCCCACAACCCAAGCATGTGCCCTGACTGGGAATTGAACTGGTGGCCTTTTGGTTCGCAGGTCAGCACTCAGTCCACTGAGCCACTCAGCACACAGCCAGGGCCTTAGGTATTTTTTCTGATGCAGTTGTAAATGGTATTGTTTTCTTAGTTTCCTGTTCTGATAGTTCATTACTGGTATATAAAAATACAACATATTACTAGATATTTATTTTCTATCCTGCTACATTACTGAATTCATTTATCAGTTCTACTAGTTTTTTGGTGGACTCTTTAGGGTTCTCTATTGGGGATCATATCATCTGCAAATAATGATAGTTTTACTTCTTTCTTTCCGCCTCCACCCATCCTTTAATTAAATTGTCTCGTTGTTGTTGTTGTTGTTTTGTTTTTGTTTTGGGACTTTTTTTTTTTGCTTTTGAGTTCTATCAGTTCTGTAAATATTTTAGATGCTAAGCCATTATCAGATATATAATTGCATAAATTTTCTCCCACTTAGTAGGTTGCCTGTTGGTTTTGTTCGTGATTTTCTGCTGTATGAAGCAGTTGTTCTTTGAGCCCTTTTATGGAGTTCCTGGTAAATTTTATTTGTGAAAAAGGCGTTCATATCCTAAAACAAATATTTACAACCAAATCAGACTAGGTAATTCCTTTCAACTTTAAAATACTATATTTTTGTGATTATTATTCTGATCATTCTTTTTAAAAAATATATTTTATTGATTATGCCATTTCAGTTGGCCTATTTCCCCCCTCCATTCCCCTCCACCCTGCACATCCCCTCCCCCACCATTTCCCCCCATCTAGTTTATGTCCACGTGTCTCAAGTTCTTTAGATTCCATATTTCCCCCACTATTCTTGCCCTCCCCCATCTATTTTCTACCTACCGTCTGTGCTACTTATTTTCTGTACCTTCTCCCTCCTTCTCCTCCTCCCACTCCCCTGTTGCTAACCCTCTATATGATCTTCATTTCCATGGTTCCACTCCTGATCTAGCTGTCCTCTTGGTTTGCTTTTGTTTTAGGTGTGGTTGTTGATAACTGTGAGTTTGCTGTCCTTTCACTGTTCATATTTTTTTTATCTTCTTTTTCTCAGATTAGTCCCTTTAACATTTCATATAATAAGGGCTTGGTGATGATGAACTCCTTGAATTTGATCTTATCTGAGAAGCACTTTATCTGTCCTTCCATTCTAAATGAAACCTTTGCTGGATAGAGCAATCTTGGATGTAGGTATTTGGCTTTCATGACTTGGAATACTTCTTTCCAGTTCCTTCTTGCCTGTAAGGTCTCTTTTGAGAAATCAGCTGACAGTCTGATGGGAGTTCCTTTGTAGGTGACTGTCCCCTTATCTCTTGCTGCTTCTAGGATTCTCTCCTTCATTTTAATCTTGGCTAATGTAATTATGATGTGCCTTGATGTGGTCCTTCTTGGGTCCAACTTCTTTGGGACTCTCTGAGCTTTCTGGATTTCCTGGAAGTCTATTTCCTTTGCCAGTTTGGGGAAGTTCTCCTTTATTATTTGTTCAAATAAGTTTTCCACTCATGGCTGTTCCTCTTCCCCTTCTGGTACCCCTATAATTCAGATGTTGGAACTTATAAAGATGTCCTGGAGGTTCCTAAGCCTCTTCTCAGTTTTTTGAATTCTTGTTTCTTCATTCTTTTCTGCTTGGTCATTTTTTTCTTCTTTCTGGTCCACTCCCTTGATTTGAGTCCCAGTTTACTTTCCATCACTATTGGTTTCCTGTGCATTTCCTTTCATTTCAATTAGTTTAGCCTTGTTCCTCTAATTTGTGACTAAAATCAACCAGTTCTGTGAGCATCCTGATCACCAGTGTTTTGAACTGTGCATCTGATAGGTTGGCTATTTCTTGGTTGCTTAGAGTTATCGGCTCTAGGGCTTTGAGTTCTTCTTGAGCTATGATATTTTGGTCTGTTTGCACCTGTCATGTGTGAGGGGCAGAGCCCTAGGTGTTCACCAGGGTAGGGTGACCCAGTTGCTGGGTTGTGACACTGTATGTGGGGGTGGGGTCAAAGAGGGGCAATGGCAGTCCCCTCTGCTGCTCCCTGCCACTGCGGCCTGTGCAGTTCCTCTCACTGCTCGCTCTGTCTCACTGCTTGCTCCTTCACCTGGTTTATCGGTCTAGCTGAATGGTTCATTGTTGTTGGACTTTCATATAGTTCAATTTTCTGTGTTTGGTTGCATTTTTGTTACTAAAACTTTGTTGTTTTTAAACTTGGTTGTGCGAGGAGGCACAGTGTTTCCACCTACGCCTCCATCTTGGCCGGAAGTTCTTTGAGCATTCTTATTAAAAAAATTCTTGTGTCTTTTATTTTTTTATAGCTCTCTTGCTATGAGCCCAGGTGAAGAAATCTTAACCTTGTTACAGACATTACCACTTGATATTGAAGAGCTTAAGAAAGAAGAAACTAATCTTCTCCCAGAAGATGGTAAGTGATGGACCAGGGTAAAGCAGATGGGTTAGAAACAAAAGTAAAACTAAGTCTCATAGGAGCCTTCTCCAAGGGTGCCTTTCATGTGAATGTAGCCTAGTGTGGCAGCACCATGCTTTCTCCTTTTTCAGATGACCAGTGGTTAGATCTCTCACCAGACCAGTTGGACCAACTACTACAGGAAGCTGCAGGCAAAAAAGAACCAGAGCCCCCCATTTCCAAGAAGGAGGAGAACTACGACTTAACACAAGTCTCAAAGAGCATGAAAGCTTTCATATCCAAAGTCTCAACCCACAAAGGAGCAGAGCTGCCTCGGTAATTTGTGCTAAACTATAACTATCTATCGAGGTGTCCTACCCACGGCCTGCGGGTTCCAGGCAGCCCAGGATGGCTATGAATGTGGCCCAACACAAAATCATAAATTTACTTAAAACCTTTTTTTTCTTTTGCTCATCAGTTTTTGTTAGTGTTTGTGTATTTAATGTGTGGCCCAAGACAACTCTTCTTCTTCCAGTGTGGCCCCGATGCCAAAAGGTTGGATACTCCCGAATAGTTAGTTTTAACCGAGATGTTGAAGTCATCCATCATTGCCAGTCCCATACATTTTTGTTTTAAGTAAATGATTTGTACTGCTTTGTGTCCCTGTTTTGGTACCTAGTACCATGATAACTTACTTATATGGAGTCAGGTTTCTGTAACCTTACCCTTTGCAACCCTTAAAGTAATCACTCAACAGTAATCACTCAAAATCACTCAATCACTTAAAGTAAAAGCCACCGTTCTCAGAGCTGTTAGGGCAACCATGCACTTCTTTCAGCATTTACTCAGAGCCTTATGGGCTCTCAACATCCAGCGCTCAGCAAGCTCAGACTTCTGGTCTCCTACTTGCAAGCATATTGAAAGCTTCAAACTCAGAAGGGTGGGATAAAAGGGTTCATCAGAGGAAAAAATAATAGAAGAAATGGGAAGTTACATCTGGCAAGTAATGGGGGAAAAGGTAGATGGAATTGTTAATTGCACAGCAAATATAGCTTTATTAGTGTTGATGCTCTGGAGCTTATGAGATACTTAAAATTTATGTGCAGTATCGTTCTTAATTTTATTATTTTATTTTTAAAGGTTTTATTTATTTATCTTTAGAGAGAGCAGAGGGAGGGTGAGGGACAGGGAGAGAAACATCAATACGTGGTTGCCTCTCACAGGCCCCCAACTGGGGACCTAGCCCCACAACCCAGGCACGTGCCCTGATCTGGATCAAACCGGCCACCATTTGGTTTGCAGGCCAGCATTCAGTCCACTGAGCCACACCAGCCAGGGCAATACTTTTTAAATGTTTGATTTTTAAAGAGAAATACCTTCTTTTTTCTTTCTTTTTTTTTTGCTAATGTTAGATATTGCTTATGGGAAGTGAAGTGAAGGTAGCTCTAGTAGTTCTTCAGAATGGCATTACTTTAGAAAAAGCTTCAAAGAGTTACGTTCAGGATAAATTGTTTTTTCCCTTTAATCTTGCAGAGAACCTTCTGAGGCTCCAATCACTTTTGATGCAGATTCTTTTCTTAATTATTTTGATAAGATTTTAGGTAAGTTATAGTGTGATGTTTATTTTCATTTTGAAACTGGTAAGTAGTATGGGTAGGGCAGTGGAGCATTGGATCTCTTGGAAGACAAAGTACGTTCTCTTCATAAGTTTGCGCTGCTTTCAGTCATGAATCCCTGCCATCTTGAATGGTTTTGCAGAGGATGCTTAGCTCAGTGTTTGACATAGAAGTTGCTCATATTTGTTGAATGAGTGAATACTGTGTGTTTAGATAGAGTTACCTTGGCTTCTATATTATGTTACTTTTCTCTTTTATACTTACTGAACTTACATGCTAATAATGAGACATATAGCCTCATTTCTTTCTGATAAAAGAAATCAACAAAGGATATAAAAAGGCAAATATAGAAGAAATATAGTCAATAAATATTTTAAAATAGTTAACTATTTTCAGGAAGCAAGTAAATACACAGGAAAAATAATTACTTTTTTTGCCCTTCATATTGGCAAAAACTTAAAAGACTGATGCTAACCAGTTTTCTCCAGGGCTGGAGGAACGAGCGCCCTTCACACTGTGGGGTAGAGGGACACGTCCTCTTTCCCTGGGGCCGCTCGGTGCTCTGGAGTGTTTCTGGCCTCTGACTTAGCAATTTCAAACTAGGAATTTACTCTGTGAAAAGGACACATGTGCTACTATGGTGATTGCAGTGTTGTAGTAAAAAAAAAGGGATATCCTAAATGTCTGTCAAGAGGGACATGGTTAAATAAATCATAGTGCGGTTGGGCCTTGAGCAACACGGGGCTCAACTGTGCAAGGCCACTGACATG
The DNA here is from genome assembly GCF_014824575.4 of Sturnira hondurensis. Taxonomy (NCBI): domain Eukaryota; kingdom Metazoa; phylum Chordata; class Mammalia; order Chiroptera; family Phyllostomidae; genus Sturnira; species Sturnira hondurensis. Next base: position 2,700,255 of record NW_028081392.1, on the reverse strand, counting down.
TAAATGCTATGAATGTATTTTGCTTACAATTTCCTTAATAACATTTGCTTTTCTCAGAATACAGTATATAATATGTATACAAGATATGTGCTAACCAACTGTTATCGGTAAGGCTTCTGGTCAACAGCAGGCTATTAGTGAAGTTTGGGGGGAGTCAAAAGTTATATGCATTTTTCAAGGGTCAACTGCATATCTGTATCATGAAATACTTAATAAAGAATGAGGTTCATCTATATGTTTTGACAGAGTAGGACCTCCAAGACATCCACTTACTAAGTGGAAAAGCAAGTCATCGTTCAGTGTGTATATTTGTGGGAAAAATACAACCATCTTTATATATATGTACAGACCTGCATAATAGTCTGGATAACCACCCAAGTATTGAAAGATGCCTAACTCTGGGAAGAGAGTAAAAAGTGAGACAGTAATTCTACATGGCTTGCATGTTTACATCAAAATGTATTCATGCATTGTGTAGTTTTTAAATTTTTAAGTAAAAAAATTTTAATTATGGGGGTGTGGGCTGGGATGGAAGTAAAAGGCAGAAAACTCTACTTGAACAATAATTAAATAAAAATGCTTACAATTTTTTTTTGATTAATTGAAGTCACTTTTTTTTTTAAAAGCTGAATCTTTTAGGTCAGCCTGTGTATTTTTCTGCAAATATTTGCCACCAGTACCATTTTCTAGAAGTGATTTTTGTGAAGGAGTTTGCCTATGTATATTGGTTCTTTCCTGCAAATAATATTCTGAGCCTTTTGAGATGTATAATCAGAATTTTTTTTCACTAAGTCGCTTTTTCTGTGTTGGGGTGTAGGGCCAAGGCCTCCTGAATCAGACTCCGATGACCTCGATGAGGACGACTTTGAATGTTTAGACAGTGATGAGGAGTTGGATTTTGAAACACGGGAGCCTGGGGAAGAAGCATCGGTAAAAGGAGCACTTAATGATCTCAAGTCGTACATGGCCCAGATGGACCGGGAATTGGCCCACACCAGCATTGGCAAAAGTTTCACCACCCGGAAGCAAATGGTATACATGTGTTTAACTTCTTTTCCTTTCTAAGTCTGTTACAAAGACTAGCTACAACCATATTTTATCTTAATAGGGTTTTTTGGTTTGTGATAATATTTTTCTGATAAATTTGATTTTTTGATTTGAAATAAATAAGAACACTAATTTTTCCTAACTCTGGAAAGCTGAAGGATTATTAACTTTACTTTTCTAAACATAAGCTTAATTGTATTGCTTACTCTATATTATCTGTCAGGATTTAAAATAAAGTCATGTGATGTGTTGAAATTAGTATTTGGGTTGCCCTGGCTGGTGTAGCTCAGTGGATTGAGCGCTGGCCTGTGAAACAAAGGGTCCTGGTTCAATTCCCAGTCAGGGCACTTGCCTCGGTTGCAAGCCAGGTCTCCATTAGAGGGTGCGTGAGAGGCAATCACACATTGATGTTTCTCTCCCTCTATTTCTCCCTCTCTTCCCCTCTCTCTAAAAGTAAATAAATAATATCTTTTTAAAAATTACTTTGTGGTTGAATACTAATATTAACCAATTAATTGTTTAACATGAGAAATGACCTTAAATATCCAAATATTTTTCAAATATTAATAGTGATTGAATTGTAATTTAGAGCCAAATTTAGAATTCATCTTCTGCTAATGTCTTAAACTTAGTTTTTGTACCAGCACTGTCTAACCCTGGACAAAGAAGTTAGGGAAATAGAGTGAACCCTGGAATTTCATGGATCGGGGTTGGAAGTCTGTCTTTGCTGTTCACTGTGACTGTGTCCATTAACCAGTAACCCTCATGTCATAGAACTAACATGAGAACCAAATGAGACAACCGTGAAACCCAAAATGGGCCCTTAGTTTTGGTCATCTAAACCACATTTAAAACTATAGTCACTTCCAGTATTGCCAAAATCTAATAGAAACTATACATTATACTTATCTAAAGCAGTATTTCTTAACTTTCAATTGTGAATTAGAGTGACCTAAATATATTATTAAACTATAGATCCAGGTTGTGTGTCTGGGCTGCGCCAGAGGTTTATATTGCTAACAAGCTCCCAAGTGATGCACATTGGAGTAGTGAAGCTATAAAGGTTTATGGGTCAAGTTGCATCTTGCATATTTTTTCCCAGCCTGTGAAATCAGAGGCTCCAGTAACAATTCAGAGTCTTTGTGGTTCAACTCCAAAAAGCTTCAGGTTTTTACTTTGTTGTTTTTTTTTTAATTGGGAGCAGACGGTGAAGAAAATCTAGTTTCTTTCACTTAGAAAAAAATATTTTAATATTCTTTTTATGCTTTTTTTTAACTCTTAGGCATGCTATAAATATACCTCCTCAACCTTGGTTATCTCCCTTGGGCTATCAAAATAGGGAAGAAATTTGTTCAGTTTGTAGATGCTTTTCTTAGAAGTGTCTTATGACCTTTGGTACCAAATTTGAATACGTGTTTTAAATAACATGGTTCATTAGACTTCATTCTTACTTTCTATCAAGAATAATAATTTGGAATTTAGTTTTACATTGTTGCTTAGTTAGCTTTGAATTGTAACTACCATCAGTTTAATGGCATATCACCCCACGATTTCCTTTTCCCTCCGTGTATAAGGAATCTACCAGGAAGAATTCAGATGAGGAGGACATTGGTGCAGGAGGATCTGTTATGACACCGGTGGATGTAGACCTGAACCTGGTTTCAAATATATTGGAATCGTACAGTTCCCAGGCTGGACTGGCGGGACCTGCTTCCAACCTCCTACAGAGCATGGGCGTGCGGCTGCCCGATGACACCGACCGCAGACCTGCAAGTGAGCCAACGGGAGACTGAGGGCGAGCCTCGCCCTGCTTTCTGTCTTAAATAAATGTTGGGTCTGAGTGTGCTTATTTCTAGCTTACAGTGTTCTTTTAGTAAAAATGTTTATTACAGTTTTCACAGGTTGCCCCTCAAGTGTTGCCCTGTCTGCAGGGGTCTCTGTGATCTCCGAGGGGTGCACACGGGCACTGAAGTCAGCAGAGAGAATCAAGCCCCTGAGATGAGATTTACGTGCTCCTTGTTTACAGTATTGCTTAGTTTTATGGAAGATTAAATGTTAGGTAGAGAAAGGAAGGTAGTCAAAAATAAGGAATGAGTGAGTTGCTTTTTTATTCCAGGTATCAGGAATGACCTTGAGCCCGGTTCACTCTGGTGACAAATATATTTAATATTTTACCTGCTTTTACTATTCTACTTCATAGGCCACTGGGTTCTTTTTATCCTTAACTCCTTCATAATGAATTGCCACATAAACAGTCACCAGCCAGGTGAACCCTGGACCATAGTTTCTTTTTATTTGTCTGTCATTTTCAGTATCCCAACCTTGTCCTCTTTTGCCTCAGCTTTCAGATACCCTTGGATTCTAAAGCAAAGCTCTCTTCCCACTCAGTGCCGGGAAGCAAAGTTCGATATTGCAGCTTCCTCCATTAGCCACTCTCATCTTTCCTTTCCCAAAACAACACATTAATCCAAAAGCAAACAGTTAACCCAGGGTAAATTTGAGAAACGTCACACACTCCCCTTTCTGTCCTGTATTTTCAGACGGGGGGTGTGTACACTTACACTCACAAACACACCCACACAGAGCTGGGAAAGGCTGGGATAAGGCAGTACACATGGACCCTGAACTGTTTTCTTCTAACTGCAAGATATGGGGAAATCTCAGGGCCTCTCTTTCTAGAGTGCCTTTCCCTTCAACATGCTGGGTTCAGCTCTGGTCAGGGCAAGCTGCCACTCTCACAGGACAATCAGGTCCCATCACATTTTATCCCGATGTCCTGATGAATGAATGCACCTGGACTGCCCAAAGCAGTGACGGTTTGCTGGCAGGAGAACAATGGCCTTATCGCTTCAAAGGGGATTCAGTGCTTCAGCTTCTCTAGTTCTGGAATCTCTTTTGCTTAGTCCTGTGGAACTCTGACGTATTCATAATCATAGGGTCTTTGGCACTTACATATTTAACCACAAGTCAGTGTCTAAAATCATGGGAAGATACGGCTCTTTCCCCAGCCGTGCATTCCTCTTTTCAAGCTGGCCTCCCTCCAGTATTTCTTCTCTGCCATTGCTTCAGTTCTTCCAGACTTGGAACCTGGACTTAAACGTTTGTCACATGAAATTCTCACTTTCTGCGATTTCTTCACTCATAAAACAGAAAATATATCTGAACAAAGGAGTGCAAATTTACTTTATCTCCTCCAGATAAATTTTCCCCTATGACAAGGTATAAAAATGGCATACACAAATGATGAGAAATCCTAAGTTTAGTTTATCCTTTGAAGCTCAAGAAATGGTTCGCCCTCACTAACCCCTTAGTTGACGTTGTAACACTGGATGTGCGAAGGGCAGCAGTCACACACTTGGGGGAAAATGGGACGGCAAAGTGATCCTTCCAGCCTTGGATCACAAACTGAGCAAGTAACGGTAAAAACCCCTTCCCATCTAAGTGCCCCACTGAGAGGCAGTAACCGCCACAGAACATCATTGCAGAGCTCTGAGGGAGACCTCAGCTCCCACTTTCCTTTAGTGACTTAAAGGACTATGACTTTTACTTCACTACTATGTACAAAATAATCACCTGTACTTAAATTAAAAAATGTTACATTGTGCTATTTGTCTTAAGTCTATGAAGATAAAAAGTAACTCAGTGGGTTGAGATTTGCTATATATTTTTTAATAGTAAAAGTTTTAACCAAAATTATACCAGGCACATTTTGGCAGTTTGATATAAACCCAGCATTAACAAGCCACATGCCAACAGTTGTTTGCACCCAAGGTTTCGGAGAAGATGGGTGAACCAGGGCCTCCTTCTGAACTGAAGCCGTGGCCTTCCCCCTGGCTTTGATGGTTGGCATCCGGGTAGTCTCTCTTCTCACTCTGGCATCTCTGCTTGCCTGTGAGTAGGAACAGCGTTCATTAACACCGCTGGGAGAGGCATCTTGCTGTCAGCTCGCCTTATTCTCTTCCTTAACATGAGTTTGGCTGCATATGGCATTTTGTCACCTCTCCTTCTCAACTGACATTTGCTGCACCCCTCTGAGATGCTGAGGAGGGGTCTAGGTGGCCTGGTCTGAGCTAAGCAGGCAGGGAAGGACAGGTTGGTTTTTCCACCCACTCCTTAATCAGTTGGTGGGCAATGGCTAACTTAGGGGGCAGCCAGAATGGGAAAGTTCCATTCTGTTGCTTAGTATATGGGTCATTTCTCTTCAAGGCCATGACCACCTCATCATGACTAAACCAGGCAGCTGCTTCTAGTTCTCTCGAGTTCACCTGGATCTGAAAGACATAAGGAAAAACAGAATGTAAGATTAGGAGCTACAAAATTTAGAGTACTATGGCCAAAGGTGGGAAGATGGTTCTAGAACTGGGCAATCTTAGAAGGTGATACCTGGGACCATAGGCTGGGAGATAATCAACTCTAGATATTACCCAGGAGCAAAAGAGGCATAATTAAGAGATAAAAGTGACATATTTTTAATAGTAAAAAAATTTTAAATATCCTGGAATTACAAACACTAAAATATTGAGTGGTTAATCTGGAGGGTAAATTATGAATAATACTTGTTTTTCTTTGTGCCTCTGTTGATTTTATACAAATGTTACTTTAAAAGATAAAGTGTAATTAACAATATTCAAAATCATAGAATCTCTTTGCAAGAAGCAAAGTAGTCATGGGAAGTCTTGAATCATGGGAAGCTGAGAAAAATGAGATAGTATTCATTCCATAGGAACCAAAGCAGAACAGACAGACTGGTAGACAGGAACCCCAGTGCCATCTGTCAGAGTTGCTACAGGAGAGCGAGGTAAGACAATAGCCAAGTACCTTTCAACCAGAAAGGAAGGCCTATAATCATTATTATTGTGTAATTGACAATTATTAATAATGATCATTAGTGCCTAACATCGTGATTGGCTTGAAATAAGATAATCTCGAAATCAGTCATTAAATTCGGTACATTATGTGTCTAATCTCTGGCAGATGCTGTGTTAAGTCCTGATGATGAAAGAAAAATTGTCTCATGACTGAGACATATGCAAGGAAGAATGGAGATCATGTTGGCGCTCCGTTTCCATGGTGATGATTTTCCTTACAAGATTGCTAATTCCTTAAGGATAAATGATATCTTACACATCTTTGCATAATCTAGACAATGTTGGACTAGACAGGTGCTTAGTGAGTAGCTAATGACAAGCTTGAATGAGGCAGATAAAATATCACAGCCTCAGAACTGACCTCTGTCTGTCCAGGACTCACAGCTGCGTGACAGGCAATCATGAGTGAGCTGTTAGGGAAGGGCCAGTGCTGGGATGCAGAGTACTGCAGTCTTTCCACCTCCAAGCCCACCTCTTCTGCTACTTCTCGCCGGACAGCCTCTTCCAGACTTTCACCTACAAGCACTCAGATTAATTCAGGACAGCCCTGCAGCGGGAAGGGTGATACAGACGCCCATTTGTGAAAGAGCAAAACTGGCTCCGAAGTGTCACTGAAATACTCTTGGGAGAGCCTTAACTCTCCGAGTCTCTACAACAGGAATCAAGTCTAGAGTTGGGTGTTGAACTGCAATAGTTAAACCAACACAACACAGTGCAAAATAGTTACAACACTGAGTAAGTGGCAGTGGGAGAAGTTACTGCTCTCGTCGGCTTTAATGAAATTGTAATGCCACATTTTACCATTTGCAAATTTTACAACAATAGACTGAGCGAAAAAAACCTGTAAATACTGAATTCTGGTTAATATTATGCATGCTGAAATATTTAGGGAGAGGTGTACTAACATCTGCAATCTATGCATCAAAAAAGAAGATGGATTAATGGGTAGATAGAAGAAGTATGTGATAAAGTAAGTTTAGGAAATTATAGTCTAGATGGTGAGTGTATGGGTTTCCACTGTATAGTTCTTTCAACTATACTGTTTGTTTGAAAGTCTGCCTGTAAAATATTGGAAAATTATAATGCCAGAGGCGTTTTCATGACATAACAGGGGAGAATATGCTTGACACCCCAAACACTATGACAGCAACACAAAAAATAACTACTATTGGTGTGGTTTTGTGTCTTCCAGTGTCATCTGTACATGCCCTAAACTTACCTATATCACAAAAACCTGCCAAGGCAGAGTACATTCCCTTGGGGAAGGAACTCTGGCGGACAAGCAGGCATCGAGTCCCGTCTGACACCAGCGTGATCACCACAGGAGCCATCTAGGAAAAGGGGAAGGAAACTAGGATCTTGGAGCCTGTGAATGGGATGAAGGCATGAATCACCAAGGAAAGCCTTTTAATTGTACCGGCTTCCATCCCCAGGACAGAGCAGTGTGCAGTCTTCTTGGATCACTGGCCATTTAATGCTGTGCTTACCTGTGGGTAATAGATGATCTTACTAGAAGGGCACACACGCTTGCTGCCAGCCACATTCTTCTTGGTGGGCTGCCCACTTCTACTGCAGAACCGATGAGCATCGTGCCAGCGGAGGAGGGCCTGAGCCTAGCAATACAAAGATGGGCTTGGTTTCCTTTGGAGAGAGTGTGAGGCTCATCTACAATAGTGCGGGGCCTAGTATTCGGAACAGCTCAAAGGGAAGTGCCAGTGCCTTTCCAGTTCACCTACTTTACATGGTTATTAAACGTTCAGATAAGGAAACTATCGAACATATTCCTCCTGCATCTGAAATATAAGTAAAGCACATTTTAAATGTATTATGAATTATTTAAAATATATGTAATATATAAAGAATTATAATAAAAACCCATGTGCTTATGACCCAGCTTAAAAATAAAACATTTCCAGCCCTGGCTGGTGTAGCTCAGTGAATTGAGAGTGGGTTGCAAACCAAAGGGTCGCTGGTTCGATCTCCAGTCAGGGCACATGTCTGGGTTGCAGGCCAGGTCCCCAGTAAGGGGTGCATGAGAGGCAATCACGCATTGACATTTCTCTTCCTCTCTTTCTCCTTCCCTCCCCTTCTCTCTAAAAATAAATAAATAAGAATCTAAAAAAATAAAGCATTTCCAATATAGTTGAACATCCCAGCATGTATTCCTCAACAAAATTTGAGTGTTCTTGCAAATAAAAGATGCTTATTTAGAGATATCTCTAATTAAACAGATAATCAAAAGCACTTTAGCAAGTGAAATGTAAAGCTGTGAGGATGAGTGAAAGCAATAAAAAATAGTTTCTCATAGGAAAAACATGATGCATGACCCACTGTGGGTCATTAATAATGTTTATGAGGCTGACAAATGCCATAGATCTGCAGGTATTGGTCCTGACAGCAATCTTGCCAAAAGCAAGGACGGAAGAAAGAAGAAGCAATCTCCCTACAGCACACTGTCCTTCTGCCCAGGTCGGTGGGGAGAACTATAATCTGGAAAAGAACTGTAGTCTACTCTAGCCTCGTGTCATGCACACACTTCTTGCCCTTGTATACTGCTTTACCAAATTTCCTACAGAAATGAGAAGTTGGCACCTACCGTGGATAGCAAGGAGGCATCCTTCACATTCAGCCGAAAGAGAGCCTTCCTGAATTCAGTGAAAGATCCCTTGAGCTCTGCCTCCACTTCCGGTTTCTGTAGGGAAGCTAGAAAATTAGAAAAGAGAATGAAATGAAACAAATGTCAAACTGCCTCGGGCCCCTCTCAAGGAGATCTTGTTAAAACAGGGCTGCCCTAGCTTGTCAAATAAGACTGAACTAGGGAAAATAAAAAAATATACAGGTTCTCAAGCCCTGTGTGGAGATTCTGAACAGCCAGTGAGTGAGGCCCAGAAATCTTTCTTTTTAACCAGCACCAGATGATTCTCATATTTAGGCAAATTTGGGAAACAGCGTAGTGCTGGTTCCCAAGCTCCTTTTCAGGGCAACACTAGCCCTGGAAAAAAGTGGAAGGGGACCTAAGTGCGTATCTAAACCTCCGGTTGGCACCGAGACCTTGGGCCACACCCTGAAGCAGAGAAGAAGCTGGGGAGGAGCCAGGCCCTGCAGCAAACAGGCTCCCAACGCAACAGTGGAGACCCAGTACTACTTCAAGGTGACCTGTTTATCCACTGGCATTGATAAGAGATACAAGAACAACGTCATGAATTTTAAAACATTTCCTATGAAATCTTTAGGACAGAAAATGTATAAAGGTACAGAGAATAATACAATAAACATCTTTGTATCTACCACCTACCTTAGAAAGAAGGCATTAAAATTCCTTTATTTTAAATGACAATAGTAGAAGGTACTATTTTTTAATGTCCTAATTTAGAAAGTTGACCTTTCTCTAGTCCCAAATCTTTTTTTTTGAAATTTTCCTATCACGTGGATGCCCAGATTCTGAGAATCCCCAATCGGAATAATGTGTGTGTACCACTCATGGAAGAGGAGTCGTTCAGACCCAGGTCCAGAGCAAACCAGGCTTCGTGCTGTTCGGAGCCTCCAATCAGCACAGAATCTTCTACTCTTTGTGTATCCTGTCCAAGCTTTCCCAGGAGCTTTTCCAACTCTAAGAAACATAAAAGGAGAAGGGAGGAAATCAAGGGCTTTAACTGAACCACCTGAGCCATCTTACAGGAAATCATCTACCTCAGCCTGAAGAAGGCATACCTAGCTTCAGTGGCTGTCCTGCAGCTAATTAGCAACATAAACTTGCTCTAATCGCTTAACCTCTCTAGGCCTCTGTTTTCTCATCAGCAATCTGAGGAGCTCAGACTAAAGAAGGAATTCTGCCTGTGTAACCCTGTATCACTCTGTGACTGTACCATGAAAGGAGCATATCCCCTAGTTTAAAAGATCCATGGTAGTTAACTTATCATGGCACTGAAAAAGAGTCACATTTAAAATGGTAAATCAACCTCATAATGTAGTCTCCAGATTATGCCCCTTCTGTGGGCCAGAGTGGAACGTGAGTCCGGGATCCCAGTCTGTGGAAGACAGGTGCTGTCTCGGGCATGAAAACCTGTCCTCCCGGGCATGAAAGACTCCTATTTATTTGTTCATAATACAACAACAGTTGCTATATCTCTAAATATTTAGTGCCTTCTGATGGCATCCTCGTATTCTTCTGTAGTGCTAGAAGCTCCCTATTTCGATACTCCAGCATCTGCCCATGAAATAAACTAATGGGCAATGTACATCGAAGTTAGTCAGTGTACAGCAACATCATATAAAACTAAAAGTATCTTGAAAACCAAATCCCAGCAGCTTAGACATCTCCAGTTTTATACCCAAAGAGTTCTAGAAACAAACTAGTTTTAATTCACTTTTAATTTTGACCCTTCCAGGAAAAATGAAATCACAGTGCAAATTCTTGCCGGTGTAACAGCACTCTACTCTGTGGAGGCTGGAAACCACATCCAAGGCAGGGGCTGGCCAAATCTTTTAGGCTCTTGAGCTTTGTCACAATTACTCTGTCATTATAGTGTGAAAGCAGCCATAGACGATCTGAAAGTGAATGGGGGTGTCTGTGTTCCAATAAACTGTTTTTTTAAAAAACGCAGCAGGTTCCAATATGGACAGCAGTTTTGCCGACCCCAGGTTTAAGGCAGTAGTGGTTCAGACCATCCCCAAATACCATTTGACTGCGCAACACAGGTCTATACACTAAGTAATTAGTTGACAGAAGCAGTTTGAAAACACCTGTCCTTTAAAGCTGGAGGATCCTTCTCAGGGATTCAATATGGTCTGAGTTCTGCTTAGTGGCCACAGACTGGTATCTACTCTACTTGGGGCTTACCTACTAGGCTATACTGGGGCAGCAGGTATTGATGTTCTGATTTCTGAAGCAAAGGAGCCAGGTTATGAAAGAGGTAAAATGCTCCTGTCTGCTGGGCTTTTTTACATGCATCGTCATCTTCCTTCAGTTCAAATAAATACCTGTGTTTTGGAAATAAAGCATTATGAAGCTACATGTATTCACTTGTACAGCATCCATCTTCGAGAATCCTGTTCCTGCATCCCTCTCCTACCACAGTTACTTCCTCTTACTTACACCCCACATTGCTCTCTGAAGGATCTGTGGTGGCTGCAGGCAACCAGCTTCTCCTGTGCCCTGCTGTTTCCCTCGCCAGTACTTCTGCGCTTGCCCTTCTGTTGTACTAGCTGTTAATCTGTCTGTCTCCCCAAAAGATTATGATCTCCTTAAGGGCAGGGTCTGCCTTACTTCTGTATCTCCAGTAATTAGCATACTGAATGGCTCAATCCCATAAATATTTATTGAATGGAGCTTCAAGGGTAATAAATATTTACCGAATTGAACCTCAAGGTACTTTGCCAATATTGCACTGTGAGGCAAGAATTTACCTGCAGTGGATTGAAAGGAAAACAAGTTCAGTGATAAAACACCAACTACAGAATACCTAGAAGTGGAGGCAGGCTTCACTATTGCAGACACAGAGTAAACACTATACCTTCAGTAACTCTCATTCAATCTAGGGAAGATAAAGAGCAAGTTTCCTCTTCCATGCGAGCTTCTTTCAACTCTCTAGTCCCCCAAGTGGACACCATTTGCTCCTTATCTTTACTGAAGGGACCACGGATGGGAAAGTGAAGCTATTACAGAACTTATCTAAGAAGAGTAATATTTTCAGTAGGCAAAATAAAAATGTGGAAAAGAGAACACCGTATAATGAGCTTCTATTGTAAAAGAAATTGTACTGGCACACGTCCTAGGCTTTTCCATTGTCTTCATTAAAAATGGCCTAAGTCTATCCTTTTAGGAGCCTTGAGGATCCGGTCAGCTTTCCTATGATGTGGGGGGTGGGGGAGACCGAATGTAGATTCTCTTTTCGGGCCTTAGAGTTAACTATTCTTGACTGTTGGAAGCCCTAGAACAGACTCTTGGGTATATGGCACAATTTGTCACTTAAACAGGAAGCCAGGTCTACAGATATATTCTGTAGGATCTGTGTGCTTTTATAACACCATCGGGCAGAGTTGCTTTACCATAAAACTGCAAAGCAAAATGATAAACGCAACTCAGCAACGTCTTTGGAAACCTATTTCTGACTGTGATAAAAGGGGTTACAAAGATCTCTTTATGGACAGAAGACAAAGGAAACCTGAGATTTTAATACCAGTGATATTTTTAAACTTATCCTGAGTAACTGTAGCCTCCTGGGGCAAAGACTCAATGCACGTCAAAGGAGAGACATGTGCCACTGAGAAATTCCCAAATATAAACAATAGAACAAACACAGCCGCCTTCGTAAAAGAACAGAAAGAGTGGTACAGCCCGTACTTTGCCCTAATGACCCTAAAAAGCAAAACACGGAGGTTAAGGTCTTAAACCTGGGGCCTCATTAGAACTGGAACTGAGATCCAAAATGATCAGAAACTCTATTTTTAAAAATTCATTGCTCCCCTTTAGTTATAATAGCATGGAAACCATAAAATTAAGATCAAACAATTTTTTATATTATAAAAGTAAAAAAATAATCATTCTATAAAAATCAGGAAACACAGTTACCAACTTTTTCATAAAAGGAAATCATCAAGAATCCCACAACTCAGAGATGATCACTGTTTACACCTTGGAATTCTCTGAACTATTTATCAATGTTAGACATGTATACATATATAGGTCTATTTAGAATCATACCTACTAATTTGTAGCCTTCTTTCTTAGACATATTAACATTTTTACATCATGCTCCTTAGCAATAGAATTACTTTTCTCATGACTTTTGATTAATTTTTAAATATATTTAATCACCTTAACACTCATTTTTACATGATTCAATCATTCTGTTATCATTCTCAGAGTCTCGGCCTAAGAACTGCGAATAACCTTAGTGCCCAACAACATTGGAAACAAACATTGCAGTTCGGTTGTGTTCTCACCCTTGCTCGTATAAGGCTGCAGGCTTCCGTGCCTTTACACCTCGGACTGGCACTCACACTTGGTGGAGCTTTCCACGTGGGAACCCTGGCCGTGCGTGTTCCCACCAGAGGAGTTTCACAGTCACTTCTGCAGGGTACCCAACGTATTATTAGTCTAGGGCCACTACTCAAATTCTTTTCTTCAGTAGGGGATTCTTGGACCGCGCCACATCAATGACACAGATTTAAACTCCCAAACTGTGTGAGAGCAGGCCAGTGATTTCAAGTTCACAGATATCAAATGTGCCCAGGCTGTGACAAAGAAGTCACTTACCATTCTCCAATACTGGTACAAATTTATGTTTTCTAGTTCACTGACGTTTAGCTCTTTGGTGGCAGTGGGTACCAGAATTGGATTTATTTACCTTCTTCTCAAAAAACTTCATGAACTATTATTCAGTATAATATTTAATACATCCCATCATATGGGTGTGACATAATTTAATTTCTCCCTAGCTGTCCATTCCACCATGCAACAATGCTTCAGTGTCCGCCATGGGCCAGGTACTGTCTTACACACCAGGGGTATCAATGGAAAGACACCATTCCTGTCTTAATAGAACTTACTTGAAGTATGTCGTCTACTTTGGATATTATTGGAAATTTAGTTTATTTAAGATTTTTCCAATTACAAATAACTTTCAGTGAACATCCTTATACATAAATCTTAATCATACAACCTTAGTCCTCAATATAGGATTTTGAGATTTTTATACTTTAATGGGCCAACATTTGAATAATCAGAACTCACCGAGTCTTAGTGATGTAGGTTGACAGCAGCCTGTAGCACCACAAAGGTTTTCTCCTGCAAGCAGTCCCACAGTACAGAGACATGGTCAGGCCCTTTGAGGAAAGAGTTTTAAAAAAAAGATCATAGTATGCAATTTAAAGTAATGAGTCACCAAGAGAGTTATACTTTAAGCCAGAATAGTCTGACTTTTTAATATTAAGAGAAACTGAGTAGGAGTCGGGTGATCTGGCTTCTAAACTGCATTTCTACCACAAACTACCTATGAGATTTTAACTTTTCAATACCTCTTTGCTAATCAAAACCTGCTCTGCCCAACTAATCTGTGGTTATGAGACTCAGCTAACTACACACGTGTAGTTAATGTGTTACTTGTTAACGTGTGTTAACAAGTAACGTGTGCTCGTCCTTCCACATCGTGGATCTGTTGCTGGAAGGCAGTTGCTGAGCTAAGGCCCACGTTTCTCTCCTCCCGTGTACATAAGTGGGGCCAAAACTGTCTTAAGAATGGAATGTGAGTGGAGTCACATTTCTCTCTTCCAGGCCGAAGCGGTTCAGAGGTGGCTATGTCTCTTCATCCTCCTACTCCCCTTCTGCTTGGAAGACTCTAGATGGCAGCCCCATTAGATGGAGACCCTTGAATCACTACATGGAGAAGAGCCACCCACCAACCAAAAATCCCCCAACCTTGGACAAGTTATGAGTGAGAAATAAACTTCTACCACAGTAAGTCACTGAAATTTCAAAGGTGGTTCCTGCAGCTAGCAGTACTCCAACAGACCAAGTAAGTCTGGGAGGGTCCCAGAGTAATGGGGCCACATTTCTCAGAATACCTGAAAACCGAAGTCCCTCTGAACATGAAGCAGATAGGAAAAACATATAATCATGGCCATTAGAAAAATATTTCAAAAGGCAGCTACGCAAATCTACATGGATCTAAGGTATTTTCTTTTTTAAAAAAAATTTCATTGTGAGAGAAAAAATGCTATTATCCTAAGAATGTATTTTGCAGAAGGTGATTCCTTTTAAATTATATATAAGTAACTATTTTATTTCCCATGAAAAGTGCATTTCATATTAGCAATACAAGTGTCAAAAAGTCCCACTGAAATGAGAAAATCAGTACAGTTAAATAACCAGCCACCCTTTTAACTGTGCCCAAGGGGAACACACTTTAACACTAAACCACCAAGGGACATCTAAATTTTAGGCCTCCTTCTTGGTGGCGTAATTATGAAACGCATATGACTAATCTTCGAGCAGTTTTGGCTATGTTGGTCCTAGCCAAGGGTAAATTATATTTAGCAAATGACATTTCACCAAGTATTTACTGAGCCTGACTTTATGTAAGGGCCCTTAATGAATACAAAAATGTACAGGTTGAAAAGCCTGCTCTCAAGTGACTCCAGCAGGAGAAAGAAAACAAATAGTTCCACAGAAGGCAGTGTGTGATACACAGGTTACAAAGCATCCTAGGAGAGTATTAACAGTGATCAGACTTACGTGATACACCGGAATAAATGTATTTAAAGTCAACATTTCTTCCTCATATATATCTCTGAGAACGTAATAAACACTCCTTTTCCCTAGCAATTCCACTTCTAGGAATTTATCCTAAGAAGGAAAGGATATGTAGAGGAAAATTAAATGAAAGTTACGATAAAAGGAAATAATACACAGCTGTTAAAAAATAAACTGAAAATAAAATAACAGTAGAAAAATATATGTGTAATAAGCAGGAAAGATATTCAAAATATATTAAGAAAAGAAAGTAATTTTTGGTTGGTTTAATCTGATCTAATTAATTTATAAAAAAAGAACATATATTGCCCTGGCTGGTGTGACTCAATTGGTTGGGGTGTCATCAAGAAACCAGAAGGTTGCAGGTTCAATTTCTGCTCAGGGCACATACCTAGGTTGCAGGTTCGATCCCCAGTCTGGGCATATACAATTCCCAGTTTGGGTGCGTACGGGAAGCAACCAATGAATGCTTCTCTTTCGCATCAATGTTTCTCCCTCTCCCTTCCTCTCTCCCTCGCTCCCTCTCTATCTAAAGAAAAAAAAGCAATGAAAAAATCTCCTCAGTTTAGGCTAAAAAGAATATATATATATATATATATGAATATATAAATTAGATACATATTTATTCAATATTTGTATGTTTAAAGTGACCAGAAGTACACATACCAAACAGTTAACAGTGACTAATTTGGCAGAGCAGGAAGGAAATAGAGATTGAAAAGTGTACCTGTAATTTTTACTTTATACATTTCTGTACTTCAAAAAAAATTGACCATGTGTACATACTCCTATTACAATAAAATAAAGTATAATGAGGAGTAGTTCCTGGGACTAACTGCACAGTGAGGCTATTTCCAGGCCATTGTTTCCAGTAGTACCTCATCACATTCCCTGGGAGCCAAAACGAATGCCTTTGGGGTGGTCCTTGAATTCTGAAAACTGTAAGAGCTGTTTGGTTGTAGTTATGACTACGATGACCACTGCACTTGCTTACCTGATGCTTTGCCTGGTTTTTGCTGCTAAATACTATGCCCTGTGAAGCACTGTAACCTGTTAACTCATGGGATGGAGGTTGCAGAGCTTGTAGAAGACATGGGCATGTAACACGGAAATGTGCACTTGAAACCCACATGAAAGATCGTTAACCAATGGCATCCCAATACATTTAACTTAAAAAAAAAGAAAGTGCCCAGGCTGGTGTGGCTCAGTGGAGTGAGTGTCAGCCTGTGAACCAAAGCATCTCCAGTTCCATTCCCAGTCAGGGCACACGCCTGAGTTGCAGGCCAGATCCCCAGTCGGGGGTGCGCAAGAGACAAACACGCATTGATGTTTCTCTCCCTCTCTCCCTCCCTTCCCCTCTCTCAAAAATTTTTTTAAAAAAAAGAAAGAAAAAGAGAACATGATGAAGTTCTTAATGTAGCTTTAAAAAATATCAATAATCAAGAGCAAATCTAGAATTATTTAAACGAGAATTGTACCTTTGTTGGTATAGTCATAAGCCTAGAAGAGTAAGTCTAATTCCTTTTCTGAATGGTCCCTTGTATATTTTTATATCACCTTATATAAGAGCAGTGTAGAGTCTATTTAAAAGTCAAAGAAGAGAAAACGATTTTCTTAAAATTCATTTTACTGTACTTTTCTCTTTTAAATAGATAAGTTATAAAATTAATATAACTACATTACAGGACATCTGGAACACAAAATTGTGAGAGCATCCATATTACCACATAAAAATAACTTTTATTGAATATGTATTTTCTAGACTTTTTACTTATAAAATTTTTACATATTTATAATCAGAGGATATATTTTTCAGCTTGCTTTCATGAAACATGTTATAAGCAGTCCTCAATGTTTTTATAGAAACTTCATAATTTTTTTTGCTACATAATGTCACATTCAAACATACTCATACTGACTTTAGACATTTTAGGTTGCTCTGATTTTAAAGTATCAGAAATACCACCTGAATACCTCTGTGCTGATATTTTCAAGTTATTTTATTTATTTATTTACTTTTTATTTTTTGAAGATTTTATTTATTTATCTTAGAGGGGAAAGGAAGGAGAGAGAGAGAAAAATATCAATGTATGGTTGCCTCTCGTGCGTCTCCTGCAGGGAACGGGGAACTGGCCTGCAACCCAGGCATGTGCCCTGACTGGGAATTGAACCGCAATCGTGTGGTTCACAGGCCTGTGCTCAATCCACTGAGCTATACCAGCCAGGGCTCAAGTTATTTTTTTAAGATGTTACCCAAAGTAGAATTACTGAGATAAAATTTATTTTAAAATCAATGGCACTGTCCTGACTGGTGTGGCATAGTGGTTTGGGCATTGTCCCATAAACCAAAGGGTGGTCGGTTCGATTCCCAGTCAGGGCACATGCCTGGGCTGCACGCCAGGTCCCCAGTTAGGGGAGCACAAGAAGCAACTGATTGATGTTTCTTTCTCATGTCGATGTTTCTCTCCCTTACCCTGTCCCTAAAAGTAAATAAATAAAATCTTTAAAAAATGAAAAATAAAATCAATGGTTCTTTCTACACATTGTCACACTTAAAAGATTCAATAGCATTTGGTTTAAAAGAACTTTTCTATTTCTTTGATCACTATAGAGATTGAAAGTGTTTTCAGATTTAATAGTCCTTGTTCCCCTTTTGAAAACACCTGATGTCCTGTGCTCATTTATTAATTGTGGTTTTACTCTCCTTTTGACCATTCTAATTTTTAAAATATTATAGCCAGTTGGTGAAAGACAAATATATGATCTCACTTACATGTCAAATCTAACGAACAAAATAAACTGATGAACAAAATAGAAACAGAGGCATGGATACATGGAACAGACTGACAGCTGTCAGAGGGATGGGGTGGTGGGGACCGGATCACAGAACGTGAAGGAATTAGCCAAAGGACACACATGCATAACCCACAGAAACCGACAACAGTGTGGTGATGGGCAGAGAGGAGGGGAACAGGGCAGTGGGGTGGGGGGGAAGAGAGGTGGGCAAAGCTGGGGGAAATGGGGATATTTGTGATAGCATAAGCAAAAAAAATAAAGTTAAAAATATTATAGTACATTTACAGCACATTCCACAAGTTGATCACCAACATGCACTATAGGAACCAACTACTCTATGTACTGTTCTTCTCTTTGGAACAGTCATTCAGATCGAACCTCAGTACCAAAAAAAAAGAGGCTCTTTTAACAGTCAAGAGGATATGTGAGATTTTAGGATGAAAATATAATTTCTTATAGCCCTATACTACTCAGAAATCTAGTAAAGTGAAAATCTGCTACTTATTTCTGAACTATTGGTGATTGTTTTACCATCTTTTGGGATCTTCAGTGTGATGCATAACTCAAAGTGTACTGGCCCATGGGCTCAGATTTGGCCAATGTGCCACCATACTCACGTCCTTCTGCTCAAAGGCCACTTTACAAACAGAAAAGCTGTCAACTGTTTGAATCAGTGGCTACTGTTGTGTTTTAATGCCTCACGCACACTGAAAGTTAACTAGTTTGTAAAAGTTCACTATTTACAAAACACATTTGACAGAAAATACCCGCACCAGTGTTTTACTTTAGATGACAAGCTTAGGCCTGCCTTCTATTCCGTTTACAGTACAAGTGTAAGTTTCCAAAGCAAGGAAGAACAGGGACATGAGCACGGGACAGACTCCAGTCCTTTTAATCCTGGCTCCCCCACAGACTGTGACCTGGGGATATCACCTAGCTTGTCTGAGCTTTGTTTTGGTCTCACTTCTCACTGGAGGGGGTAGGCAGAGGGCAGGCAGAGGAGAGAATAAGGATCTCAGTATATCACAGCTACATCAGGTTTTGCATACCTACTTCTCATGTCTGCCCAATCGTAAAATCCTTAAAGGTGAGGATTGCGTCTTCCCCATCTACAACAGCTAGCACAGTGTAAAACACAATATATTTATATTAATACATGAACGAATGAATGAATGAATGAATCCATCCCATTTTACAAGAAGCTAAAGCTTTGAGAAGTGAAGCAGTCTGAGACCACAACCCTAGGGAGCAGCAGTCAAACCCAGGGCTGTCTGTCTCCAATGTTCATGTTTTGATGAATATATGGGAAAGCATTTTCTAACATTCATTTTATTATTTATGTTTTTAAAAAGTACAACGACTGATAGACGTGAAAGGTAATATTGTTTTCACTAAAAACTATTAAATTATGAGGCAGATCCCTTAAGAGTCACAATTTCTCTGATCCCCGTGTAAAGAATGGTTCACATGCTTCTCATCCTGTTCATCTTAACAGAAGAGAGATCAGTTTGTAAAACACTACAGTGTGACAAAAAAGCCCATCCTGAATCTCCCTGGTTACGTTTACCAAGAGGTTGGGCTGGTAGTGTTTGAGAGAGCCCTTTTCAGAGGGTCTGTCTTTTCATTACAGCGGACCAGAATGGGAGGGGGACATATGCAAAACTGAGAGGCCACTGGGATACAGATTTCAAGATCTCACTAACCAGTGTTATACTTTACTTTCTAAAAACTAATTTTTCCTCCTTTAATTCAAAAATAACTCAGGCACAATGCAGAGAAGTTAGCAAATCCCTTTTTTGAGTGACTCTCCAAAAAAGTGCCAGAAAATTATTAGCTGTGGTTAATAAGATAGTTCCACAAATTATGATACAAAGCTGTGGTCATTCCCTGGTTTCTGTAAGAAGGAAAGGGACTAAGCTAGAACTGCAAAATGCTGTGACTAAGAGGGTTTTTTCCCCAAGTTCTGCTTATACTTCCTCATAAAATGCCTCCTGCACTTAGAACCTGAACTATTTTCTATCCAGTTGTACTCACTCTGAATTCTGTTGGGGGTGCCGTTGTAGGCCTCAAAATCAGCAAGCACCAGGAAACTTGAAACGTTCCTGGGAAGTGGGGCTTCCCTGGCCTAGAGGGACTCTGCCACACTTCCCAGAATCCTCCTGGGCATGCACTCTGGGAAATGTAGTTCAAGGTTTATGTGATCCCTCCAGTGGCACAGATAACATGGTTGTCAGAAGCAGGATCTTCTGAGATCTTCTAAATCCATTACCAGAACTACTGTGTGTTTAGAGAAGGCCAAAGAGCATTAGATCCATTTTTTGGAATATGACAAAAATAAAATAATTAGGGGGGTGGGATGGGATGGGAGTAATAGACAGAAAACTGTACTTGAAAAATAATTAAATAAAAAATTAGGAAAAAAATAAATAAATAAAATAATTAAACCAGTTATATGCAGAGCATATTTTGTGGGGGAAGGGGAGAAGTTTGAGGCCAGAAATCAGGTATCTTTCAACCTTTCTGTATCTTTAATTCTCTGTACCCACTTTTTTTCCCCCAAAATAAACACCTTTTTTACATGAGGTTTTAGGAAAGGAGGGAGGAGGATTTCTTTGCCTTTCCAGGCCTTGGATTTCCTCAGCTAGAGCTCCAGCCACTGGTCCCCTAACACGGAGCCGTCTCTGTGGCCACACCGGCCTGGCCTTGAAGCGATGCACGCAAGAAGCTTGCCCTGCCGAAACTGCTGGGCAGTTCTCGATGCTCGAGAAGATGCCTGATTGTGGCATTCTTTTCCCTTCATCATATTTCTTCTGAATTTCCTTTGATCGTTTTTTGTTTAAAGTCTCTTCCCCCTCAGGAGTCAGTTCGGCCTCTCTTTTGCGGCCCAGGGGCAGGTGGGACTCATACCGCCCTCGGTGAGCCCCGCGCAGCTCCTCACCAGGGTCTCGGTGCGGACCAGTCCTTTGCTGGGTGCGCTGTGGACAACATCAGCAATCCCTGTTCTGCACGCGCAGCACCCCAAGCCCAGGAGAAGTTGCCCTCACCCAGCCTCAGGGCTGGGCACTTCCTGCTGCCTCCCCACACACGGACTGTGGACGCAGTGGGGGCCCATCTTAGTGGGCAGCAGGGTGTCCCAGCCCATAGTGTCACTTCTTGTGGCAGGGCTTTCTCTTGCGCCGCTGTCTTGTGGCGCTTGTGCCAGTTGTGCTGAGAGACGCCTGTGGCTTGCCACTGAATGGAAAAACCTGTCCGCCCACTTTAGAACTAGCTCTAACATTTCATGAAACGCTGCCAGTTTAAACGGACAACACTGTGCCTAAATGTATTTGAACTTAGGATAGAACACATCCCTTGACCAACCTGGCTGAACGTGGTTTCCCGGCAAAAGTACATTAATGCTGTTCTCTTCTCTTCTCACTACGAAAATTACTTGCTTTTATGAGAAGACAGTTTTGAAGGCCATCCAGTCAACATGTATTGAATGGATACCAAATGTGCCTGGGATTGTTATTGGCACAGGATATCACAGTAAACAAAACATGAAAACTTCTGTCCTTGTGTAATTATTCTAGAAGAGAAAACAAATAACCAGAAAAGTAAATATGCAATGTGTCAGGTGGTTGTAAGTGCTAGGAAGAAAAATAAAGCAAGATAAAAGGAGGAAGGATTTTGCTATTTTATATAGGGTGGTCTGCTCCATGAATAAGATGATATTTGAGCAAAGACCATAAAGGAACTTAAAAGGAAAGCAAAGCGAGTATCTATGGGAAGAGATTTGTAGGCAGGAACAAACCCCAACCAATACAAAGGCCCAGGGCAATGCGCACCTGGCAGGTTTGAGGAAAGGCGCGGAGTGTGAGACTTGGTCAAAGAGCAGCCAGACCACGTAGGGCCTTACAAGTCACAATTGTTACAGAGCCATTGTATCACTTTTTAAAAAAAAACTTCTGAGAGGGATGGGACATTACAGAAGAGTTTGAAGAGGAAAGTGAAATGATTTAACTTACATTTTAAAAGAAACACTCTCAGTGTGAAGATTAGACTGTAGGAGATAAGAATTATTAAATCCAGAGTCATTGTTAAGATGTACCTGCACTGGGATGGAAGAGTAACAGGTCTGATCAGCACCCAAGCTTTTTATAGAGTGCATCTCACACAGGCTCAAGGGGTGTGGGTGTGGCAGAAGCATGCTTTTGACAATACTTAAGGAAGGAAGAGAAAATTTGAGGGAAACAAGATAAAAAATCAAAGAGTTCCAAAGAGATGGGGAAGCATACGTAGGGAAAGTTAGGGCTCTAAAAATTTTTAATTAATTAATTAATTAATTTTCTAGAAGGGGAAGGGAGGGAGAAAGAGAGGGAGAGAAATAGCAATGTGCAAGCAATACATCCATCGGTTCTCTCTCGCACACCTCCAACTGGGGACCTGGCCCACAACCAAGGCATGTGCCCTGGCTGGGAATCAAACCAGTGAGTGATTCCTTTGGTTCTCAGGCCAGCATTCAATCCACTGAGCAACACCAGCCAGGGCATGGCTCTAATAATTTTTTAAAAAAATCAAAATAACTATTTTTTAGCAACTAAGCATTAAGTGCTATATAATAAAAATAGTACTATGGTCTGAATGTTTGCATCCCCCCAAATTCATATGTTGAAATCCTAATGCCCAAGGTGATACTATTAGGAGGTGAGGCCTTTTAGAGGGTGATTTGGTCATGTGAACAGAGTCCTGGTGAATGAGATTAATTAAGGAGACCTAATTAAAGGGTCTCCTAATTAAAGAGGCCCGATACAGCCCCTTGGCCCTTTCACCGTGTGAGGATACAGGGAGAAGTTGGCAGTCTGCAGCCTGGGAGAAGGCCTCCACCAGAAGTCAACCATTCTGGCACCCTGATCTTGGACTTCAGCCTCCAGAACTGTGAGAAATAAATTTTTGTTGTATATAAGCCATCCAGCCTGCAGTGTCTTACATTAGCAGCCCAAACAGAGTAAGACAAATAGCTAAGATTACCTGAGTATTTACTGTGTTCTGAGCACTATGCAAAGTGTTTTGCTTATTTATCATTAATCCTTACATTCCATTTGTTACTATTTGCACTTTATAGATGAGAACACCAAGGCCATACCCTTGACCACCATAATGTGGTATAGACCTGGGGTGTATCTCTGACTGGGTGTGTGGAGCAGGAAAGCTGATGTACATATTGGAAAATGTTGGAATGATGGAAATAATCTCATCTTCATGGATTAAAAGACTTAATTTTGTTAACAGGGCAATATTCCCCAAAGTGATCTACACATTCAATGCATCCCAGCCAAAATCCCAGCTAATTTTTTTGCACAAGTAACGAAAGAAAAAATTAGACTTCATCAAAATTAAAAAACTTTTGTGCTACGCAGAATATCATCAAGTACTTGAAAAGACAGCCCATGGAATAGGAAACATTATTGCCAACCATACATTTGATGAGGAACTATACTGAGAATGTATAATGAACACTTACAACTCAGTAATAAAAAGATAAATAATATGATTTTAAAATGAGTGAAGTATCTGCATAGACATCTCTCCAAAGAAGATAGAAAAATGACCAATAAGTACTAAAACATGGCTCATTGGCCATCAGGGAAATGCAAGTCCAAATCACAGTAAGATACCTCTTCATATCCACTAGGGCGGCCACATCAAAAAGGCAGATAATGACAAGGAGTGCTGAGGATGTGGAGAAAATAGAATCCTCAGACACTACTTGTGGGATCGGAAATGGGGTAGCTGCTTTGGAAAACAGTCTGGCGGTTCCTCAAAAAGTTAAACATAGAGTTACCAAATGACCCAGCAATTCCACTCCTGGGTATATATCCAAGACAATTGAAAACATATGTCCACATAAAAACTTGTTCACAAAGTTTCATAACAACATCACTTAAAATAGTCAAAAAGTAGAAAAATTCCGATGTCCATCACCTGGTAAACAGATGAATAAAATGCGGTGTAGACATACGATGGTACTTTATTCAGCAATATAAAAGAATGAAGTACTGGTACATGCTACAACATGGATGAGGCATGAAAACATGCTAAGTGACAGACTCCATTCACAAAAGATCACATATTATAATTGTATACCTCAATAAAATGTTCTGTATTGACAAATCTGTAGACACAGAAAGTAGATTACAGGTTTCCCGGGAAGCAAGCGACTGCTAATGGGAATGGAGTTTTTTCTTTTTTTAAGTGATGAAAATGTTGTTAACTTGAATGTATGATGATTGCACAGTTCTATAAACCTACTGAAAATACTGAATTGCATACTTTAAACAGGTAAGTACTATGTTAAGTGAATTATAGCTCAATAAAGCTGTTAAAATATTTAACCGGCCCCTTTGAAAAGCACTTGTTGGGCCTTTCGCTAATGACCCACTGAGCTGTCAAGAAAGGGCAAAGTAAAAACACCACTTTTGGGTGAAGCGGCAGCATGTCATGCTGTTTCACTTCAATCGGTGGTGTGACAAGGGGTAAAAAAAAAAAAAGTAAAAATAAATAAATAAATAATAAATAAAATAAAATAATTTAACCAAATCACTAGCTGTATTAAATAATCATAATGCATGGTTAGTAAATGCAACAAATGCAGAGAGAATTATAATTCTCATAGTTTTTTTAGTTCATGAGATAAAAATCGTCTTTTCTCAGACACGCTTAAGTTCAAAGCAATGGCATATATTAACCATGTAATAAAGTAACAGCATACACTCTGTTAAGGGCACAAACTGAGACTCAATTCATTGAATCACAGTGTAGGTTGTGAAAGTAACAATGTACTTAAAGATATGTGTTTATTAATTCATTGAACAGATACTTAACTGCAAGTCTATCACGTGGCAAGCATCATGTTAGAGTGGTGGATACAATGGTGAATAACATTGTTTCTGTCATCCAAAATTAATTATGCATACGCATGCGTGTATGGTGTGGGCATGCGGGTGCGCAGGTGCATGAGCAGGTGAGACAACAGTCTCTTTACTCTTTCTTTGACAGATTGCAGGAGTGGACATCAGGATGCAGTGCATACTTGAGTAAACTTGGAAAGAAACTATAAGTTCACTCTGCAAGTAGACTTATAGTTGGATATTACCTCACTTTATGTGGGACAAGAAATAGATCTTAGACAGGGGTTGGGAGGGGTTTGCATGAGGGCCCCTTAAATAATAAGCCACAGGCAAAGAGCCCTGCCTGTTTGCATAGCCACTGGCACCATAAACACTGGGAGGTCCTTATGCTTCTCTTCAAGAGCAAAATACCACAGGTTTTCTCCTCCTCCATCTTCTCAAATGTGGAGTAATGCTTAACACAGCAGTGAGTAGAACCAAAACTGAAGTCTATATACACCTGGAAGGCAGATGAAACAGAACAGTTAGGGTATACCAAGGTCAAAATTAATTTGAATACATGATTTTGTTAGTGAAATACAGTCACTAGACTGAATATGGTTTTGTTTCCCACTAATTGAACTCTTAACTTTTCCTCCCTCCCCTTTTAAAAAAAATATGATTACTTATGGGGCATTTCATTGTAGTCACTGGTGATTCAGTCAGAAAGTTAGCAGACGATAAAGAAAGATATGAAATTGTCAGTCTCATTATCAGTTCAGTCACGGGCTGTGACTACAGGTAACTTTTCCCTTCTCTCGTGTCTTGTGTAGTCCCGTCCTTGCCCCAGCATCTGAGGAGTTCTGTAAATTAGACAAAGTGTGCACTGTGCGCAGCTATGTTCCCAAAGCCAGTGTAAATTGTTCTGTTTTTCAATCTAGTGACTATTGCACTTCTCTAGGCCTCAGCTGGAGATATTTCTAAATCTCTAATATTTTCTGATCTAAGGATTATCACATACATGGTCGTTAAGTTTTCAATGTTGGATAAAAAGAATTTGGAGACTTTCCTCATGATTTTCACGATCCATATTCTCTTCATCCCTACATTACAGTGGAAGCTGAGGAGGTAGCTGTTATCTGTAATCTATGGTCACAGTAGTGCTTTATAAACAACCACGAAATCACAGAGGCCTACAAAGATTTATTACTCACCTCCCTGGGGTAGTTGTCTAGGTGGTTCTGCTGATCTTGATCGTGCTCGTTTATACTGTTGGATAATGTACAGTTGTCCTGGCTAGGGCAGTGGGGGTGGGTTGGTGCTGCACCACGTGTCTCTCATTTGCTAGCCAGCTAGCCTGCCTGAGCACATTCTTTTGATGATGATGGTAGAAGGCAGAAGCACAAGAGCAAAAATGCGAGTCTCTGCTTGCATCACAAAGCGTATCTTACAGTCAGGCCCAGTGTTAAAATGGGAAGGTGTTACAAGGTTATGTGGTAAATGGTGTACTGAGGGGTTTAAGCCAACCACAAAGTTAGAGGGAACAGTCCCCACAGGAAAGCACCCTCACTTCTGATACCAACTGCAAGTTCAAAGGGTTCCCCAAACCACTCTCAATAGAAGGTCTCATGGAACTCACTGAAGACTATTATACTCATAGCGATGGCTTGTTACAGGGAAAGAGTACAGACTAAAATCAGACAAAGGGAGTCTAGGGAAGTATTAAATGTGCGGCTTCCATTGTTCTCTCCCCACAGTCAGGATGCACTACTTTCCCCGAATCCATGTATGACAATGCATGTAGTATGTTGCCAACCAGAAAACTCACCCACGCATTGGTGTCCAGCATTTGTGCTAGGGTTCTGTCACCCAAAGTCCCCACCCTAAATCACACTGTTGGTCCTTCTGGTGTGGCCACCCCCTATTCCCCTACATTGGGTGTGGTCAACTTCCACCCTAAATCACACTGTTAGACTATCCAGGGTATCTCACTCAAGGCTCCCATCAAGTATGAAATTACCTCCTAGCAACTGAGAGTAAAAGCCAAAACCTCATTTCGGGCAAGGTAAATTATTATTTTTCATTACACAGGAATGGATACAGGAAATGGGGGTGGGGAGAATTGGAACTATTAGTGCAACCAACCTAGTACAGTAACTCTACTAAAAGCATTCCTTAAACTGGTAAAGGATACGAAGCAGTGTTCTCTAACTTTAGGATTAATTTAAGAGCTAACATTAACCATGGACTAATTATAGATGCTGTAAGTAAGCCTCCTTCTCTTTATTCCTTGTATCCATTCAGATTAAGACTAATCCTTGCATTTCATAGTTCTTTCCAGAGTCATTGAAACAGGTGTAAAATTCATCAACTTCGGTTCTGTGATCAAAACCCAACAGAACAAAACTCCATGCAACTCTATGCTACACAGCATCCAATGATGATTACTTATATAAATACAGTAAGGACTTCAGACTTTTCCAAGAACTTTCAAAACAACTATCTCAATTGATTCTTAGAATAACTTTTTTGGCTATTTGGTAGATGAAGAAAATTTCAGCATCACAATTAAAGCAATTCACCTGGGGTCCCGCTTCACTGTTAATGGTGGACTAGAAGCACCTGGGCTCACTGATGCCGCCAATGCCCCTCCGGACTAGAAATTTTCTTCTGAGCAAATACTATAACTCTGAGACTGAATAAATTCTAGGTCCTAAACTCTTGAGTCTCACTCCACCAAATAAAGTTGAGATTTCTGGCATTCTTGCCTGGTTTCTTTGAGCTCTTGACAAGTTCATTTGGGTGGGAGAATGCATAGACTGGCCAGGCTCTACAAATCTGTCAGCCAGCCAAGTCAAATGCTCTTTGTTTATAAACAGAAACATTGTCCTGAAATGTAACCTACTGTTTTTAGTAAAATATTTTAAAATTTTTTAAACATTCCCTATACTTGACAGAATAGCTGTTGGATATTCCCCTGAAAGCTACAGCACTTGAAAATATTTAATAGTTAGGACACAAGCTATTTATATTCAAAGAGCGATACATTCATTGCTAAGGAAAGACAGCAGAAAATGGAACAGGAGAAAATGGAACCTGATATAGCTGTCATGCTATTCATAAATTGTTCACAACAAAAGCTGGTAAATATCTATGCTTCATTCATCAATATATTTGCAATGCCTGAGAGAATGCCTGGCATATTGTAGGTGCTCAATAAATATTTGGGGTTTAAAAAAATTTTAGAGAGGGGGAATGGAGGAAGAAAGAGGGAAAGAAACATTGATGCATGAGAGAGATGTCGATCAGGAACGTCTGTCTTTGCATGCACGCACACTAGAGGCTGGACCTGCAACTCAGGCATGATCCCTAACCAGGATAATTGAACCAACATCTTTTCACTTTGGTTGCCACAATGGTCAGTGCTGGGTTTTTTTCTCAATAAACACTTGAACAGATGAATAATTACATAACTTAAATAGGCTTCCTTATTACAACAGGTGCTTGGTAAAAGGTGGTATTCTTCTGACACCATTGTTTTACTTTTGGAAAACAAGTACCGTATTTTGTCATGTATAATGCACAATTTTTGTCTAAATTTTTGAGGGAAAAATAGGGATGCACATTATACATGGGTACTACCTGAAACTCTTTGTATCTGTTCTTGTGTTTTATAATTATTTGTTATATAAAATTTTGTGTACCATACTATGTTGAAAAATAAATGCTAAAATTCCTTTATAATACAAAAAGTATTTAAATATAAATAAATAAAAACTGAATTAAAAATTAAAACAAAAACTTTTTTTCCTGAAAGTTTGGGTCAAAATTTTATACCGCACATTATACACGGCAAAATATAGTACATCTTCTGCTGGAATTAGAAATTTTTCAAAACAGGCCCTGGCTGGTGTAGCTCAGTGGATTGAGCGCGGGCCTGCGAACTAGAGGATCGCGGTTCGATTCCCAGTCAGGGCACATGCCTGGGTTGCAGGCTGGTTCCCTGCAGGCCAACTCCCAGCAGGGGATGCACAAAAGGCAACCATACACTGATGTTTCTCTCCCTCTCTCCTTCCCCTCTAAAGATAAAGAAATAAATAAATCTTAAAAAAAAAAAAAAAAAGAAATTTTTCAAAACAGAAAAACGGTTGAAGGTTGAACTGGCACCACCTCTAAAGTGACTCATAATACTAACGCTAGGGCACTACAGCAGCGAAGAGCTGTTTGGTTACTTGCAACTGAGACTTACAAAAACTCAAGTTTAATTTGCTTCAACAATAAGGAAATTTATTAGATTGCACGGCTACACCATCCAACTATGTGGAAGACCTCAGATACCACCGAATTAAGATTTTTCCCAGTTTCTCTCTGCTCTGACCTATTTTATGGGTTGGCTTTGTGCTCAAATCGGCTTCTATCGTGATAGGAAAATGGCTGCCAGAAGATCTTAGGGCTATTCATTTTCTTGTTCTGATCCAGAGAGTATGTCTATCCTCAGGCATGAAACAAAAGCATTGGTCTCTACTTTATGTGGATCTATTTAGGCTATAATCTCCTCTTCCTGGAGAAACAATTCCCGAGGCTAAAGGAGTGTCACGGATTGTTTGGGAACTGGGTTAAGTGCCCATTCCTAAACCAATCACTGTGGTGAGCCAGGTTGTCACATCAGTGCTGTGACTCAAGCTTATCAAGGCGTGGGGTCACCCTTGATTGGGAGTGAAGTAAGTTTCTTGGATCTGCAGTTTGATATATTTTTATGTTTTGGAATGTTGTCTATGTCATTATTTCTGCAAAAAATATATGATATATATGACAAACTTTATTGATATAGGGACCAAACGAGGCAACATTTGGTCAGTTAAGAAAGGCACCTCGTTTAAAATACATCACAGTGCTGTTAAGTGATTCCAGTCACGGGACTTGAAGTGAGGAAGGACAGTCTTTGGATGAGGTTGATTAGGACATTTTCTCATTCATTTAAAGGAGCCATTCATACATCATGGATAAAAGCAAGGCATAGGATTGTGGTACACATTGGGTGATTGCTGAGAGCGTACCCATGAAAGCAGGTAGAATGTGGAATCAGCAGTGAGTCAGGGAGTGAGACCAGCCTGCCCTACTGTCCCTGTGATGCCGGTAAACTTGATTTGCCACCCCCCGCAACAGCACACCCCATATCTCTTTCAAACGTGGAGATGATTTTTTGATGTCATGGTGTGAGGAACCAGGGTGTCAAGCCCTTCCTATCTCAAGCTATAGGACAGACAGGACAACAGTTTTATTTCCTGCATTCCTGGGCAGGCAACCTATGAGATAAAAGCTGAGGACTCAGGGTACCGGCTTTAGAAAATATTGTCACAAGACTTTTGGCCAAGATGGAGGTGTAGAGAGACATGTTTCACCTATGCACAGCCATAAGAAGGGTGATCACAACTAATCTAAAAAATAAAACCCACAACCAGAACTGCCAGAAAATCAAATTGGATGGAAGTTTGAAGAAATTCAAGAAGAAATAGTCATCCAGATGGGTGGGAGGGGCAGAGAGTGGAACTGGGGCAGAGAGGATGCAGTATGGCAGCAGCAGCGAGGCAGCAGTGGTAGTGGCTGGCAGAATGGGCAGTCCCATACCTACCTGGTGGTAGATAAAAACCAGGAGGGACACCTGGGGAACAAGCCACCCAGCCCCAGGCCAGAGTGCGCAGCCCAGGGTTCCAGTGTCAGGAAAATAAAGCACCATAACTTCTGGCTATAAAAGCCAGTGGTGGTTGGGGCAGCAAAAGAAACAGCCAGCCTCTCAGGAAAGTCCACTTAAAGGGCCCGCACCACCCTAGAATGTATGAAAACCCACCCCCTCGGAGATTCAGCACCAAGGAAGCAGCTAGAGGGGTGCCAGTTGTGTATGGGAAGTGCAGGAAGTGACTGGAAATGGGGCGAGAGCCAATCAGCTGGCATTGTTCCCTCACTGACCCCTCCCCCACATAAAACACCACAAAGCAGTAAAGTGAGTTGCCCAAACCAGGAGAATATGTAATGCTCTGCCCCTTACAACATAACAGTTGCACAAAAACAGAGTCAAAGCAGCTCTACCTAATACATAGAAACAGACACATGGAGGTTGCCAAATTCAGGAGACAAAGAAATATGGCCCAAATAAAGAACAGATCAAATCTCCAGAAAAAGAACTAAGTGATACAGAGATGGCCAAACTGTCACATGCAGAGTTCAAAAAACTGGCACTAAGGATGCTTAGAGACCTCAATGAGTATGACAAATGCATAGAAGAAGAAATGAAGGCTACACTAAGTGAAATTTTTAAAAAATCCATAAGGAACAAACAGAGAAGGAAAGGAAGCCAGGGTTCAAATCAACAATTTGGAACATAAGGAAGAAATAAACAGTTAACCAGTACAGAATGAAGAAACAAGAATTCAAAAAATTGAGGAGAGAATAAAAAACTCAGGGGCAACTCCAAATGTGCCAATATCCAAATCATAGGGATGTCAGAAAGAAAAGAGAAAGAGCAAGAAATTGAAAACTTTTTTGAAGAAATAATGAAAGAAAGCATCCCCAATCTGATAAAGGAAATAGACTTCCAGGAAGTCCAGGAAGCTCAGAGAGTCCCAAAGAAGTTGAACCCAAAGAATACCACACCAAGACACACCACAATTAAAATACCAAAAGTTAAAGAAAAAGAGAGAATCTTAAAAGCAATAAGAGAAAAGGAGACAGTTATCTACAAAGGAGTTCCCATAAGACTATTAGCTAATTTCTCAAAGGAAACTCTGCAGGCTAGAAGGGACTGGCAAGAAGTACTCAAAGTGATGAAAAGCAAGGACCTACAACCTAGATTACTCTATCCAGCAAAGCTATCATTTAGAATTGAAGGGCAAATACAGTGCTTTTCAGGTAAAGTCAAGTTAAAGGAGTTCATCATCACCAAGCCCTTATTATATGAAATGTTAAAGGGACTTATCTAAGAAAAAGAAGATCAAAAATACAAACAATAAAATGACAACAAACTCATAGCTATCAACAACCAAACCTAAAAAACAACAAGAACAAAAACAAACAAAACAAACAACTAGAACAGGAACAGAATTACAGAAATGGAGATCACATGGAGGGTTATAAGTGGGGAAGGAGAGGGGAGAATGGGGGAAAAGGTATAGTGAATAAGAAGCATAAATAGTAAGTATAAAATAGACAGGGGGTGGTTAAGAATAGTGTATGAAATGGAGAAGCCAAAGAACTTATATGTACGACCCATGGGCATGAACTAAAGTGGGAGAATGCTGGGGGAGGGGGGATGCATGGTGGGTGGGGGTAATAAAAGGGAGAAAAAAAGGGAAACTGTAATAGTATAATCAATAAAACATACTTAAAAATTCCAGTTAAAATGTTACTTTTATAAATTTCACAAAAGCATATACCATGTGAACATATTACTAGGGCCTCTTCCAGGGGCCCTAGCAATATGAATGTCCCTGAAATTTTCTTAGCTTTACAAAAAAATCTCCCTCAAGATTTTGAGCTATTTTATTTATAGGGTAATTGACAATTTTCAGTCAGCTCTACATAGGGCTGGTGGATACGTTTCCAATTCCATCTGAGGCAAATATTTTCTAGCAGATTTTAGCTTCTTTTCTCAAGGGGTGGCTCACTATTATTTTTGTAATACATTTTATTGATTATGGTATTACAGTTGTCCCATTTTCCCCTCTTCATTCCCCTCCACCTGGCACACCCCCTCCCACCCACATTCTCCCGCTTTAATTCATGTCAATGTGTCATAAATTCTTTAGCTTTTACATTTCCCATACTATTTTTGCCCTCCCCCTATTTTCTACCCACTGTCTATGCTACTTATTCTCTGTACCTTTTCCTCTTCTCTCCTCCTCCCACTCCCCTGTTGCTAACCTTCCACGTGATCTCCATTTCTGTGGCTCTTTCTGTGGTTCGTGTTCTAGTTGTTTGCTTAGTTTGCTTTTGTTGTAGGTGTGGTTGTTAATAACTGTGCGTTTGCTGTTTTTTTACTGTTCATATTTTTGATCTTCTTTTTCTTAGCTAAGTCCCTTTAACATTTCATATAATAAGGGCTTAGTGATGATGAACTCCTTGAACTTGACCTTATCTGAAAAGCACTTTATCTGCCCTTCCATTCTAAATGAAAGCTCTGCTGGATCGAGCCATCTTGGATGTAGGTCCTTGCCTTTCATGACTTGGAATACTTCTTTCCAGCCCTTCTTGCCTATAAGGTCTCTTTTGAGAAGTCAGCTGACAGTCTGATGGGAACTCCTTTGTAGCTGACTGTCCCCTTATCTCTTGCTGCTTGTATAATTCTCTCCTTCACTTTATTTTATTTTTTTAAATATTTTATTTATGTTTAGAAAGTGGGGATGGGAAGGAGAAAGAGTGAGAGAGAAACATCAGTGTGTGGTTGCCTCTCGTGTGTCCCCTACTGGGGACCTGGCCTGCAACCCAGGCATGTGCCCTGACAGGGAATCGAACCGGTGACCTTTTGCTTCACAGGCCCATGCTCAATCCACTGAGCTACACCAGCCAAGGCTCTCCTTTATTGTTTGTTCAAATAAGTTTTCTACTTGTTGCTCTTCCTCTTCTCTATAATTTGCTCTTCTGGACCCCTATAATTCAGATGTTGGAACATTTAAAACTGTCCTGGAGGTTCCTAAGCCTCTCCTAATTTTTTTGAATTCGTGTTTCTTCATTCTTTTTTGTTTGGCTATTTTTTCTTCCTTCTGGTTCACTCCATTGATTTGAGTCCCAGTTTTCTTCCCATCACTATTGGTTCCCTGTGCTTTTGCCTTCATTTTTTCACATAATTTGCAACCCAAATCAAACAATCTGTGAGCATACTGATCACCAGTGCTTTGAGCTGTGCATCTGATAGGTTGGTCACTTAGATGTATTTGCTCTGGGGCTTTGATCTGTTCTTCCGTTTCAGCCATTTTTTGGGGGGGTGGGTCTGGTCATACCTGTTACGTATGAGTGGTGAAGCCTTAGGTGTTCACCAGGGCAGGGCAACCCAGGTTGCTTGGCTATGATGCTGTATGTGGAAGCGGGGTCAGAGAGGGAATAATGGCATTTGCTCCACTCTGTCTTGGATTTCAGTTCCTTCTGCCACTTCCCACAAGCAAATTGGGCCCTTCTGGTGCTGGTTCCCAGGTGGGTTGGCTTGTGTATGTTTTAGGATCCTGTGGGTCTCTCCAACATACTCTCCTATAAGACTGGGAGTCTCTCCCAGCACTTCAAACCCCACAAGTGTTTTCAATCGGTGCTTTTAGGCTTTATTTTTCCACACTGGAGTCCTGGGTTGCATAGTCTGTCTCACTACACATTTTTGCCTGTTTTTTTTCTGTGTGTGAATGTGTGGCCGCAGTCAGCCAGCCACCTTGCATGCCTCAGTGGGTCTGCCCGTTGCCACCCTGGGCCTGGGTCTGCCACTGCTTTTTCCTGCTGTGACCCCTCTCCACTGGCTGCCGACTCTGCCCCTCTTACCAATCTGGATGAATAGTTGTCGGACTTCTTTACAGTTCAATTTTCTGTCAGTTCTGGTTGTTTTTTTTGTTTGTTTCTAATTTTTGTTGTCCTTAATTTTGGTTGTGCAAGGAGGCACATTGTGTCTACCTACGCCTCCATCTTGGCCAAAAGTCACTGCTATTTGTTTACAGGAGCAGTTATCAAACTCTCTGGTCTCATGACCATTTCATACTCCTAAAATATATTGAGGACTCCCAAAAGCTTTTATGTGAATCTTATCTATCAACATTTACTGTGTTAGGAATCAAAACAAACCTGTAAAATATTTTTATTAATTCATTGAAAAACAACAATAAATGTGATGCATGTTCACATAAATAACATTTTAAAATGAAAAGTAACTATTTTCCAAAGCAAAAAGAGTTTAGTGAAAAGAGTGGCATTATATCACCTTTCTGCAGATGTCTTTAATGTCTGGCCTAATTCTCAAATCTGCTTCTGTATTCAATCTGTTGTACAGAACATGTTCACTGTGGAAAACTCCATTGCATTTCATTACAGTGAAAATGGCAAGTAAAGTCTTACTATGAAATGATTTTGACCCTAGGCCCCCTGACCATGCTTTCAGAACAGCTGATTTGACATCACTATACAGTAGTCTCCCCATCCACAGAGGATATGTTCCAAAATCTCTAGTGGACACCTATAAGTGTAGATGGTGCCAAACCCGACATATAATCAATACTATGTTTTTTTTTTCAGTGCATACAGACTTATGGTAAAGTTAAATTTATGAGTTAGGCACAGTGAGAAATTAATAACAACATAAAAGAATAACAATGTACTATAATCCAAGTTATGTTAAAATGTCACTCACTTCAGGGGATCCCTTGCTGAGGATCAGTACTTCCTAGTGCAACACTTTGCTGTCGATTGGAACACAAAGTTTTCTGTTCATGTATTCCATCCACAAATTTAATGCCTTTTTCACCTTCACTAAGCACTTGTCACACACTGTGGCCATAATTTTTGCAGTTTTAGGTGCAATAGCAAAACTAGCATGTATTTCTTTCTTTTCTTCACAATTTAACAGATGGAAGATTTATTCTTAGCAACCTCAAAATATGATTTTTTTCTTTCCTTATTAAGTCAAGAATTTTAACCTTTTGATTACAGCTTCTCTTTAGCATATCTGGATTGCCAGCCTCATTGATCTAGCACTTTGGGGCCATTAAGTAAAAAAAGGTCTTGAACACAAGCCCTGTGAACTGGGACAGTGGATCTGATAACCTACAGGGCTGGCTACTAAGTGACTGATAGGTGGGGAGCATAATGCCCATGGATAAGCTGGACAAAAGGATGATTCATGACCTGGTCAAAATGGAGCAGGCTGGCTCAAGATTTCATTTCAGTACTCAAGAGGTGCACAATTGAAAACTTATACATTGTTTACTAAATTGTTTATTTCTGGAATTTTTCATATAATGTTTTCAACCCATGATTGATGGCAAGTGACATGAAACCACTGAAACTGCAGAAAGTGAAGTCCCAGATAAGGGGGGATTACTCTGGTTATTTTCTTGTTGCTTAAGGTTCCCAAAGTAACCTTTCTCTATTTCTGTATCTGTATAATGAACCCCACCTCTTAGATAAGAGTCAAATGTTAATTATTAATCACTCTGCCTTTTAGCATCCATGGAAAACTTCAGAAACAATTTTTGACGGACAGTAAGTTTTAGAGAAGGCATTCTTTCCTTTCCCTGACAAGGGAAAGGTTATCTCCTTCAAAGTATGCTTCCCGATAGTAAGGCTTTCTTCTTTTAGGAATACAATGACCAAGGAAAATGTTAGACTAAGACCAAAAACAACATTGGGTATCTTTTATGCTACAACACAATCTAATATTTACCAAGTCCTTTCTGTATGTTATACTTGTGCTAAAAAACATTAGGTACATTATTACTTAATTCTCACAATAATCCTACGAGGTATCTACCCTTACAGATTACTACACGTGAAGAAACTGAGATACAGAGAAGTTAACGCCCCATGTTATATGGGACTGGGCCGGGAACAGAACCCAGAAAATGAAGCGCAGAGTCCATTATCTACCAATAAAGTATAAAGATGGGAGACGGGGCGAGATTTGCACGACAGCAGAGGTGATAGAGGAAGCTTAAAAAGCAAAAGCCTCTGGACCATTCTTGGTATTATACCAGGGATGTACTTTATTACTTTCCGCCGGAAGCTTCCTCTCTGCTTTATTTTCTAGGCTATTATGCTCCCCTTATCATATTTAGGATAATTCCTTGCTGGTGGCTTCATCTTTTAGACCTGAGGCTGATCCTGCAATTGAGGCGCTAAATAACTTGGTGAAAAGACTCTGGGCAAATCCGCGGTAACCACGAGGATGACGCCACGCTGAGCATTTTGCGCAGGCGCGTTACCTCCTAGGCCGGCCTGCCAGCCCCACCTCCCGGCCTCAGACTCCGCGGGCCAGCGGAGAGTGTGGGTGTGGACGACGAGTGTGGGCTGGGTGTCAGGGGCCCGAGCGAGGCCCGGCGGGCGCCTGCGCAGTCGGCGGGACGCTGG
This sequence comes from Sturnira hondurensis, assembly GCF_014824575.4. NCBI lineage: Eukaryota > Metazoa > Chordata > Mammalia > Chiroptera > Phyllostomidae > Sturnira > Sturnira hondurensis. Next base: position 2,663,332 of record NW_028081392.1, on the reverse strand, counting down.
TGTGATAGAGCTCACGTAGAGAGGTCTGCAGTCGCCTCCTATCCAGCGTTGCCGTGGCGGCCTAGAGGTTATAAAAAGGCTTACTGGCTCCCTCTGCCGCCCAGTCGCGCCGCCAGCGGGGAGAAGGAAGGCAGTAGGTAACCCGCCCGTGTGCAGGCAACAGGGGACTGAAGAAGGCGCTCCCGTCCTACCTCTCAGGTGAGACGCTCCCCCGAGCTTGGAGACCGAGGCCGAGGCCCTCTGGCAGCTGTGGTCCTTCTCGGACCGCTTTTGTGGTCTGGTCCCTGTCCCTTTTGGTGGGATGGCTTGGGGGGCGAGGGTTCGTCAGTATTCCACCGCAGCCTCAGTGTCTTTTCTGGGGACTCGGCCCCTCGGCCTGCGCCGCGCGACCCCTGTCTGGCCCAGAGGCCCCTCTCTACCCTGGTGTGTGGTCCCATTCTCGCCTCCTGGCTGGTGGGCGCCTCCAGCCGTTCGGGCTGCGGTAGCCTCCGTCCCCGCCCAGGGGACCAGAACTTTCGTGAATATTCCTTCCCGGGAAGGAATCACCCTGTTGATTTTTCCGAGCTCCTCTCATACCTGGTCCTCCCTGCAAAGCTGATGGAACGCGCGTGCGGGGCGTGGGGTTTTGGCTTCCCTGGCAGCAGATAGTTAGCATGTGGCCACGGACAGTGGATTTTAAAGCTCAGAGCTGAAGCCCTCCAGTCATTTTTCCCACTATCGAAAGGCCACGGGGTGAAGGGAGAGAAGTTCGGGGCTAACTCATCTGTTGCGCGCGGTGGTGCTGCTCTTGCAGCTAGACGTAGCCCGGGGCGGCGAGTTGCGGACCGGTTGAGGAAGTCGGCTGTCAGATCCCCATGTCTTCGGGGAAGCCGTCTTTTCCTTCCTTCTTTTTACACAGAAAAAAAAAAAATTAAGGCACAGGAGCTTCTTCCCTTACCCTCTTTCTCAGCAGTTTGCTGCTTTTAAAGTCCACATTAGTAAAACGAATTCCATGGTTGTGTGAGAATCTTGAGTTGGAGTACTCGAGTTGGAGTTGAAATCTTGAGTTGGAGTTGAATAGCCCCCAGGTCTATGTCTTAAGGGGGAGCAGTGGTACCCTAACGATGAGACTATTTTCCTAAATAATCGAATATATTAAATACAGTCCAGTTTTTAGACTGTATTTAAACTAAACATCTTAGGCGTCCCGGATAGAGTGGAGAAGACTCTTGGAATTTTCGAACTGTTCGCTTTAGAACGGGATGGATAAGAACCTAGTAGATCTATCTCCTTTTGGGAATTGATCTGAAAGGCAGGGGAGGCTTGCCAATTTCAACTTAACTGTTTCTGGTTTCTCCGAGAGCTGTGGCTCCGACTCTCCCTTGGAATGCACTCGAAGGGGATGAAATAGCCACTACGTGAGTGGGGGAGGGGAAAAGACGTGGCAGGAGTGTTCTTTCATCAACTCTTTTGCTCATTTTTTTTTAAGGTTTCTGGAAAGAAACATTTCCCTTTTAGGTTTAGACGTAGCTTATGAATGAGGCTAGTCTTTTCCTAAAATAATCAAATGAAATATTCATTCCGCATAGCGGGAACACTGGAATTTATAAAACATTTCAAAGGGATTTTTCTGATCGAGTTTTTATGGAGCAAGCTTAGGCAGAAAATCAAGAAGCTGAAAGTGAACAACCTTGAATATGTTTGGCCTTGATTTGAAATTTAGATAGACGTTTCATGATTTTTCTCTAACTTTGGTTTTTATCCTGTGAGTGTAAATTTCTTTTTGTGAGTGTAATTTTAGAATCTTAAATATGAACTTCAAGTTTAACTTTTTTTGTTCCGTGGGAAGCATAGGTTTTATCACTTACCTTTAAAAGTTATGTCATTTTTGGTTTTGAAACTTGACGCCTTAAGTCCTGCCAGTATTTCAGATAGCTGATGGCAATGTTTCTTACAAATTTAACATAGATTTTAGGAAAAGGACCACTTTGCCCTTTTTTAGGTGGCTAATGCTGTTTCCTTTGACCTCTTAAAACGAGTTTTATTTTGAAGTACAGAAGGCCAATACATTGGCCATTTAGTATTTAGTGTTTTGGTAACTAAGGTAGTAAAACAGATGACAAATTGTATACAACTTTTAATTATTGCAGAAAAATTTAGACAGTGCAAAAAACTATTGAAAAAAGAAAGTTTATATCAGCTAGGTAGTCCAAGTTGTTGCAGGTGAATCTTGGCTTTTTGGTAAGGAGATGTTACCCTCTCTAAAGCTGCGGAGTGGGTTGTATACTGACAAGCAGTGTCTTTCAGAAGGCAGTTGAGTTCAAATTCTTTTTTTAATTCAGGAATGCATTCATAAAGCTTGTGAGCCTTCATTTCTGTGGACAGAAAGCCTTATTTTACTTAGCAGTTAATAATCAACTGAGATATAAAATTACTGCTCTCAGATTTGAAAAGTGTACCCTGTAAAATACACAGTAGCAGTTCTCAACCTCTTTGAGTTCATGAAATCCATTGAGAATGTAATAGAGGGTGTGGGACCTGGGTCAAAAAATGCAAGTACAGCCCTGGCTAGCGTAGCTCAGTGAATTGAGCGCGGGCCTGTGAACCTCTGGATCAAGGTTCGATTCCCAGTCAAGGGCACATGCCTTGATTGCGGGCCGGTTCCCAGCAGGGGATGCATGAGAGGCAACCGTAAGTAAAATATTTTTTTAAAAAATGCAAGTACATATACATACTTAAATGGAATTTTATATTCCCTTTACAGATACTCTCCTGTTCTCAAGCATATGTAGAAACTTATAAGAACTAAAAAATTAGAAGAGATGTGAACTTAATCTTCAAGGATATCTAGGTTTATCGAGGCAGTATTTCTTGAATATTTCTGAAAATTGAGCTGGGCTTGTAAGTCTGACTGGACTGAGGATATAGGTTATAATAAATAAACTTTTGCTAGAAGTTTATTTGACAAACGTTAATAGGTTGGTAGGAGAATTGTTGAATTGCTGAATTGTCTAGGCAATCATATATCATATTTTCCCCCTTAGCCCCTCCCCACCACTGCCTCCAACATGTAACATGTCTTTGGTTCTACTCTGAAAGTGGAAAATGCTTGAAGGTACACAAAAAGCAAATTGCACAGGCCTTTGGTATTAAGCTCCGTTGCTCTTATAGTGAAATCTTGAACCCTATAATTAAATCATAGTGCTGTGTGTGGGTGTGTATGTTGTATGACTATGTAAGAGATAAGCCAAATGAAATGTGTATGTATATTTGTGAAACTAGTTAAAGGTTTGCATTTCTACATAAGAAAAAATTTTTAATCTATCTATTTATTTATTTATTTATATTTTTAATCCTCACCCAAGGATATGTTTGTTGATTTTAGAGAAAGAGGAAGGGAGAGAGAGGAACATCGATGTGAGAGAAACATCAAACTGTTGTCTCTAGCATGTGCCCACCTTGGGACTGAACCCAAAACCTGGGTATGTGCTCTGACCAGGAATGGAACCCATGACCTTGTGATTTCCCGGACAATGCTCCAGCCAACCGAGCCACACTGTCCGGGTGGTTTACGTATTTTTAACTTAAATAGTGTTATATCAAATTGATATACTAAGCCTCTTTCTCTTGCTGGGTGTTTGAGCTACTTCTCCATTTGTAAGTAGTGTCCTATATAGTTACAGTAAACTTTAACCACTTTTATTCTAGCTGCATTTTCTTGAGGAAAAGAAACACATGTCAATAGTTTTGTTTTGTTTTTTTCTTTCCCCTGAAAGTATTTTCTTGGGAAATTGGACTGGGTCCTAAGCAGATGTTTAAATCTATTTGATTACAACTAAGACACTTGACAATTTATAAAGTGTTGTTTTACGTATTGTATAATTTTGAGTGTTAGAATAATATTTTGAGGGAGTTTTATATCATCCCCATTTTACAAATGAAGAGCTGATAGTACTCAAAGAAGCTGGTACTCAAAGAAGTAATTTGTCCTACATATGGTAAGCAGCAGAACTATGTCTTGGACCCAGATAGTCTGTTTTCTGATTCACACTTTATATTACTCCATCCTTGAGAACTGGCCAAACTGACTTTGAAGTAATGGAAGGGAGGGAAAAAACAATAGCATATTAACAATGTATTAGAAAATTTTCAACATTAGAAGTTGAAATAAGGTGTAGGGTTCCTAGTTAGTAGTAATTAACTTAGTCATTCCACTCAATTTTAAAAGCATTTATAATGTGCCCAGTACACATGGTGGGAATAGCAAAAGACTGATGAGAAATGTTTCCTAGGAGAAATAAGACATAAATGTTACATGATATATAAGCAAATGTTACATGATATGTAAGCACGTTGCTAACATTTTACTTGATAATAAATCTGAATAAGTGTTGAATGGATGCACATATCTAGGTTCACATCCTCTACAGCCATGAATTTATTTTCCTCCATTCTAGTATATGTGGTTTTATTATGTATATAGTTTCATCCATGTGTTATTCCTTTTTATTCCTTTTATTCCTTTTCATCCATGTGTTATTCCTTTTTATTCCTTTTTATTGCCGAGTAGTATTACATTGNATGATATATAAGCAAATGTTACATGATATGTAAGCACGTTGCTAACATTTTACTTGATAATAAATCTGAATAAGTGTTGAATGGATGCACATATCTAGGTTCACATCCTCTACAGCCATGAATTTATTTTCCTCCATTCTAGTATATGTGGTTTTATTATGTATATAGTTTCATCCATGTTATGTGTTATTCCTTTTTATTGCCGAGTAGTATTACATTGTATGGATATACCACAATTTTTTTTGGTACACTTACTAGTTGATAGACATTTGGGCTGTTTCCATCTTTTAGCTGTTATAAATAAGTTTGCTATGAGCATTCGTGTACAAGTCTTTGGAGGGGTATATACCTTTTCTCTTGCATAAATATGTGGGAATAGAACAGCTACATCGTATGTGATAGGGGAATATTTTTTCCCAGTCTGTGGCTTGTCTTCGCTTTTTTAACAATGTGTTTCAAAGAGCAAGGACTATTTTTATTCATGGACAGTATGTCTGTATAGAAAATTTGAAAGGTTGTTAGAAAACTGTAGATCTAATAGGTGCATTCAGCTAGGTTGAAGGATGATCAATATCTAACAATCGATTGCATCTCTTTATACTACGAAGAACAATTGGAAATTAAAATTTAAAAGTATCATCCTAACAGCACCAAAATCCATGAAATACTTAAGTATTAACTTTTACAAAATATGTCCAAGGTTTGTAAACTGAAAGTTAAAAAAAAAAACACTGATGAATGAAACCAAAGAAGATCTACATAAGTGGAGATATTTCATATTTATGGATTGGAAGATTCATTCTTGTTAAGATTTCCATTGCTCCCATACTGACCTATAGGTTCAGTACATTTCCAGTCCAGATCCCAGCAGGATTTCTTATGGAAGATGATAAGCTAAATCCAAAATGGATGTGGAAAAAAAAAACAAAACTAGGAAAGGCAGCCTGATTTTTTTTAAAATATATTTTTATTGATTATACCATTACAGTTGTTCTATTCCCCCCCTTCATTCCCCTCCACCCGCACACTCTCTCCCCCACCATTCTCCCCCCCTTAGTTTATAACCACGTGTCTCAAATTCTTTAGATTCTATATTTCCCCCACTATTCTCGCCCTCCCCCCTATCTATTTTCTACCTACCATCTATGCTATTTTCTGTCCCTTCTCCCCCCTTCTCCTCCTCCCACCCCCCTGTTGCTAACCCTCCATGTGTTCTTCATTTCTATGGGCAACCTGATTTTGAAAAAGAACAAAGTTGGAAAATATACACTACCTGATTTCAACTTATTGTATAGCTGCAGTACTCAAGTCAGTGTGGTATTGGAGAAAAGATAGGCATACAGATCAATGGAACAATACAGAATCCAGACACACAAAAACGATCAATTTGTTTTTGGTAAAGATATAAAGGCAATTCAGTACAAAAGGATAGTATGGAATAGTTGGATATTGATATGCAAAAAAAAATCTGTCATGCTAGGGCGCCTAGTTATCTCCTACTAGACACTGGACCCCCCTGCTTAGGAATTTATTTCATTTTAGACAGTGTCACAAAGGCACTAATGGATATGAAATATGAAATAAAGTTTACTTTCAAAATGAACTGCAAAAGGATTCTTCAAGCACAAGGGCTTAGGTTTAGTTTAGAATGAAGCAAGAGGGAAGCAGGGTGGTTGGTTTTAGTCTTTATTGTGGCTTGAAGAAGGGACGTGTGTGATAGATAGTTCCCATGTCTGGGATATATGTGGTTTTAACTTCCCACCAACACTGAGGGAGGGAATGACTGGATTTTCTTTCTACTTTTTTTTACATTTAAATATGGCTTTTATTAGATTGATATTTAAGTCATGTATTTCACATTTTTATTTTTAAGACCATCTTAACAGAGTGATTTTTAGGTGGATTTTTAAAAAAACATTTTAAAAAAGATTTTATTTATTTTAGACAGGAAAGGAAGGAGAAAGAGTGGGAGAGAAACGTCAGTGTGTGGTTGCCTCTTGCACACCTGCTTCTGGGGACCTGGCCTGGCCAGCAACCCAGGCATGTGCCCTGACTGGGAATCAAACCAGCAATAATTTGTTTCATAGGGAGGTGCTTCATCTGCTGAGCCACACCAGCTAGGGCTTTAGGTAGATTTTCTTACTGCTTTACCTAGATTGCCTGAGGGAGTTGGGGGTGCTGGATGAAGAGGGCAAAGGGGGAAAATTGGGACAACTCTAATAGCATAATTAATAAAATATAATTAAAAATAGAATCTTTTCCTTTATTATAGCCTCAGTGCAAAAAATACCTCACAGTTTGTGCAAAAACTAGTTTAAAATGGTTTATAGACTTTGTGGTAAGACCTAAAGCTATAGAATATCTTGAAGAAAATATAAGACAAAATTGTCTTCACTTTGGGTCAGGCAAAGATTTCTTAAATATGACACCAAAAGCATGATCTATAAATCAATGCATTGATAAATTCAACTTCATCAAAATTAAGAGCTTCTGCTGTTGGAAAAAGTGTCATGAGAGTGAGAAGACAAGCCACAGATTGGGAGTGAATACTCTGTCACATATCTGATAAGACTTGTATCCAGAATGTGGAAAGAATTTAACAAAATTTAGTAAGTAAGCAACCTAATTCAAATTTGGCAAAAGATTTAAGTAGAAAATTTCCCAAAGTGTATGGACAGCAGGTGAATATACCCAAAGATAAACATCATTAGTAATTATGGAATTGCAAATTAAAACCATGAGATACCACTATATACCTAGTGAGAAAATTAACAAATTTTAAAAAATGAAGGCAAATGACAATAAATGCTAATGAGAATATGGAACAATTCTTTCTCCCATTGCTGATGGCAATGCAAATGATATGGCAACTTTAGAAAAACATTTGGCAGTTCTTTATACACTTACGTAAATATACACTTACCATACAACCCAGCATTCCTACTCCTAGGTACCATATTTTAGCCGTGTGTAATGCACTCCTGTGTATAGTATGTACCCACATTTTTGTGTGCCTTATGTATGGGATTATTATATCCATGGTATGTACTGTATTTTGCCATGTATAATGGGCTCCTGTGTATAATGTGGACCCACATTTTTGGCCTGAACTTTCAGGGAAAAAATCTTTTGTTTTAATTTTTAAATTCAATTATTTATTTATTTATACTTAGAAACAACCAGTTACTGTTTCCGGGACATATTTTTACATATAGATATTGTTATTGCTTTCTAGAGTTACACTTTTAATGCATAAACATAAGTAAAAGAATTAAAAATAGTTATATAGATACAGAATTAGTACTACCCATGTATAATGTGAATCCTTATTTTTCCCTAAAAATTTTGGGCAAAAAAGTGTGCGTTATACATGGCAAAATACAGTATTTACCCAGTGAAATGAAAGTGTATGTTATTTCTTTTTTAAAACAGCTGTTTTGAGATATAATTCACATACCGTGCAATTGATCTTTTAAAGTGTGCAATTCAGGGCTTTTTAATATATGCACAGAGTTGGGCAACCATTGCAATAAGAAGTTTTAGAACATTTTATCACTCTGAAAAGAGCACCCAGATTCATTAGCAGTCAGTCCTGTCCCCCTCCCCTCGGTAGCCACAAATCTACTTTTTATCTCTGCAGGTTTTTTCACTTAGCATAATGTTTCTGATGCTCATTTCTTTTTACCACTGAATAATATTCCATGGTATGGATATATCATATCTTGTTATCCATTCATTTTGGGTTGTTTCCACCTTTTTGGCTATTAGCAATAATGCTGCTGTTAACATTCGTGTACAGGTATTTGTATGGATGTGAGTTATCATTTCTTTTGGATATTTATCTAGGAGTGGAATTGTTAGGTCATGGTAACTCTATGTTTAACTCTTTTGAGGAACTGAAAAGCTTTTCCAAAGTAGTTTATACCATTTACATTCCTCCCAGCAATGTCTGAATGGTCTAGTTTCTCCCCATCCTTGTCAACGATGTTTATTTCACTGTAGCTATTGTAGGTGCTGTGAAGTATTATCTCATTGTGGTATTGATTTACATTTCCATAATGACTAATGATGTTGAGTATTTTTCATGTATTTATTGGCCATTTGGAGAAATGCCTCTTCAAATCCTTTTCCCATTTAAAAAATAGGTTATTAATTTATTATTCTCATTGTTGAGTTCTAAGAGTTCTGTATATATTCCAGGTCCTAAACTTTTATTAGAACTGTGATTTGCACATTTTATTCCACATTCTGTGTGTTGTCTTTTCACTTTCTTGAAGAACAACATTTAAAATTTTGATAATGTCGTTTATCTAGTTTTTTCTTTGGCTTCTTATATTTTAGGTGTCGTATCTAAGAAACTTGTCTGGGTATTATTTCTAATTGCCTATTCAAAGCTATGAAGATTTACACCTATTTTTTTTCTAAGAGGTTTATAGTTCAAAATAGTCTTTGATCCATTCTAAGTTAAACATTTTAGGATTAAACAGTTTAATCTCAGGTAATTAATGTATTTGTTGCTATTGTAAATTAGGTAATTTTTTTGTTATTTACTATGATTGCTTATTGTTTGTATAAAAATTCTCTTCTGAAGGGAATGCCATTTTTCAAATTATTTTTTAAGTAATATAACTTTAAAAATTCAGTCTTTAATGATGTTGTGTTGAAAGCTCTGCTTTTTGAATAGTTTTCCTTTACTTCATATTCCTTTACTGAAGCTTAAAAAGGTCTAAAATGTATACTGTACAAAATTTTACTTTTCCCCTGCGTCCTTGGAGTGGTGCAGGCATTAAAATTCTCTTATCAGGAGTTCCAGTGTAAATCAAAATAGATGAAGTTTGTTTTGGAGCAGAAGGGGTTTGTGGTGGTGCTATGCCAGCCAGTAGAGCTGTGGAGCTGATCATTTGGGTTTTGCTCACTCTGTGTATGATTCGAATTTGCCTCTTCACTTTAGTGCTACTTCGACTTTGCTATTTAGCTAATTTATTTATTTATAGAGATATTCTATTAACAACATGTTTGTTAAAGAAAAGGCAGAAGTTGAAGGAAGAGAATTGATTGTGAACCCACTTCTCAGACATTTTAAATATTTTTGGAGTTCTTTTAATTACTGTATAGTTTTAAAGTTTTTGTATATGTATCTAAATCTGTTCTTTAAACTTAAATTAGGCTTAAAAACTTCTCATATGTACATTTAGCACTCTCTAAATTAGAAAACAAACTTAGTTTTAAAAGTTTAAGTTTCTAAAGGATTGCTGCTCTTTAATGCTTTTTTAATACTCCAGCCAGTGTTTTTATATTCATGTTATGAAATACACAGTTAAAAAATATTTTATTTATTTATTTTTAGAGAGAGGGGAAGGGAGGGAGAAAGAGGAAAAAACATTGATGTGTGAGATGAATATCAATCAGTTGCTTCTCCCATGCCCTTAGCTAGGGGACCTGGCCCACAATCCAAGCTTGTACTCTGGCTGGGAATTGAACTGCCCACCTTCAGTTTGCAGGCTGGTGCTCAATCTACTGAGCCACACCAGCCAGGGATATACATAGTTTCATTAATATAACCAAATCTTACAACCAAGAGAAGATACTGCAAATTCTTTCTTAAGATGAGAAGTATATGTGTTAATATTTGGAAACACCAGCATTTATAAGCAATAAGGAAAACGCACACTTCAACATTTACTTCTTCTTCCCTTCCACTGCCTCTGTCAACTCTCTTTTCTTCCCACTCAAATTCCTGAACTATAAAGAATCTGCATCTGTCTGCTAATAGACTCGATTACTTAGGACTTCTTACTGTCTTAGCCCAGGTTTGAGGTTGTGTGTGCCTCTCACCATTCTCCAAGTCTTTTCTTTCCCCACGTGCCTTCAGACACCCATGGCAACAAATCCAGCTATGCTTGAGTTCTTGCCCCACATCAAGGAAAAAAAAGTAACATTTCTTTTTTTTTTATTATTACTTTCAGTCCTTAGATCCTGATTATGTTCTCTAATTTGTAGAGTTTTATTTTTTTATTTTTATTTTTTTAAAGATTTTATTTATTTATCTTTAGAGAGGAAGGGAAGGAGAGAAGGAGAGAAATATCAATGTATGGTTGCCTCTCTTGAGTCCCCTGCTGGGAACTGGCCTGCAACCCAGGTATGTGCCCTGACTGGGAATTGAACCTCGATTGTGTGGTTCGCAGGCCCGCGCTCAATCCACTGAGCTACACCAGCCAGGAAAAAGTAACATTTCTTAAGTGTCTTCTACGTGCCAGGTATCATCCCAGGCATTTTCATCTAAGTTACTACTATTTTTTTTCATTACTTACTGGCAGTCACATTTTGGCCTCATATTTTGATACCTTATCTTTTCACTTACTATGTTTCCTGTTAGAGGACCACCGAATAAAGGTGGATATTCTTGATGAATCTTATTAATTTGGGGACTCTCGATAACAGTAATTTTTATGTATTCTCTGTCTTGGAAACTATAATCCTGACATTTTTTTTCTACATCAGGGCATGCATGCATTTCTAACTAAAGTATTTGAAATAGTTGAGAGGTATATTTTACAATTTAAAACTCAGTGAAGAATGGCATCATTTTAATAATAAATAAGATTTATTCATTTCTTAAGCCTTTCCTGTCAGCCTACATTTATTTGTAAAATGTTTCTGGTTTAGGGGAACTTGGATTTCTTAGTTGAAACAAAAATTTGAAACATTGAGTTTATTTATTTTGCCTATAGGAATATTAACTATATAGGGTTGATGAAAGAAACTATGTTAATTAGGATTGTTAAACAGAAACCCAGTTCATACTAGCACATAGTAGAATTTATTTAAATATTGTGGAGATAGGGAGTTGTCTTAACAACTGAGGTCAAGGGTATGAATAGGCTTCAAGAATAACTGGAACATCAGGATGTTTTCTTTAGTTTCTCATCTGTCTTTCTCTCTGCATATCTGCTTTGTTTTTAGTCTTTTCAGATATGCTTCATTCACTTTTTTTTATTTTTAGATTTTATTTGTTTATGTTTAGAGGGGAAGGGAAGGAGAGAGGGAGAGAAACATCTATGTATGGTTGCCTCCTGTGTGTCCCCCACTGAGAACTGGCCCGCAACCCAGGCTTGTGCCCTAACTGGGAATTGAACCAGGATCAACTGGTTCGCAGGCCCGTGCTCAATCCACGGAGCCACACCAGCCAGGGCTTCACTCACTTTTTGACCTATATGTTAAAATCTGGTTTGCAGTTTCTCCTGAGCTTTATTTATGTAGATCATGCATTCAGAGAGTCCCACTTCTTTCTCAGTTTCATTTTCATAATTTCCAGTGGAGAACTTTGACTAGTCATTTGGTTAGGGAGAAGCATCATGCTATATAAAATGCCTGTTGGAACTATGGGATGAATAAAGGTAGAATGGGAAGTAAAAAAAGTAGAAGGGGAAAGTTTCCAGAAGGAAGGGAGTAGGGGTGTTAGAGGTGCTCTATGGGCAAAAACAAGTATTTTTGAAATTATCTTCAGTTTTTTTTCTGACAGGGAATGTTTTGAACTTTGGAAGAACCTCCAAAGTGCAGCTTGTGCAGCACTTTCAGTTAAGGACAGTATCTTGGTTTAGAGCTTCTTTCCAGTTAAATTTTGAAATGTTGTTCAATTGGAATTATGCCCATAACTCGGTTCACTGCTGTAGTGCAGAAAGCTATGGGGAAGAGGCTAGCATGATTTCTGAGGTTTTTAAAAAAGATTTTATGTATTTACTTTTAGAGAGAGGGGGAGGGAGAGAAACATTGATGTATGATTGCCTCCCATGCGTCCCCTGCTGGGGACCTGGCTTGCAACCCATGCATGTGCCCTGACTGGGAATCAAACCAGTGACCCTTAGGTTCACAGGCTGGCACTCAATCCACTGAACCACACCAGCCACGGCTGACTTCTGAGTCTTTGATAGGAAAGTTGGTCATGCCATTAAAGCATTTGTCCATCAGATTGTAAGTACTAAAGTTGTAGTACTCTTTGGGACGAGAAATATGACTGGAATTCGGGAAATTGAGTTAAAGCAAATGAATATTTGCAGAGGGATTATAGGGAAGAGCAGAAATATGACGAATTCTGTTAGTAATCACTCTTAGTTGTCTTAGAAAATCCATCCTGCTTATATGGAAGAGACATGCCAAGTCTTGATATATACCACATTGTGGTGGCCTGAATTAGGAGTCTGAATTTTTCATTGACCATAAAAACTGTCAAAAAAGATTAAAATCCTAACACAGATGTCAGAAGACCAACAGTTGAATATGGGATATCTATGAGGAAAAATAAACCTAAAGCTGGAGCTCTCTAAAAGCAGGTTTGGAACAGTGGGAGGTATGCAGCAAAACTGTTAGAAGGAGCTCTGTGGAAAATTTTTAGTGTTAGAGAAAGTTTAGATTAGAATATCAAGCATTCTTTTGTCTGCCCTACTAAATTTTGAGTGAGTTGTTTGGGAAAGACTAACTTTTGGAAATGTGATTTTTTTTCTTGGAAGAAAAATGTTAGACCGAAAGGCTAATAGAATTATTTGTTAGGTACCCTGTTCAAGTAACTCATTGAATAACTTGTGCATACAATTCAGTGAATTCTGACAAATCAAAATTGTAAATATTTACAGTGTAGTAGAACTGTTTTAAAATTTGTTCCCGGGTTTTATTGACCTGTGAGTATATGGGGACTGGACTTTCCTAGAGGGAAAGACTGTAGGAAAATTTTGGATCAGTAATACACTTTGCAAGCCCTGGCTGGTGTAGCTCAGTGGATTGAGCATGGGCCTGCAAATCACACGATCACGGTTCGATTCCCAGTCAGGGCACATGCCTGGGTTGCAGGCCAGTTCCCAGCAAGGGACTCACAAGAAGCAACCATACATTGATATTTCTCTCCTTCTCTCCTTCCCTTCCTCTCTAAATTTAAATAAATAAAAATCTTTTTTTTTTATTTTTTATTTATTTATCTTTAGAGGGGAAGGAGAGAGGGAGAGAAACATCAATGTATGGTTGCCTTTTGTGCATCCCCTGCTGGGAGTTGGCCTGCAGGGAACTGGACTACAACCCAGGCATGTGCCCTGACTGGGAATCGAACCGCGATCCTCTGGTTCGCAGGCCCGCGCTCAATCCACTGAGCTACACCAGCCAGGGCCTAAAAATCTTTAAAAAATAATAATACACTTTCCTGAGAATAAATTTCCCAGGAAGGTTTTTTTTTTTAATTTTTATTTGTTTATCTTTGGAGAGAAAGGGGAGAAGGAGAGAAATATCAATGTATGATTGCCTCTCGTGAGTCCCCTGCTGGGAACTGGCCTGCAACCCAGGCATGTGCCCTGACTGGAAATCGAACCGTGATCGTGTGGTTCGAAGGCCCGCGTTCAGTCCACTGAGCTATACCAGCTAGGGTCCAGAAAGGTTTTTTCCGTACCATTTTTTTCTTACAGTTCTTAAAACATAAGATTGATGTATATCAAATATTGTATCGAATAGACACTTATGTTAATAAGTTAATAAACACTCATGAACTTACTATCCAGCCAAGAACCAAATATTATCAGTAATTTATCCATACTGTTTGAACACTAAATTTTACAGTATAAATTTATCTTTGTATCTTTCACCCCTCTTGGCTTTCTTTTCTTTCCTTCTCTCTTCCCTCTCTCTTTCTTTTCCTTCCTTCTCTTTTCTTTTCTTTTCTTTTCTTTCGTCAAGTCTTAGGGAGCTGTCTGAGATTTAGACAGCTCCTTTTAAAAGAGATCTCTTCCTCTTAAACCCATTTCACTTCTATTTCAAGCATTTTTGAGGATTTAGAACAGGAGACATTTTATGTCTTACTATTTTTGATAAAGTCCTAATTTTTTTGGATATTAGAGTCATAGCTGCTTGTAAATACAATTTGCTTTGCAAGCTGCTCACTGAATGAAGGCGGAAATAAATGGAAGTGAGACTTCACCAGTAAGGAAATCATTATGTTTTAAAAATCAGTGATTAATAAAGATGTACTATGTCATGTCATATACGTCACTTAAGGTTTCTGAAAGAATGTAGTTGAAACATAGTATTAAAACAGATTCAAGGAGCTATTCCTTAGAGTAATTAGAAATTCAATATTTTTTCACAAAATAAGTTGAAATAAAATCTATTTTGAAGGCAGAGAGCACCTTTGGTGTGATTTGAAGGCATGTTTGCACCCAGTGTTTCTCAGTTTGATCCCACAGCAGCAGCGTTTGCACTACCTGAGAAGTTGAGTAAATTATCTAGACACCTCAGACCTTTAGGTGATTCCAGTATAGTTACGGTGTGAGAACCACTGCTGTCCAGGGCTGTCTGTATTTGCATTAGCTTAAGTTGGTGTGGCACTTGGGAGTAATGCTGTATGGGTCTGAAATTCCTATTTTAAGTGACCGAAAATCCTGTTGCAGGGGGCTGTATAGAGGGAGGAGGAGGAGGAGGAGGAGGAACAGCAGGAACAGCAGGAACAACCTTGGGCCCTCCTCAGCTTTCCAAAGTGTTTTTGGGTGAGTGCTAATTACAGAACCAAATGGGAACAACCCCCGCCCCCCAACTATGCTAAGTCCAGGATTTCTAAGGTTAAAGCCAGTCTGGCCAATGCAAGAGGGGCTCTTGGGACTCAGAGAAGGCCATAATTGATGCTTAGACAAAAAAAAGTGGGAATTTATAGGCTTCCTTAGCTGGGTTGGAGGATTGTTGGGGTAGGTCACAGATTCAAAGCAACAATGGGAAGACTCAGGAGTGAGGAGTTTGGAACTGTTTGTCTCTGCAGGACTGTTTCCTGTTTGTAGATTGGGTTCCTATGTGTCCTCGACAAGTGGGAGAGATGGTCACAGGCAGCTCCAGATTCACATCCTTTGAGCTTAGTAACTGCACTTAAGAGCTGCTTTTTATCATTTTACTAGTCCTCCCCCTTCCCCGCTCCCCACCCCATCAGCTGTGTTCATGGAAATGAAGGTGAGTGACCGGCTTAGCCTGTGTCATGTGTCTATCTCTGGGAGAAACGAAAACAGGAACGTGCTATTCTGACAATGTATATGGATGTCCCATATCACTACTAGGTATAACTGTCTTTGAAGCATGGAGAGAAATCTGGAGGCTTATAGAGTTAGAAAATGGGACATATTCAAATATGTATAGTTAGCTACTTTTTTGTATTACAGAGTAGTTAACCACTCCATTTAAAGGCTTAGGTTGTCATAATATGAGAGTTGATGTTTTAGGTATATTATTTTGTTTACAGTTAGTTTTTTGTCATTATAAAAGTGAATACACTGCCCTGCCCATAGTGGTTCGTTTGGGTGTTATTCTGCAAAGTGAAAGGTTGACTGTTCGATTCTCAGTCAGGCACATGCCTGTGTTGTGGGCCACGTCCCTAGTGGGGGACGCAGGAGAGGCAACCACACATTGATCACAACTACAAACTAATTACAACTGATCACAACTACATTTTGTCCAAACTGATCACAACTATGTTTTTGGTAAATTTTCTCTGTGTGTTTTCTTGCATAGTCGTGATCATATTATGTTAATTAAAAATTTTAAATAAGTATTTATTTATAACTTTCTGTCAGAGTAGTAGAAACTTAATTTCATTCAATCAGCTTCTACTAGGGTTGTATGATGTTAGTTTATTTTTTAAAAGACTTTCTAAAATTTTTCTGTTACTGGGGTGACATGGGTTAATAGAATCATACGGGTTTCAAGTGGACAATTCTGTAATACAAGATCTGTATATTGCACTGTATGCTCACCACCCAAAGCCAAACCAGTTCCATCACTGTATATTAGACTCCCATGCCCCCCATTCCCTCTGGTAACCACTGCACTGCTGTCTGTGTCCGCAAGTGTCAGTTTTATATTCCCCATATGAGTGAAATTGTGTGGTTTTTCTGATTGACTTATTCCACTTAGCTTAATATTCTCAAGGTACATCCATGTTGCCACAAATGGCAGTATTTTGTCCTTTCTTATGGCTTAGTAGCATTTCATTGTGTGTATGTACCACATCTTGATTCCAGTCCTTTATCGCAGGACACTTTGGTTGTCTCCATGTCCTGGCCACCGTGAGTGATACCGCAGTGAACGTAGGAGTGCATGTCTCTTTGTGAATGTATGTATTTGAGTTTTGGGGATAGATACCCAGGAGAGGGATTGCTGGGTCACATGATAATGCTATTCTTAATTTTTTGAGGAACTGCCAGACTGTTTTTTTCCATAGTGGCTGTACCAGTTTACATTCCCACAGCAGTGAATGAGGGTTTCCTTTTCTCCACGTCTCCATCACTTGTTATCACTGGTCTTGCTGGTAATAGCCATTTTAACAGGCGTGAGGTGAATTTCACTGTTTTGATTTTCATTTAATTTCGTTTCATTGATTTTCATTTCAATAGCTAGTGAAGTTGAACATCTTTTCATCTATCTGTTGGCCATTTGCAGTATTCTTGGATTTAGAGCAGGTTTAGGTTCACAGCAAAACTGAAAGGACAGTACAGATTTCCTGTGTATTCCCTGCCCTGGCACATGGTTAATCTTAACATCCTCTGTCAGGTGGTATGTTGGTTATAATTGATGAATCTACATTGACACGTCATAATTGCCCAAAGCTCATAGTTTAAATTACCTGTTCACTCTAGGTGTTGTGTATTCGTTAACAAATGCATAATGAAGTGTATTTATCATTTTATCACACAGAGCATTTCACTGCTCTAAAAATCCTCTATGCTCCATTTATTCACTGCCGACATGTAATGCTCTTTTTACTGTCTTCATAGTTTTGCATTTTCTAGAATGTTGTATGCTTGGAATCATACAAAACATAGTCTTTTCAGATTGGCTTCTTTCACCAAGTAATATGCATTTGGGATTCCTGCCTGTGTTTTCATGGCTTAATAGCTCATTTCTTTTTAGTAATGAATAATATTCCATTATCTGAATGTATCACAG
Organism: Sturnira hondurensis; assembly: GCF_014824575.4. Classification (NCBI taxonomy): domain Eukaryota; kingdom Metazoa; phylum Chordata; class Mammalia; order Chiroptera; family Phyllostomidae; genus Sturnira; species Sturnira hondurensis. Next base: position 2,645,812 of record NW_028081392.1, on the reverse strand, counting down.
TTGATTCATTCACCTGCTGCAGGACATCTTAGTTGCTTCCAAGTTTTGACCATTATGAATTACACTGCTATAAACATCTGTGTCCTGGTTTTTATGTAGACATGTGTTTTCAGCTTCTTTGGGTAAATACCAAGGATCATGATTGCTGGATTGTATGTTAAATTTTAAGAAACTGCCAAATTATCTTCCAAAGTGGTGTACCATTTTGCATCCCCACAAGTAATGAATGAGAATTGATGTTAATTTTCAAATCTTCTCTTTTTGTTTAAATTCACAAGTTAAAGGATATGTTTATTTTAAATTTCTTAATATAGCACCATTATTAAATATTTTTTAATTGTTGATTTGTTAAATTTGTCTAATTGTTTGTTTGATGGGCAGAAAGTAGCTATCTTATTTCAGATTTTTGTGTCCTTGATTAAAGAGTTGTTTTTTGTTTAGTTATCTATTTATAGTTCCTCTTTTGTGATTTTCTGTATTCTTAATCCACTTACCTGTTAACATCTTACTGATTTGTGTAGCTTAAATGAACTCTATTTTCTTTAATTTTCCAGTTAGTAGTATAGTTTTTTTTAAAACGTATAAACCTAAATTATTTTGTGTATTTAAATCCCATCTGGCTTTCATTAAGTTGTTTTTATCATTTTTGAGTTTAGAAATTCTCTTCTTTGAGAGACCCAACAGCTTTTTTGCCGTTATTTTATATTTGTTGATTATAACTCTGTAGTCTATCTAGAATTTATTTTGCAGCATGATAAGGTAAAGGTACATGTATTTTTCATATCATTAATACTTTGAATTTTTATATAAGCACTATCATTCTTAAAATGCAATTTTCAAGCTTCTTTTCAGTAATTTCTGTAGGCTGTTGGTTCTTGATTCATTATGAGGTTTACGGATGAAGAAAGATGACAAGGAAACTTTAATGATAATATATTTTAGCGATGAAAAAATAACTTCTCAATTGACAAATCTAAACTTTCTCATAAGAGTTAAACATCAGACAGCATTTCTGATTAGCCTGCTGTTAGTACAGCAGAAGCATTTGTATTTTCTGGAAATAACATTTATTCATGAAGGAAATTATGGCAGAGACCTGTTTAAAGCGAGAAGATTCTAGACGTTTCACGCAGTCCAGGATTTTGAATGAGCCTTGTGCTTTGGCAGGAGCCCAGGGGAGGAAGTGTCTGCATCTGCTACATTCTAGAAGCTTTCCCAAAGAGTTACTGTAAAGCAGCCAAGAGAGCAGTGTACTTTACTACTGTGTGGTTCTGGAAGTATCTGGAAGTTTGCAGCAAACTTGAGGAGGAGACTTCAAAGTACTTCCAGAATGTCAGTTTCTATGGTGATTTTTATTGAGATTCAATTTAAGAAAGTAGGGTAATGTTTTGCTTTGTTTTGTTTTTGTAGTAGGGAGCTTTCCAATGTAAATTTGAACCCGCTGGTTTGGGTGAAGTCACTTGGGAAGAAACAGAGGTGCCTGCAAAAATAGGAATAGGGTGGCAAGTCAGACAAAGGACCTGTGCAGAGTAATCAGTAACCTGTTACTGGGCAAATGATATTTTAATGGTAACTTACTACCCTGTAAGGTATTAAGAACGACTTAAAAGTCCGTGTATGTGATGGAGAAAGGAACAAGAGGAGAATCAGGGCAATAGGGCGTTTAGGGAAAGCAGGGAGTAAATAAAATCTTTCTGCTGCTTAATTGGTGTCTGCATCCACCATGAAGAACACCCTAGAAAGACAACGCTACTGGGGACAAAGAAAAAAGACTGAAGAAGTATTTTGCTGCCAGTTAAAAAAAAAAGCCACAGTTAAGTACTAGGCTGGGGATTTTTTACATAGAACACAGTAGATAAGATAAAGAAACTCTACACTGAGTACTTTGAGAGAAATTACTAGCTTAAATCAACAGGGCTGTTTTTCCTTTCTTGGGTTCTGTACAATTTTAAAAAAATAACAGCTTCATTGAAGTGTAATTTATATACCATACAAATCACCCATTTAATGTCCATGATTCAGAAGGTTTTAGTTCTGTCAGTGTTTTTCCACCATTGCTCACCAGTCAGTTTTAGACATTTTCATTACAACCAAACCCCCAAATAAGTTAATTGAACTTACTTTATTTTTGAAAATATTTAGAAATTGTCTTTATTATGTTAAAGTATGCTCCCTCTACTCCCACTTTACTGAGTGTTTTTTAAATATGTTTTATTGATTATTCTATTATAGTTGTCCCATTTTCCCCTCTTCATTCCCCTCTACCCTGCACACCCTCTCCCACCCAAATTCCCCCCCTTTAGTTCATGTGTCATAAGTTCTTTAACGTCTACATTTCGTATACTATTCTTGCCCTCCCTCTATTTTCTACCTACCGTCTGTGCTACTTATTCTCTGTACCTTTTCCCCCCTTCTCCGCCTCCCACTCCCCTGTTGCTAACCCTTCACGTGATCTCCATTTCTGTGGTTCTGTTCCTGTTCTATCTGTTCGCTTAGTTTGCTTTTGCTTTTGTTTTAGGTGTGGTTGTTAAGTTTGCTGTCATTTTACTATACATGTTTTTTAATTTTCTTTTTCTTAGATAAATCCTTTTAACATTTCATATAATAAGGGCTTGGTGATGATGAACTCCTTGAACTTGACCTTATCTGAGGAGCACTTTATCTGCCCTTCCATTCTAAATGAAAACTTTGCTGGATAGAGCAATCTTAGTTGTAGGTCCTTGCCTTTCATGACTTGGAATACTTCTTTCCAGCCCCTTCTTGCCTGTAAGGTCTCCTTTGAGAAATCAGCTGACAGCCTTATGGGAATTCCTTTGTAGGTAACTGTCCCCTTATCTCTTGCTGCTTCTAGGATTCTCTCCTTCATTTTAATCTTGGATAATATAATTATGATGTACCTTGGTGTGTGCTTCCTTGGGTCCAACTTGTTTGGGACTCTCTGAGCTTCCTGGACTCCCCAGAAGTCTATTTCCTTTGCCAGATTGAGGAAGCTCTCCTTTATTATTTGTTCAAATTAGTTTTCCACTTGTTCTCCCTCTTTCCTTTCTGGTACCCCTATAATTTGGATGTTGGAATGTTTAAAGATGTCCTGGAGGTTCCTAAGCCTCTCCTCATTTTTTTGAATTCTTGTTTCTTCGTTCTTTTGTTTGGTGGTTTCTTTCTTTCTTCTGGTCCACTCCATTGATTTGAGTTCAGTTTTCTTCTATCGCTATTGGTTCCCTGTACGTTTTCCTTTATTTACTTAGTGTAGACTTCATTTTTTCATGTTATTTGCAACCAAATTCAGCCAATTCTGTGAACATCTGATTACCAGTGTTTTGAACTGTGCATCCAGTAAGTTGTCTATCTCTTTGTCGCTTAGTTGTATTTGCTCTGGGGCTTTGATTTGTTTTGGGGCCTTTTTTTTTTTTTCTTGGTCAGGTTGTGCCTGTTAGGTATGAGTGGTGGAGCCTTAGGTGCTCACCAGGGCGGGGCAACCCAGTCTCTGGGTTATGAGGTTGTATGTGGGGGCGGGGCCAGAGAGGGAACAATGGTGCTAGTTCCGCTCTCTGTAGGATTTCAGTCCCTTCTGCTGCTTCCCCCAAGCAAACTGGGCCCTTCTGGTGCTGGTTCCCGGGTGGGTGGGCTTGCGTACGTTCTAGGACCCTATGGGTCACTCCAACAAACTCGCCAGTGAGGCTGGGAGTCTCTCCCATTGCCTCAACCCCCACAGGTGTTTTCAGTCGGTGTTCTGAGGCTTTGTTTTCCCGTGCTGGGACCCTGGGTTGCAAGGTCTGTCTTGCTCCCCAGTTTCACCTGGTTTATCTGAGTGCGAATGTGTGACCACCCGGTCAGTCAGCCACCTTTTGTGCCTCACTGAGTCTCCCCATTGCCACCCCGTGCCCAGGGTCTGACAGCCGCCATCTTTCGCCCCCCAGGGTCTGTCAGTTGCTGCCTTGCACTCCTGGGGTCCTCAAGCCACTGCTTTTTTTTGCCAGGATCCCTGTCCATCTGACTCCGCCCTTCCTACTGGTCTGGACAAATGTGTCTATTTTAATTCCTTGGTTGTCGAACTTCCATACAGTTCGATTTCCTGCCAGTACTGGTTGTTTTTTGTTTCTAAATTGTTGTCCTTATTTTGGTAGTGTGAGGAGGCACAGTGTGTCTGCCTTTGCTTCCATCTTGGCTGGAAGACTAATTGAACTTATTTTAAAATTTAAAGCCATATAGGGAAAAGATGGAGCAAGTTGGGAATGAAAGGATTAATTAGAAAGCTCAGAAAACTTTTTTCTCTTTAGAACGCATTCTAACGTTTTAGAGTGTATTTGGGTAATATTTAAATCAGATTACTTTAATAGAGCAGTATGTTTTTATGGGAAATTGATGGTTTAGTTCTGGATCACAGAACAGTTATTTTTCAGGCTATATGAAAGCAGCACTACTATCCAGTTACCCTAATTGTGGTAGTTAGTGATTAAGGAGAAAATAAACTCAGGTTGAATTGTAAGCATAAATTATCAAGTGATGACAAACATGTATTTTTTAACATGAAATCAAGTTAATAATATAATTATATGAAAAATAAAATAGTGGCTCTTATAAAGTAATTAATCAATTTACAAGAATTAGCAGCAGCCCTGGCTGGTATAGCTCAGTGGATTGAGCACAGGCCTGCGAACCAAAGGATTGCGGTTCAATTCTCAGTCAGGCAGGGCACATGCCTGGGTTGCAGGCCAGTTCCCAGCAGGGGACGTATGAGAGGCAACCATACATTGATATTTCTCTCCCTCTCTCCTTCCCTTCCCCTCTAAAGATAAATTAAAAAAATACTTAGTACGTTAACATAAATATAACAAAAAAAGAATTAGCAGCAGTTCTACCGGCAACCTTGAGGGGTCTGACTTACATTTTTGTTTTTAAGAAAAATAAGGTAGAAACTTTTCCTACTCTGCCTTTAAAAATTTTTTTGTAATGACCATATTTTTCTTGTAGGTGTGTGAACCTGTAAAATAAAGACTTCCAAAATGATCCGGTGTATTTTAATCATAGGAATTCTACTTCCCCAGTATTTGGCCCATCCAGGCTTTTTTACTTCAATTGGTAAGTCTTAACTCTTTTTTGGTTTGTATTGTTTTTGCATTTAAAATTTTTTATTTTTTTGGTGTTTTAAGTTAGTAAAAAGAAATATACTATATTCTAAAAGACATTCTCATTTTAAAATTCAATTTGTTTTTCTTTAAATATTTTTTCTGATTATAAACGCAGAACATTTACAGATTAGAAACTTATGAAAATTTAGGAAAGCATACAAAAGAAAATTCTCTATTAATGGTTCCATCCAGGAAATAATTTAATGCATATACTTAGTCTTTCTTGAGAGCTTGTTTGGAGGTTCTATCAGGGGAGCGCAGCTACTCGTATACCCTTGACAGAAGACTGGTCCTCTCCTCTAGTTGGAAAGGTTGTCCTCTTCGACTGAGTGCGCAGCTTCAGGAGGGACGCACATGGATCAGTGAGGGAGGAAGGTGACACCCGCCTAGCCAGCCAGATCAGCCAAATCAACCCTAGCGATCAATGGGGCGACAGATGTTGCAGCCAGATTGCCCTCAAATCCTACTTAGTCTTTCTTAATACACAGGTATACACAGCATTATTTCATAGCCTGTGTTTCCAATTAAGAATCTATTGTGAGCCAAACTACTTTTTCCTACATTATGATTTTAAGAAATCTATAAAGTAATGTAAAAATGGCATATTGTTTAAAGGAGAAAGAATCAGAAGTGTATCGAGTGTAAGACACCTGCATGTTCTCTTACCCCCAGAAATATTCCTCATGGTTGATGTGTATCCTTGTATCCTTTTATATTTTCCTATATGCATATTTCATTGGTCTTAAATGGGATGTTTTCCTTTATTTTATTGCCTAGCTTTACCCTTGTGTGATTGTAGGGCTAGTTAAAACACAAGTATTGTATTTATGACACCTAATTTCAGAAAATAAAATGATGAGTTCTCTCATTCCCATTATAAATAAATATGGATTATTTGATTTTCAGATGTGAATAATACTTTTTGTTAGTGTAGTTTTTATTTATGGAATAAAAAATTAATTCTAACTAGCCTAAAATATTAAATAATGGTGTGGGGGGAGTTGGGGTCAAGAAGAAATACTGATCCTCGGAAAGTAGTGTTGTTATATTTTTAGATGAGATGACAATTTACCAATACAGTCCATCCTTGCAAGTTAGGTAGCTTGAAAATTAGAATTGGAACACATCAGTAGAAAAATTTTTGGCTTTGTTTTTATTTACCCGTTTTTTTAAAAAAGGAAGAAAAGTATGCTCTCTCATGCCAGTTAAATTGTTTTAGGGAAAGAAGCATTCTTGATTATTCTTAAATTAGTCTTAAATACTAGTGTTGATGAATATGGGTATTTGACAGTCTTTCCTTCTCCTTCTTTAAGGTCAGATGACTGATTTGATTTATATAGAGAAAGACCTGGTGACTTCCCTGAAAGACTATATTAAGGCAGAAGAAGACAAATTAGAACAAATAAAAAAGTAAGAAAAAGTATTTATTTATTATGACTCTGACTCTACCTGTTTTACTTCTTGAGCTAAAACATTGAATGGAAATGAAAGCTATCTCTCAGTCTTAAAAAGCCAGATGAAATGGCTAAAATAGGAGCAAAGAAAACAAGAGTTAGGCCTGGGCCAAGAGTTCACATGGAAGAACATGGATTGAGATAAGAATATAAATGGATATGGTTGTTGACTGAAAAATTTTTAAAATGGTTGTTAATATCTTCTGTCCTGTAACCTCCCTAATCAAAACACTTTCTGGAGCAGTTTCCCAAATCTATTTATCTTTCACTGCTATGGTTCCATTCTAGAGATTACAGTGAGAAGTATGGTTAGTATTATTTAATTGATATAGTTTTTCCTCAAAGGATAATTTTTGGGGTTTTTTTTAAAGATTTTATTTATTTATCTTTAGAGGGGAAGGAGAGAGGGTGAGAAATACCAATGTATGGTTGTCTCTTGTGCATCTCCTGCTGGGAACTGGCCTGCAACCCAGGCATGTGCCCTGACTGGGAGTGGAACCACGATCTCCTGGTTCACAGGCGGATAATTTTTTTTTTAATTGACTTGGGTTCATAGTTAATCCTGACCTGAGAATTCATATATTTTGTTTAATAAGTTGCTAAGTACTCATTTTGGGGGGGGTTATGAATATAAAATTTTGGTGTTACTTTGATTTAAATGGACATATAACTGAATTTGGATTGGGCTAATTTGTACTTTGCAATAATCAGTTATTTGGCTTTAAGGACCTGTGTGTGAATGAATATTTACACCATTACTAGAGGGATCCAATTACAACTTTTACTAGGATAGGTTTCATTTACTATAACCATTTGGGAGGGAAAAAACTAAAGAAAAAAAGTCTTGTAGTTATATTTTTATTCTGCCATGCTAGATTTTATCCTTAAGAGTGTTATGCTTTTTAAAAAAACCTTCATAATTTTACTTTTAAAAAGAATTTTCGGATACCGTTTTAATTCAAAAACTTCTAATATAGACGTTTTTTGAGTGCATTACTAAATTGTGTTTTCCTAATTATATATCTTACATGTATAGATGGGCAGAGAAGTTAGATCGGCTAACTAGCACAGCAACAAAAGATCCCGAAGGATTTGTTGGGCATCCTGTAAATGCCTTCAAGTTAGTGAAACGTCTGAACACTGAATGGAGTGAGTTGGAGAATCTAGTCCTTAAGGATATGTCAGATGGTAAGAAAATGAGCCCCCAAAAGTAAGGCAATATTGCTACCACCTGTAGAAATGCCAAAAGTAGAGATATATTCAGTTCTAGAACATCAAGTGTTAACTATTACAACTGAATTATTTCTGGGGTGTTTTTTCTTTAAATTTATTTTTATTTATAGATCGAGGAAAAGGGAGGGAGAAAGAGAGGGAGAGAAACATCGATATATGAGAGATACATCAATTGATTGCTTCTCACATGCCCTCAGTTGAGGACCTGCCTTGCAGCCCAGGCATATGCCCTGACTGGGAATCGAATTGATGACCTTTCAGTTTTCAGGCCAATGCTCAATCCACTGAGCCATACCAGCCAGTGCTGATAATCTTAAATATATAATTAATAACTCTTCTTCTCCTTAAAGAATTCCACCAAACTTTATATATTTACATATGTATATAATGTGTGACACATGGAAGAAAGTAGCAGAATTTAAGAGCATTTGTTTTACGTACCATCTGTTACCTGAAAGTATAATTGGTTGCTAATGAATGTCATTTTCAAATCTGTTCATTTTTCAGGTTAGTGGAGGCCATGTTATGTAACTAAAAGCTCTATTATTATGTTAGTTGATGTTTATCTACTAATGTATACAGACATAATTTATTTATGTCTACTAATACAGGCATAATTTATGCAGTGATCTCAGGTTAAGTAACATTAGAAAAGATTTGGGAAAATAGAAGGAGTTAGAGGTATGTCAAATCTCATTCAGTGTATTTAATTTTTTCTCATTGAGCATGTGGAACATAGTATGGTAGAAAATTATAATAAATCAATTTTGAAAAAACTTTGTAAAGACTATATTGGAAATTTGAAGTCTCTGAGGTTCTTAGTCTCCCTCCTCCCTTATTTCCTTATTTCCAGGCTTTATCTCTAACCTAACAATTCAGAGACAGTACTTTCCTAATGATGAAGATCAAGTTGGGGCAGCCAAAGCCCTATTGCGTCTCCAGGACACCTACAATTTGGATACAGATACCATTTCAAAGGGTAATCTTCCAGGTAGGAATTCTTTTAGTCTATACCATACCTGTCACCTGGCTTCTCTGTGCAGTCCAGTAGGACACTGTTAATGTGAAAAAGACTTCATTATTTTAAGATTTTTAACTTTGTTTTGTAATCTTTGATGACAAAACCAACCCTCCATTTCTCATGGACTTAATAGTTGGGGATAAGCTTCTAGCTTGTTACTTTGAAAGCTTACAATTATAAGGACTAACCTTAAGTAGGCAATTTTAGCATGTAAGAAAAAGAAACAGTTTTCCAAATGTTTTTATTTACAACGTCCAGTGTTTGCATGTAAAGTTGTAAGGAAATTGATAATCAAAGATTATGTGTTCAATAATTAAAAAACCAAGACCTGTTGGGTATGTGCAGATTTTTTAAGTGTTCTGCAGTGTAAATCCTGCTTCCTAATCTGTTTTTGGCAAAACCCATTTTTTACACTTGATTTTAGCCAAAAGGCCAGGAATTGATACAAAACCCATTTTTTAAAGTTATGGCTGATTATTTCATAATAATTTGCTTTAAAGATTTTTATTGTACAAAATCATGTAACAAAATTAACTATTTTAACCAATTTTTTTTTAATTTTATTTATTTATTTTTTAGAGGGGAAGGAGAGAGGGAGAGAAACATCAGTGTATGGTTGCCTTTTGTGCCTCCCATGCTGGTAGTTAGCCTGCAAGGAACCGGCCTGCAACCCAGGCATGTGCCCTGACTGGGAATCGAACCGCGATTGTCTGGTTCGCAGGCCCGCACTCAATCCACTGAGCTACACCAGCCAGGGCCTTAACCAATTTTAAATGTGCTGTTTAGTGGCTCTAAGTATGTTCACATTGTTGTACAACCATCACCATCATCCATCTCCATAGCTCCTTTGATCATATAAAACAAGCTCTATACCCATTAAACAATAAGTCCCATTTCCTTCTTTCTCCAGCCCCTAAAAATCATCATTCTACTTACTTGTCTCTATGATTCAAGTACCTCATAAATGGAATTATAAAGTGTTCGTCTTTCTGTGATTGGCTTATTTCACTTCACATAGTGTCCTCAAGGATCATCCATATTATAGCTTGTGTCAGAATTTCCCTATTTCTTAAGGTTGAATAATAATCCATTACATGTATATACCACATTTTGTTTATCTATTCACTCATCAACCAGACACACATGGGTTGCTTCCAAATTTTCTCTATTGTGAATAATTCAGCTATGAACGTGAGGGTGCTAATATTTCTTCAAGACCTTGTTGTCTATTCTTTGAGTATATGTACAGAAATGGAATTGCTGGATCATATGGTAATTCTTTTTTTTTTTTTGAGAAACTGCCATACTATTTTCTATAGTAGCTATAGCATTTTACATTCTCACCAACAGTGCATAATTTCTCAACATCCTTGCCAACACTTGCTGTTTTCATTTTTATTTTTTTGATAGTAAGCATTCTAATCGATGTGAGTTGGTAGCTTGTTATAGTTTTGCATTTCTCCAATTATCAGCGATGTTGAGCATACTTTCATGTGCTTAGCAGCCATCCGCATACCTTCTTTGGAGAAATGTATGTTTAAACCCTTTGTCCTTTTTTTATAGTGTTTGTTTATTTTTTGTTGCTGAATTTTAAGAGTTCTTTACATATTTTGGATATTAATGCCTTAGAATCTAAATGATTTGAAAATATTTTCTCCCATTCTGTGAGTTGCCTTTGCACTTTATTGATTCTGTGTTTTGATATACAAAATTATAAAAAATTTAATGTCCAATTTGTTTATTTTTTTCTTTTGTTGCCTGTGCCTTTAGGATCATGTGCAAGAAGAAATCAGTGTCCAATCCAGTGTCATGAAGCTTTTGTCCAGTGTTTTCTTCTAAGAGTTTATTTTTTAAAATTTATTTTTAGAGAAAGAAGGAAGGAGGGAGAAAGAAAGGGAGAGAAATATCAGTTGGTTGCCTCTCGCACACCTCCCAACTTGGGACCTGATGGGCAACCCAGGCATGTGCCCTGACTGGGAGTTGAACTGGTGACCCTTTGGTTTGCAGGCTAGTGTTCAATCTACTGAGCTACACCAGTCAGGGCTCTTTGAAGTTTTATTTATTTAGGTCCTAGGTCCATTTTGAGTTGTTTTTTCATGTATGGTTATGTAAGGGTTCAACTTCATGTTTTTGCAAGCAGATACCCAATTTTCCCAGCACCATTTCTTCAAAAGACTGTCCTTTCCCCATTGAGTGGCCTTGGCACCCTTGTCAGAAATCATTTGACCATACATCTGAGGGTTGTTTCTGGGCTCTATTCCGTTGATCTATGTCTGTCCTTATGCTAATACCATACTGTTTTTGCGACTTGGAGCTTTGTAGTAAGTTTTGAAATCAGGAGGTATGAAATCTTCAGTTTTGTCCTTTTCCAAAATTGTTTTGGCTATTTGGGATCCCTTGAGATTTTATATGAGTTGTAAGATTCATTTTTTTAAAATTATTGTAAAAAATGTCATTGGGATTTGGGTGGGAATTACATTGAATCTAGATTGCTTTAGGTAGTAATTGACATCTTAACAATATAAACTTTCCAATCCTATGGACATGGGATATATTTCCATTTATTTATGTCTTCCTTAATTTCTTTTTTTTAAAAAGATTTTATTTATTTATTTATTTTTAGAGGGAGGAAGGGAGAGAGGGAAACATCAGTTTCTCTTGAAACTGATGGTTGCCTCTTGAGCTCCCCCTACTGGGGACCTGGTCTGCCACCCAGGCATGTGCCCTGACTGAGAATCTAACCTGCTGCTCTTTGGTTCACAGGCTGATGCTCAATCCACTGAGCCACACCAGCCAGGGTAATTTCTCTCTTTCTAAAAAGTTTGAAATATATCTCTTTTTAAAAGTATTTTTTTTATTTATTTTTGAAAGGAAGGGAGGGAGAAAGAGAGAGAGAAACATGGATTGGTTGCCTCTCCCATGTGCCCCAACTGGGACCTAACCCTTCAGTTTGTGGGGACTACACCCAACCCACTGAGCCATACCACCCAGGGCTCTGTTCTTTAATTTCTTTCACCAGGGTTTGATAGTTTTCATTGTACAAGTCTTTCATTTCCTTGGTTAATTCCTATGTATTTTATTCCTAGAATTGTTTTAGTAATTTTTCTATTCAGATTGTACATTGTTCATATCAGAAATGTATTTGATTTTTGTGTATTGACTTTGTATCCTATTATTTTCCTGAATTCACTTAATAGCTCTAACAGTTTGTTGTAGAATATTTAGGGTTTCCCCTATTTAAGGTAGTATCATCTGCAACCAGAGATCATTGTACTTCTTTTAAATTTGGTTACCTTTTACTGCTTTCTTTTCCTGGCTTACCATATATTTCAGACTATAAGACACACTTTTTTAACCACATTTTTTGCCTCAAATTTTTTTTTCCTATTTCCCTCCTCTAAAACCTAGGTGTGTCTTATGGTGAGGACCCCAGATGCACTTTGGTTTTAGAGGAGGAAAATAGGGGGGAAATTTTGAAGCAAAAAATGTGGTTAAAAGGTATGTCTTATAGTCTGAAAAATAGAGTGATTGCTCTGACTTGAACTTCCAGCACTAAGTTGAATAGAAGTGGTGAAAGTGGGCGTCCTTCTTCTTGATATAAAGGAAGAGCTTTGCCTTTCACCATTGAGTATGTTTGCTGTGAGTTTTTTCAAATATATCTTTTATTTATTATGTTAGGGTAATTTTCTCTATTTTTCATTTGTTTTTTTTTTAAATCATGAAAGCGTGTTGGATTTTGTCAAATGCTTTTTCTGACTTAATCGAGATGATCATGTGGTGTTTTTCTTTTATTCTGTCAATGTGGTGTGCTACAGTAATCAGTTTTCATATATTGAAACATCTTTGCACTCCAGGAATAAATCCCCCTTGGTCATGGTGTATAATCATTTTAATATGCTGCTGAATTCTGTTGGCTAGTATTTTGTTGAGGATGTTTTGCATCAGTGTTTGTAAGGGCTAATTGGTCTGAAGTTTTCTTGTGTCTTTGCCTGGATTTGGTATAAGGGTAATAATGCTGGCTTCAGAGAATGAGATAGGAAATATTCTCTCCTGTTCAATTTTTTTTTGGAAAAGTTTGAAAAGGATTGGTGTTAGGTTTTTTGTTTGTTTTTTTAAATATACTTTATTGATTATGCCATTACAGTTGTCCTATTCCCCCCTTCACTCCCTTCCACCCTGCACACCCCCTCCCCCACCATTCTCCCCCTTTAGTTATGATCGCGTGTCTCAAGTTCTTTAGATTCTATATTTCCCCCACTATTCTTGCCCTCTCCCTATCTATTTTTTGCCTACTGTCTATGCTACTTATTTTCTGTATCTTCTCCCCGCTTCTCCTCCTCCCACTCCCCTGTTGCTAACCCTCCATGTGATCTCCATTTCTATGGTTCCGCTCCTGACCTAGCTGTCCTCTTAGTTTGCTTTTGTTTTAGGTGTGGTTGTTAATAACTGTGAGTTTGCTGTCCTTTCACTGTTCGTATTTTTCATCTTCTTTTTCTTAGATAAGTTCCTTTAACATTTCATATAATAAGGGTTTGGTGGTGATGAACTCCTTGAATTTGACCTTATCTGAGAAGCACTTTATCTGCCCTTCCATTCTAAATGAAAGCTTTGCTGGATAGAGCAATCTTAGATGTAGGTCTTTGGATTTCATGACTTGGAATAGTTCTTTCCAGCCCCTTCTTGCCTGTAAGGTCTCTTTTGAGAAATCAGCTGACAGTCTGATGGGTACTCCTTTGTAGGTGACTGTCCCCTTATCTCTTGCTGCTTCTAGGATTCTCTCCTTCATTTTAATCTTGGCTAATGTAATGATGATGTACCTTGGTGTGTTCCTTCTTGGGTCCACCTTCTTTGGGACTCTCTGAGCTTCCTGGATTTCCTGGAAGTCCATTGCCTTTGCCAGATTGGGGAAGTTCTCCTTTATTATTTACTCTAATAAGTTTTCCACTTGTGGCTTTTCCTCTTTTTCTCTGGTACCCCTGTAATTCGGATGTTGGAACGTTTAAAGATGTCCTGGAGGTTCCTAAGCCTCTCTTCACTTTCTTGAATTCTTGTTTCTTCATATTTTTTTGTTTGGTCATTTTTTTCTTTTTTCTGGTCTACTCCCTAGATTTGAGTCCCAATTTCCTTTCCATCACTATTGGTTTCCTGTGCATTTCCCTTCATTTCAATTAGTTTAGCCTTCATTTGTTCCTCTAATTTGTGACTAAAACCAACCAGTTCTGTGAGCATCCTGATCACTAGTGGTTTGAACTGTGCATCTGATAGGTTGGCTATCTCTTGGTCGCTTAGAAGTATTGGCTCTGGGGCTTTGGGCTGCTTTTGAGCCATAATGTTTTGGTCTGTTTGCGCCTGTTCCCTGTGAGGGGTGGAGCTTTAGGTGTTCACCAGGGTAGGGTGACCCAGTTGCTGGGTTGTGACACTGTATGTGGGGGTGGGGTCAGAGAGGGGCAGTGGCGTTTGTTCCTCGCTCTCTCGGATTTTGGTCTCCTCTGCGGCTTCCCACAAGCAAACCTGGGCCCCCTGGTGAACAGGTGTGTGGGCCTGTGCACCTTCCAGGACCCTGTGGGTCTCTCCAACGAACTCTCTGTGAGCCTGGGAGCTTCTCCTGGCACCTTGACCCCAAAAGTTTTTCCAATTGGTGCTTTTAAGCTTTAATTCCCGATGCCCTAGCCTGCGCAGTCTGTCTCACTCCTTGGTCTGTCTCACTCTTCGCTCCTTCACCTGATTTATCCGTGCACGAATGTGTGACCACGGTCAGCCACTTTGCTCCCCCACTGGGTCTGCCTGTTGCCACCCCACACCTGGGATCTGCCAACCGCTGCCTGGTTTTTCCTGCCTGACCTCGCTCTGCCAGCCACTGACTCCGCCCTCCTTACAGGTCTGGCTGAATGGTTCATTGTTGTCAGACTTCTGTACAGTTCAATTTTCTGTGTTTTGGTTGCATTTTTGTTACTAAAACTTTGTTGTCTTTAAACTTGGTTGTGCGAGGAGGCATAGTGTTTCCACCTATGCCTCCATCTTGGCCAGAAGCCCGGTGTTAGGTTTTTAAATGTTCTGTAGAATTCTCTAGGGAAGCCATCATTAGGTCCAGGGCTTTTCTTTGTCAGGATACTTTTGATTACTGATTCAGTCTCCTTACTAGTGATAGGTCTATTTGGACTTCCTATTTTTTTCCTTAGGCTTAGCAGGTTTTGTGTTTCTAGAAAATTTGCCCATTTTATCTAGACTTTCGAGTGTACAATTTTTTCTTAGTATTCCCTTATAATCCTTTGTATTTCTGTTGAATTGGTATTATGGCCCACACTATACTTTCTGATTTTAGTAATTTGAATATTTTCCTTTTTTCTTAGTTGATTCAGCTAAAGGATTGTCAATTTTTTTGATACTTTTAAAAAGCCAACTTTTGGTGTCATTAATTTTCTGTTTTTTCTTTACTTAATTAACCTTTGCTTTAATATTTCCTTTCTTTTGCCAGCTTTGGGTTTAATGTGCTCTTGTTTTTTCTAATTTCTTAAGTTGTAAACAGGTTGCCTGAGATCTTTTCTTGTTTTTTAATATAAGCATTTATAATTATAAATTTCTCCCTTAACACTGCTTTTCCTCTGTCTCATAAGTTTTGGTATATTGAGTTTTCATTTTCATTTGTTTTGAGGTACTCCTAATTTCCTCTGTCATTTCTTCTTTGATATCTTTTTTGTTTAAAAATGTGTTAAGTTTTACAGTTTGTTTTATTGTTATAGCCTTATTTTATTAATCATTTTGAACTTCACATGATTATTTTACTTTTTGCCATCTCTGTCATTTTCTATGACTGTGGGCTTGCTGCCATTACTATCTCCTTGTCATTATCAACTGAAGAAATAAGATATGTTACCTTTGTCTTCATACCGAAGTGATTTTCTCGGTAATAAAGTACCGTAGGGTGAGTTATTTGTTACGATGCTTTGTTGCTCATCTCCATTCCTTTGGGGTGAAGCATAAAGTGGAAAACTAATCATGATGTAATGTTAAATACAATTTCTAGTAAGCTGGACTAATTCCATTACTTGGATTTCTATAAATGTATAAATTTGCAATTTTCATTTTGTTTCTAATAAAAATATAAAACTTCTGATCGTGACTTAATTTTGAAAAATTGGCTTCTGGTTTAAAACATCAATATGTTTAAGAGATGTTAGTTATTTAATGTGTGCCAGCCATTGTATTAGGTACTGGGGATGCAGTAATGAATAAGACTGATACTGCTCTTGCCCTTAGGGTGCCTACATTCTTGGGACACAGTATGATGAAGGCCTGCATGGGGGTTATTGAGGATGTGTGGAGGCACATGGAAGGAAACCTAATCTGGGCTTGAGAAGAGGTGTAAAGAATGACTTCCTGGAAGCTGTGACATTAAAAACATTAAGATATAGTGTATCAACAGATGAATGGATAAAAAAGTTGTGGTACATATAAATAATAGAATATGACTTGGCCATAAAAAATAATGAAATCTTACTATTTGTGACAGCATGGATGGACTTAGAGGGTATTATGCTGAGTGAAATAAGCCAGACAGAGAAAGACAAGTATCATGATATCACTTATATATGGAATCTAAATAATAAAATAAACAAACAAAATAGAAACAGGCTTAACCCAGAGGTTCTATAGATACAGATACCCAGAGGGGATGGGTATTGCGGAGACAGGGTTAGTAAAGGTGAAAGAATTAAGAAATAACTAATCAGTAGGTACAAGGTAGTCATGGGGATGTAAAGCATAGGGATTATAGTTAACACTGCAATAGCTATCTATGGTAGCAGGTGGGCACTTGAGCCATCAGAGGAAACACTTTGTAACCTATATGAATGTCTATCTGCTGTGCTGTACACCTGAAACTAATACAAAAAAGTATTGAATGCAAACAATAATGGAAAAATAAAATAAAAATCAAAACATTGAGATATAATAGATAAGAATTACCCAGGGAAATAGGGATAAAGAGGAAAAATGGACATTAAGAAAAGTATTCTAATCCAAGAGAACATATATAAAGGCCAGAGAGGAGGTGAGAGCATTTAATATCAGGTATCTAACAAGTAGTTTGTTCAGGATATGAGTGAATGAGTTGGGGACAATAGATGAGGCTACATAAATAAGCAAAACCATCTCTTGCAGGGATTTGTAAGCCATGTTGGGTTTCTACTGTTCTGAATGTAAGGAGAAGCCACTGAAAAGTTTAACCAGGGAAGTTTTTAGAAATATTCTGCCCGAAGAGTGGAGATTGGACTGAGACCTGGGATAAGGACAAAGAAATTGGGGAGGAGGCTGTTGTAAAAATTTAAATATGAGATGACATTGGTAGCTAGTGGGTATGGAGAGAAGTGGGCAGGTTATCAAGCTCCCTAGGAGATGGAATAGTAGAATTTGATGGTTTACTTGATAGGAGTTTCTGGTTGCTTCAACAGCTAGATGGATTCCATTAAAAAAATAGAGAACACAAAAGAAGCAGATTTTGTGTATGTGGGGATAATAAATTTTATTTAGTTTCCTGTATTTCTTTTCATTTGAAACTTTATTTAATCTTCCCTTCAAAATGGCATTGAATATTTAAACTTGATTTTGTTGTGTTTTTTAGGAAATTCGTTTGTTCCTCTGAGTACCTAGCCTTAATCTAGAGATCAGTTGGTAAGACTTTCATAGAGAATGACTGAAAGTAAACCACTCTGAGAATATGTGTAGTTTTTCATCAGGGCAATGTTCATCTTTTCTCATGCACTTTGTGTGTCATCATTGAATTCTCTTCTTCAAGTCACTGTTTTGGGCTAGTTCTTACGGACTTTTCCTTTTCATGCAAATTAATTATAAGTATAGAGACTGAAATTTCCTAAGGATAGTATATCCTGTAAGTGGTAGAAATAACACTAGGTTGAACTAATAAATCTTTTTAGGCTTTGTTTGTACAAAGCCTAAAGGTTTGTACAAACCTTTCTCTGTTGTTAACAGTAAAAGATCACATTTATGTGTAAAAGCCCCATGTGTACCTTCACTTTCTAGAGGTAATGACTTCTGAACTTGGTGTGTATTGTTTCGTCTTTTATACTTTACTACAATACATTTATTGTATTGTGTTTTTACACTTTAAGCAAATAATATATCGTACTCTATATCTTTCTGTAACCTTTTCACTCAGAGCCCTATAGGACACGACTTTCTCCTTTTTGATGTTATTTATAATACACTTTGTCATGGAAAATATCAAATATAAAAAACAAATGATATAATGAGCCTCTTACTTATCCATTATTACCCAACTTCAGAAGTTTGTAACACTTTGCCATTCTTGTTTTCTCTGTTTCCTCCACTTTTTTTGTTGCTATTCTTACTGGATTGCTTTAAAAGGAAATCTTAGACATTGTGTCATTTTATCTATTAGTAATTCAGTGTGCATATCTAACTGGTTAATTATGTCCTTTTTACAAGTAATATAGCCACTGGTATCTAACCTAACCAACTAACAATATTTTCTTAATATTATTTAATACTTAGTCAATGCTCAGTTTCTCTGGTGATCTCAGATATGTCTTTTTACAATTGCATATTTTGTTTTTTTCTCTTAAATCTCTCTTATTTTTCCTCCTTATCCTTTTTTCTCCCATTTCATTGATTAGTTGGAAAAACCTGGCCATATGTCCTGTGGAATGTACCACATTTTGAGGTTGCCTGATTTCTTCTTTTGTGTGATTAACTTGTTCTTCTAACTCCTGTTTCCTGCCAACTGGTTAGTCTGAGGCTTGATTAGATTCATTTTTAAGTTAACTCCATAGGTGGTGCTTTGAACTTTCTGTTGAATTGCATGACCTGATAACACTTTTTGTGATACTGATTGATGAAGAGCTTCGGTGCGGGTGACTGATACCTCCATGTGAAGTTCTCTCTGAGTTTTGTCTAATGGATTTGACAGCCTTTGATGATCATTGCCCAGAACTATTTCATGAGGGGTTGCAAAAAGGTGACTTTTCTTATTCCATCATTCTTTTTCTTTTATTAGCTGGAATTCTGTAAATAAGAACTTTCTTGCAGGAACCACTTGGTTACCCTGAACGGTATGATTTATACATGAAAGGCAGGTAAATCTTTGATTCTTTTTCTTGTATCAGTTTTCAATCAGTTATATTCATTATTCCATTTGGGGTTCAGATTATCCCATTTTAGGTCAGTGGAGAATTCTTTAGATTGGCTAATTGGTCTTTCTGAAATGATTTTATTATTCTTTGCTGGCAGGGAAACTTCTTTGCTTTGTGTCCCAATTTTTTTCCAGGCTTACCTTATAAATCTCTATCCTAGAGCAGGAATTAGACATTTCTATAATGAGCTTTGATTCTTTTTAATGGGGAATGACATTTAGGGAGCAGAGTCTGGCTAGGTTCTTGGGGTGTTTATTGCTATTGAGTTTGGCACTGCTTCTAGGCATATCCAATAGATAGAGGTATGTGAGTTCATATTATTAACTCTAATAATTTAAATTTAAGATTATAAGGTTTGTACTTACATCTCTTTTGTGTCGAAACTCTTGGTTCCAATGACATTAACATAATTACTTCTTTGTATTATACTATGCCTAAGGTAATTTCAAAATAATAGTACCTGTATTATTAAGGACATTAAGACTATTGAATGCATTTTATTTCTTTGTACTTTTTATCCTTAGAATACATTGTACTAGATAGGATCAAAGTACTGTTTTAAAAACATGTTATTCGAATGGTTATGCCCTCAATGTGTTTTACAGTTACATTCATTTATTTCAGTATTTTTTCTCTGATTTGGGGGGATTGTTCTCTTTATATCTTACTGTTAGTTTTACATTTTAATTTTTTAATTTTTAATTTTTTAGTTACCCAGGAGTGAAATTACTGGGTTACATAGTATGTGTACATTTAACTTTTAAGAACTGCCAGATTGTTGTACCATTTTATATTTCTATCATCAGTGTTTAAGAATTCCAGTTCCTCCACATACTCGCTAACATTTGGTGTGTTCCTGACTTTAGTGATATCTGATTGTGATTTTAATTTGCATTATGATGTTGCACTTCTCTTCATGTGTTTAGTGGTCACTCATATCTCTTCTTTGGTGAAGAATCTGTTCTTAGTCATTTTGAGTTCTAAGAGCCCTCTACTGTGGTTATAAGTCCTTTATCAGATAAATGTGTTGGAATATTTTTAATAAGTCTTCGGTCTATTTGTTTTCATATTGGTGGCTTTCAAAGAGCAAAAGTTTTAAGTTAGTGTTTAGTTATCAATATTTTTTTTATTTTTGGGGTAATACTTTTGGTGTCATATCTAAAAAATCTTTGCCTCCCAAAGTTTCAACTGTTTGTTTCTTTTCTAGAAGTTTTATAGTTTCAGATTTCACATTAAGCTATAGTATACATTTTGAGTTGATTTTTTTTGTAGGGTAGGCAGTAGGGATCAATGTTTGTTTTTAAAAATATGAATAGTTAAGCAACATTTATTGAAAAGACTTTCCTTTCACCTGTTAAATTGCCTTGGCATCTCGGTCAAAAATCATTTGATCTATTTCCTGACTTGAGTCTGTTCCATTGATGTATATGTCTATCCTTACACACCAGCAAACAGTCTGAATTACTACAGTGAGTGATAAAGTAACATATAAATATAAAGTAAGCTTTATAAAGTATTGAAATCAAGTATTAGAGAATATATCCTCCAACTATGTTTTTTTAAAAGATTTTATTTATTTATCTTTAGAGGGGAAGGGAAGGAGAGAGGGAGAGAACTATCAATGTATGGTTGCCTCTCATGTGTCCCCTCCTGGGAACTGGCCTGCAACCAAGGCATGTGCTCTATCCACTGAGCTACACCAGCCAGGGCAACTAATGTTCTTTTTAAAATGCTTTGGCCATTTTAAATTCTTTGAATTTCCTTATAAATCTTAGAATCAGTGTATCAGTTTCTACAAATATGCCTATAGGAATTTTGGTTGGGATTGTGTTGAATCTTGGGGAGAATTTGGGCAGCATTGCCATTTTAATGATACAGAATTTTCTAATCTATGAAAATGCTGTAGCCCTCCATTTACATAGGTCAGAGAAGTTGGGATAGGAGACCAGATATTTTGACACTAATGCTAAACCACCATGAGTCGCACAATTACTTCCCACATTGATGTGAAAAGTTTGGGAAACTTCTTCTGCCTCTCCCTTCCTCCTCTCCTTCCTTCTTATCTCTTGTTTTTTCTCCTCTTCTGTATCTTTTTTACTGGAAGCAAATTTATCACAGGCTTAAGTTTTCAGTTCTTATCCTGTCTTTGTCCTCTTCTGTTCAAAATTTTTATATTGTTTTGGTTTCTAAATATCTAATCTATTTAGAAATGTGTTGGCAGTGAAGCGTGGTAACATATTGTCCAATATAGAACATGGAACTCTAAGTGGCATAGTGGGCAGTATCCATTTTGGGGTCTGAAATAATACCTTTTCATTAGATTGCCATGAGAATCAAATGGGCTAAAAGCATGTAAAAGCTAAAACAGCAAAATGTTGTTATTAATGTTTTTATTAACAAGGAGGCACCCTAAAACTTTAAAAAAATGAAATATAATTGATATATAACATTGTATTAGTTTAAAGTGTACAACATAATGACCTGACGTATGTATATATTGTGAAATGATGACATGTACGTCATCACTCATAGGTACAAAATTTTTCATCTGTGTGATGAGAACTTTTAAGATCTCCTCTCTCAGCAGCTTTCAGTTATAGACACCATGCTGTGTGTTACATTCCCTGGAACTTATTTATTTTTTTATTATTTTATTTTTGTTTTTTTATTGTTTTTTATTATCATTTATCCCCCTTATACCCTTTTCCACCTCCGCTCAACTCCCTGCGCCCACCCCCCCAGTAATCACATTGTTGTCCATTTCCATGAGTTTTCTTTTTTGCTCCAGGACTTATTTAATAACTGAAAGATACATCTTTTACCTTCTGACAACCTTTACCCACTTCTCTCATATTATTTGAAAAACTTTTTATTTTCTTTAAAATTTCAGAGTAGAATAATAAGATCCACTGATATCTCACTTTTGTTTCTTTTCCTTCTTCCTATATGTAACTACTATTTTATTAGTTTGTCTATTTCTGTTGTTTCTTTTGGTAAATATAAGCAAATATATTTATATTCCTATTTCATTTCAACATAAACACAGAAGGTAGCATGGTATAAATACTTTTTGTACTTTGGTGTCTTGATTTATTGATTATGTCCTATATATCACTTCATATCATATCGATATATAGGAATCCTCCTCATTTCCTCCTCATTTCCTTTTATAGCTGCACGTTACACTGTTTCATGGAGGTACCATAGATTGTTTAACTAGGCCTCTATTGGTGTACATCTGGTTCGTTTGCAGTCTAGCACTGTTCAAAAAATAATGCTGCCAGTAACCTTGTGCATATGGTGTTTGTGTTTTTGCTAAGTGATCTTTGAGATATTTTTCCTATCAGTGATGCTACTGAATCGAAGAGTGAATACATAGGTAATTTTGCTAATACTGTCCCAATTTCCTCCCATAGTAGTTGCATCATTTTGCATTTTCACTAGCAATCTATGAGAGTCCCTATTTCCCCACAGCATCATCAAAAATGTTATCAAACTTTGAGATTTTTGCCTATCTGATAGTTCACTTTTCTGTAATTTAGAATGGCTCATATGTGTACCAATTTCTTTGTTTATCATTCTTCCTTGTACCTTAGACTTTTCTTTTAGAATTATTTACCTCCTGCTTAAAAAACCACATACTTAAGAAGCCATCACATGCAATCTGTTTGGCTTGAGATTCTTTGTGCTTCCTGAATCTGAAGTTCCATATGTTTTAACTCTGAAAAATTGTCCACCATTATTTCTTTAAATAGTGCCTCTCCCACATTCTCTCTATTGTATTCTTCTGGAACTCCAAGTAGACATAATTAGGCCTTCTTATTTTTTCTTCCTTGCTTTTTACTAGCCCTTTGTATTTATCTCTCCTCTACTGCATCTTGGGTCATTAATCCCATGGTAATTAATTCAGCTTTGTTTTCTAAGTTTGTTATTCTATCTATCTTGCTGTTTAACCTGACCAATAAGTTCTTATTTCATTGATTGTATTTATCATTTCTAGAAATTCTGTTTCTTTTTTTAGGGTGTCTAATATGTCCTTATTTTCTGTTTTTTTTCCCTTAAGCATTTTATTTATAGTTACTTTGTATTCTTACTCTGATAATACCTGTATCCAAAGATCTTGGGGGATGTCTGATATTATTTGTGAATAGTTTCTTCTTATTTTGCTCATGGTGGGCTTTTATATCATATACTTTGTAATTTTGGAGTGTGTGCACTTCTTTATTCTTTAGATTGTGTGTGGGAATATTGCAAAACCTGAGATGATTTTTTTTGGTATAGTCGACAGTAAGGATCAATGTTTTTTAAAATATTAATATTTAGTTAGACTTCATAAAAATTAAAACCTCTTTGCTTCAAAGTACATCATTAAGAAAGTGAAAAGACACTGGAATAAAGCATCACAAATAGTTAAAGTGAAAAAGACAAACCACAGAGTAGGTAAAAAATATTTGAAAATCATATGTCTGATAAGAAACTCGTATGTAGAATATGTAAAGAATTCTAATAATTAATAATAAAAACAACCAAATTTTTAACTGGGCAAAAGCTTTACATAGATATTTTTTTAGAGGTGATATATAAATGGACAATAAGCATGTGAAAAGATGCTCAGCATCATCATTAGGAAAGTGCAGATCAAAACCACAATGAAGGACCACTTCATACTCCCCAGAATGTCTGTAATAAAAAAGATGAACAATAACAAGATAGGGAAAAATTGGAGCCCTCATACAGCTACTGTTGGGTTTGTAAAATGGGGGGTAGCCACTTTGGAAAAGAGTTTGACAGTTCCTGAAAGTGTTAAACAGAGAGTTACTGTCTGACTAGCAATTCTCCTGCTGTATATTTACTCAAGAGTAATGAAAACGTTTGTCTGCACAAAAACTTGTACACCAATCTTCATAGTATCATTACTCATAAAGGCCAAAAAGTGGAGACAACTCAATGTCCCTCAAGTGATAAACAAAATGTAGTCTGTCCATACAGTGGAGTATTATTTGGCAATAAAAAGTATGTGAAAACCTTGGAAAATATAGATGAACCTTGAAAACATTATGTTGAGTGAAAAGGGCAGTCACAAACGACCATATATTTCATGATATCACCTATATGAAATAACTAGAATAGGCAAATCTATAGATACACAAAATAGATTCGTGGTTGTCTAGGCCTGGGATAGGGGGATAAAATAGGTAGTGACTGCTAATGGTTACAGGGTTTCTTCTTTGGGTGATGAAAATGTTCTAAAATCAGACTGGTAATGGTCACACAATTCTGTGAATATACCAAAAGCTGTTACATTTTTTAAATGGGTGAACTTCATGGTATGTAAATTACATATCACTGAAACTGTTGGAAAGGAAAGGAGAAAGAGCAGGGGAGGGTCCAGTTGACAGGTTTGCTTCTCTTCTTCATTCATTTCTTGCCCAGATTATTGATTAGGAGAAAGTTAAATATGTATAATAAGGTGATTCTTGCTGTGTTAGAAAAATTGCATGCTTCAACTTTATTGATGTTTTATTTTGGTTTGTTGGCTGATAATTAACATTTTTTTCTTTCTTTCTTAATTGATCTTTAAATACAGTTGTCTCCATTTCCCCACCCTACCCACGCCCACCTCCCACCCTGAATCCTACCTCCCCTTGGCTACGTCCATGGGTCCCTCATACATGTTCATTTATGTCCCTTTCCCTTTTTTCCCCATGTTATTTTACCCCTCCCCTCCCCTCTGGTTACTGTCACTTTGTTGTCGATTTCAATGTCTCTGGCCATATTTTGCTTGCCAGTTTGTTTTGTTAATTAGGTTCCACTTACAGGTGAGTGCTAAGTAAAGTAAACCAGGCAGTCAGTGAAAGATAATTGACATCTTGATAGCTAAGTCCCATGTGCCTATTAGCTGTGTGGTTCTTGCTATGTTTTATTATCTTGTAAATTTTTGTCTATAGATTTAACATATTCCTGCTTTTCCTACCTCAGAGTATTGTTGTGAAGTTCAAATGAAATCTGTATAATCCTAAGTCAGCAATTTTCAACTGATGTGCTACAAGAACTTTTAAATCGTGCAATACCTGTTTAGTCTGGGGCACTGACCTCTTTTCCCTTACATATACAACACTAGCCATCCAGTGTGAATGAATCAAAATTATACCTACTTTCTGTCAGATCGGTAAAAAATATGTTTTTTGGTGTGCTGCAGAGTTTTAGTAATTGGTTTGTGTGTGCCATGAGCTGACAAAGGTCAAAAATTGCTGTCCTAAATGAATGTGGAGTAGTATTAAGAATCCTAAAGTCCTGTGTTTTCTTTCCACAGGAGTAAAGCACAAATCTTTTCTAACTGTCGAGGACTGTTTTGAGTTGGGTAAAGTTGCCTACACAGAAGCAGATTATTACCATACAGAACTGTGGATGGAACAAGCACTAAAGCAGCTGGAGGAAGGCGAGGTTTCTACCATTGATAAAGTCTCTGTTTTAGATTATTTGAGCTATGCAGTGTACCAGCAAGGAGACCTCGATAAGGCACTTTTGCTCACAAAGAAGCTTCTTGAACTAGGTATGTTAACTTGGCCTAATACAAGGGTATATATAATACAGATATATTTGAATATCTGTCTCATCATACAGCTTTGCTACTTTTTATTTGTTAGAATTCAATTGCCTCATTTATCAAACATATTTTATTCTCTTTCTGATTATCCTCTAAATAAATGGCAACTGCTTTTTCTCACCTAATGGTACTGCAGCAGCGACTGTGTTTCTCTGCTGTGTGCTCTTCAGGAATATCAAAACTGAACCTTACCTAGCTAACTCAGTTGAAAATGCTTATTTATCACGTTGCCATGTTAAATATTAACCAGTTTCCTTTAAAGGATGTTTTTGGTTACTTGTGTTTCATACTCAAAAAGAGCGATTTGAAATAAATACATTGAAAATATATTTGTCATATTCAAATGTTAGAAAAATGTGATATCTTAAGAGGATTTTACCACTAGTATTTTAAATAGAGATGTAGTATTTTTCTCAGTATCATTCAGGGACTGTGTCATCAGAATTACTTGGATACTTATTAGAAATTAAAATTCCTTGGTTTCCACCCAGGCCCACTAAATCAGAATCTCTGGAGGTGGAGTTGTATGCTAATAAATTCAGGTGGCCTTCAGTATGTAATGAAGCCTTAAAACTTAAAGAATTATTTTGCGAGTAGATAAATATGTATATATCAGAAGAGTGAAACAGCTTAAAAGGATATAGGTCATCTGAAAGTGAACTTTTGATAATTAGGTGATTTTATTAGTTGAGTGATAAATTGAGTTATTCAAGTATTCCTTTTTCAGTATTTTCCAGTGGTTTTTTTTCTCTTGACCTAAAAATTTTAACTCATGGTACAAAAGTTTTAAAAATAGAAAAAGATAGAAAAGGGTCATCCATGATTCAATCGCCCAAAGATACCTATGAGTTTTTTGTTTCCTTGTTGTGTATACCCCCCTCACACACACACTTTTCCCTTTCTTTTACAAAATTAGGCTCATATTGTGTATCACAGTGTATATTGTGAGCAGTTTCTCAGAGACAAGAAATATTTTACAAATAAGGCTAGATTTTTCCTAAACACTTCAACTAATGTCACAAGTGAAGTTTCTGCATGCTGTTCTGCCTTTTTTCTTTGTGTGTTCATGTGTGTGTTTTCTCCTGAATGGGTGGAGTAAGTTCTCTTTCCCTTTACTAAATAAGGCAGCTAAAAATTATGACTAGCAATTTAGAGACAATTAGTGGATTCTGGCTTATTTGAAAATTATATCTTTAGTTTTTCTTTTCTGTCTTATTTAGAATTTTGGGGCTAAAATCCATTCAGCCCTCAGAAGTAGGCTTTGTTCTGCATTTATAACTTAATCCGTGATAAAGGTTGCTTTTGAACTTCCCATGTTAATTACATTTTAGTGTTAGAAAAATCTTTTCCATTGCTTAAAATAAGAATGAGAAATATTTAAAAATTCATTTGACATCAAATTGATCATATGTAGTTCCTAGCTAATTAGTAAGTTCTCAAAGTAGAAGCAGTAGTTGCTGCTTTGAACTAAATGCCTGGTTCTGTCTCCAGAATCCCTTTTATATAGGGTGACTGTATATCCTGCTTTAGTTAGAGCAGTACTGGTTTACACCTGTTGTTTGGGCATAATAATTTTTACTAATGCCTTTTCCTGGTTTGGAAGGTAAATTGTTCAGTCCTCTATTTATATTATTGTATTCTGATATTTGAACAACTGTAAGCTTACTCATGGACATACTCTTTCTCTTCTACTAGATCCTGAACATCAGAGAGCTAATGGTAACTTGAAATATTTTGAGTATATAATGGCTAAAGAAAAAGATGCCAATAAGTCTGCTTCAGGTGACCAATCTGATCAGAAAACCACACTGAAGAAAAAAGGGGCTGCTGTGGATTACCTGCCAGAGAGACAGAAGTACGAAATGCTGTGCCGTGGGGAGGGTATCAAAATGGTAAAGTGGAAAAGCCCATTGTGTATGAATGTGTGCATGTGTGTGTACATAGTTCTAGAGAGAATTGAGTATTTTTATATTTGTCTATATGATCAAAATCAGAATTACTGCATAAAGTTTTATAGTGTGCCACATCACCTTTTTTTGTGAGTCACACTTAATATGCTCCGTCAGTAAAATAGTTTTAAAATAATGTTTGTGAATTATATACCATTACATGTGTTCTTGGTAATACTACCCTTTTTATAGTTTTATACTACCCTTTCAAAAGGCAAAGGACCAGATAATTTAAAGGAAGTGGTCAATTTTTTTCTTTTATCTTAATACAAAAGAGATTTCAGCTGTCTTAAGTAGAAACAATACACCATTCTAATTCATCCTATGAAACAACGAATTCATCTATATAATCTCTTGTGGTTTTGCTCCTAGTAACCTTGACAGGATTGCTTAGTAAAATGTTTATCTAGTCCAGAAATATTAAAAATGCAGAAAGACTTTCAAGAAACTTAAAGATTAAAGACATTTATTCTTTAAAATACTAAGATGTATCTATAAATATCCCTTTGTTTAATTGTGTATCTGTATTTGTGTATTTATAACTTTGGGTACCAGTGGTTTAGGATGGTAGTAGATAATAGGCCAAAAACAAAAGCATTCAAATCTGGGAAACAGACATAGGTTTTTGTGTAGCCTCAAGACTTTTCAGATCCTTTTTATGGTAATGTGTATTATGGAGAGAGTTTTCGTTGCTTCTCAGCATTAACGGATAATGGAACTCTCTTTTGAGGAGTATAATGTGGTACTAGTGTTCACTTGAATGTAGGCATATATAGAAGGAAGTGAAATAGTGAATTTTTAAAGAAAGTATTTTTAAGTGTAAACATTGGAATGGTATGTAACTTTTTCTCTAAAGCTAATGAACTTCAAGCTGGGCTTTACATTTTGGTATTGATAGCTTTTGATACTTGATGACTTGCTGTTGGCAGCATAACCTCTGACAGAAGACAAGTAGCTCATGTCTGTATTGACAGCTTTGAGAGTTTGAAGTTCATGGAGTCCTGGAAGAACATGCCTGCTTTTGCTTTGAGTAGCTAATGAGTAAAGACAAGGATGATAACAGTTAGTTAGATTCATGAAACTGTATTTAAAGCTTCACATCTGAATATTTTAGTACCTTCTGAAGATAAGAACTATTAAAAAATAACCACAACACCCTTATCACACATAAAGAAAATTCACAGTGGTTTCATAATATCATCAAATATCTAATGAAGTGTTTAAATTTCTAATAGTGAACATTTTTTATAACTCTTAGCAAAATAGAACTCTAAGTGTAAAACTTGACTGCTGATTTGCCAGTTTGTTGATGTGACACACAGATGTCAACCCTGCCCAAAATCAAAGCATCGTTTTTCTCAGAATAAATTAATCTCATCATTATATGAAAGATTTATTTGGTAAAAAACTTTGGATTTTACTCTAGGTAAATAAAGTATATGAGAACAAACATGAATCATTATTCATTTTAGTATGTTAACTAATAATTAAAACAAAAACAAATTGTTTTGCTCTGGCTGGTGTGGCTCAGTGGATTGAGCGCAGGCTGCAAACCAAAGTGCCACTGGTTTGTTTCCCAGTCAGGGCACGTGCCTGTGTTGCAGGCCAAGTCCCCACTTGGGGGCGCACAAGAGGCAACCACACACTGATGTTTCTCTCCCTTTCCTCTCTCTCTAAATATAAGTAAAAATAAATAAAACTTAATATTATTTCTACTTCATATATGACATACTTGTTTAATCAGGAGAAAATCAGTCATTCAATAACTTTAGTTAATATAATACATAAGTGATTAAAAGGAAATATTTGCTTTCTGGGCCCCTTATTTTAAATACCCACTAAATAAAAGCACCTGTTTTTTTTAATAACTTATTTTCTGTCGTTCAGAGATACCCATTTTCATCTTTGCTTTATTTATTTATTTATTGGGCCACAAGCATCTAACTGGGAGTTACTTAGAAAAACCTGGTTAGGTTTTGTTTTGTTTGTTTTACTTTAGAAACTTTCTCTTTTGGGTGTTTTCCAGTTACTCTGTGGCATTTGGAGCAATGCTGATCATTCATTTAATATTTTCATAAATATTTCTTTCATATTTATAACACCAAAACTTTTATTTTGATGAGAGGAGGGTTAAAAGAGAAATCCTCCTTTTTTTTCTTATTTAAAGCCTCCTATTGCTCTCCTAGAAACTAATCATTAATAAAGTTTTCTAAATACTGAAGGTCCTGTTCGATGTAGAATGTTTGCCGAGGAGCTGTTCCTTTTGTGTCTTCTTCCACAGATAACTCTCTGGATACACAAGCGTGATCATGCATTAAAAATATTACTACTCTAACATCGTTATCATTTTTTTAACTTTATGTTTAGACTCCTCGGAGACAGAAAAAACTCTTTTGCCGCTACCATGATGGAAACCGGAATCCCAAATTCATTCTGGCTCCAGCCAAACAGGAGGATGAGTGGGACAAACCTCGTATTATTCGCTTCCATGATATTATTTCTGATGCAGAAATTGAAATTGTCAAAGATCTAGCAAAACCAAGGGTAAATAACTTTCTTTTTCTCTTCTTAATTTACTATACCTGTGTATCAGTTTTTCCTTTGCAAGATTACACAAATGATAATTGATGGGCAGTAACCCACAGATTTATAGATATTGTTGCCACAACATAATGGAGTTGTTAACTAAACTGTATTTGTACCAGTTGTTCCTCAGTTTGTTATCAACACAAATAACATATCTTGCAAATGGGATTTTTAAATTAAATTGATTGGAATGACATTGGTTAATAACATTACACATGGAAATAGGTTTAAGCTTTTAATCATGAAAATTATGGATGAGATTTTTATTTCACATTTAACAAATTTGTTTCAGCATTTTCCTGAAAAAGTTTTTTTATCTGCTTCAGAGTCCTTTAGTTTCAGAGACTAATCAAAAATCACCTTTTTCATTCTTCCATATTTTTGTCTGAAAGAATACTTGAAGTATTTTCCCTTTTAGGCATATTATTACTAGAAAGTCATAATTTGGTGCAAGCATCCTCCTGCTAATTTTAACATCACAGTTTTCTGACTTCAACCCATAGATCATTTATTTTAATACAGAAACAAGTTAGCCCAGCCACTGTGGCTCAGTTGGTTGGAGCATTGTCCCATAAACCAGAAGGTCATGAGNTATCTGCTTCAGAGTCCTTTAGTTTCAGAGACTAATCAAAAATCACCTTTTTCATTCTTCCATATTTTTGTCTGAAAGAATACTTGAAGTATTTTCCCTTTTAGGCATATTATTACTAGAAAGTCATAATTTGGCGCAAGCATCCTCCTGCTAATTTTAACATCACAGTTTTCTGACTTCAACCCATAGATCATTTATTTTAATACAGAAACAAGTTAGCCCTGGCCACTGTGGCTCAGTTGGTTGGAGCATTGTCCCATAAACTAGAAGGTCATGAGTTTGATTCCTAGTCAGGCCACGTACCTAGGTTACGGGTTCACTCCCTCTGGTCAGGACATGTATGAGAGGTACCCAATCAGTGTTTCTCTCTCATGTTGATGTTTCTCTCCCTATCTCTTCCCTCCTTTTCCCTCTCTCTAAAATCGGTAACCATGTCCTTGGGTGACAATAAAAGTAAAAAGAAGGAAAAACAATTTAACATAAATGCCATCTTATAAACTTAGTGTTGAGTGTAGAAATTCTCTTTTTTGAGAATGTGATAAAGACTATCCTTTATGCTCTTAATAACCATTAAATCATAATGGTCTAATAACCATTAGCTTGTTATTAAAACATGTTTAGTCTTCCTGATAGAAAAATATAAACTGTCATCACCTTCATAAAGAGATTGTTAAGTAAAATGCTAGGCATACTTTTGCACTTTTATAACATAGGAGTTGGCAAATATCTTCTTTATAGGTCCAGATAGGAAATATTTTTTAGGCTTTGCAGCCACACAGCCTGTCAAAAACTATTCAACTCTAATGTTGTGGTGCAGAAGTGGCCATAGAAAATATGAGTGTGGCTATATGCCAATAAAACTTTTATTTCCAAAAGCAGGTGGCAGCCTGAATTTGGCCCATGGGCTATCATTTGCTGATCCTCATTATATCATAAAGGTTGAATTATCTGGATATCTGTACTGAAGAATGACCTTAAAGTTAGAATCTTGTTAAGTTTTACTACTTTTCCAAATTGCTACTTTTTGTTCTTTACCAACGATTACATTTTAAAAAATGGAAAAGGTGGTCTAGTAAATATGGATTCTTTACACATGAATTCCTATAAATTTTTACTTATAACTACGTCATAGTCTAGCATTCTCTTTTGGATTTCTATTTTGATCCATTAGATGTGGTCAGTAAACCAAAGTGTCTTGGTAAACTAGTTATTAAGAGTTAAGGTTTGGAGGCCAAAGTCTTCAAAGGGGATGCTATTATTTGATCAACAGATTCAGTAGCAGTAAAAATTTCATATTCTTTTTGTTAACTACAGAATCATCCTCCATTTAGAAAAAGTTTAAACTATTATTTCCTGTCATCTTTTTTCATGTTTTTGACATTTTTGAGGTTTTTTCATTTACATTGTGCTCAGTCCAAGATTATTTTACTGTTTATGTAAAATATATATGAGCACATATCTTGAAGTAAGACAGGATTGACCTTGAAACAAAATTTGAACATTAACCTTTGCAAAGCAGTATCATCATAAAAAAATTAATATCAAAAGTTTGGAATGAATCTTTAATTGCAAATAGCCATTCTGATAACTAAATTAAACTTCACATTTTAGAAATTTTTCTTCACTGTCACATCTAACCATTGAAAGAAGTTTAATTTTTAATCTTTTTTGTGTACTCTTTATTCATGCAAAGTAAAAAAAAATTTAAATAACTTTTTAAAAAATACAAAACCTAAAGAAATCACTGGCTTTCAAAGCTTAACACAAGGTGACTGGAACCAGTCTCTGGAGTTATTTTCTCTTTTCAGCTTCCATTGTAAAAATCCCAGAATTCTGACTGGTTGGGTAAATGTGATTCATTTTTTTTGTTTTGTAATGCAAGTATTTTGATGGTTGGCTTCACAGCTGAGGCGAGCCACCATTTCAAATCCAATAACAGGAGACTTGGAGACGGTACATTACAGAATTAGCAAAAGGTAAGAGATATGTATGCTGCATATTTTGATCTCTAATGAATGTTTTGTACATCCTACAGGAATTATTCATTTGAAGGAAGTAGGTCATTTTCAGTCTCCAGCTCAAGTCACCACCTGTTTATATATGCATGGATAAACAGCTTTGTGTTTCACAGGTCTTTCCTTTAAACTAGAAGTTGTGTTTTTAATCTTTAATTGGTGTGTAATTTTAGGGAGTTAACAGGCTTTGCATCTCCCTTCAGGTCAGGAATTAAATATCTAGGAAATGGCCTGTTAGGTTTTTCTTCTTTTTCCCTTTCTTGCCAAAGGAGGGGCTGGGGGGGAAAAAGAAGCAGCCTGGGTTAATCTGGGAGTAGTCTTTGTTTCTGCAGCGCTCTCACGTTCATAAGTGCTGCAGTGAATTCACCATCCTTCATGATGGTTTTGTTGGCATTAGTTCAAAGGTCTTGTAAAATACCATTGTCATTTTGGAGTAATCTGTATTCCTCCTGTTGGAGTTTTTATATTAAAAAAAACTTGTTGACTTAAAAGTTGGCAGTGGAAAGTACAGAGTTATTTTTCTGATCTCTCTTCCAACTGCTATTACTTATGAATTTAGTTGCCTTATACTTAGCCAGAGAGACTTAACAACAGTCTTGTCTTGGTGAGAGTTTTCAAAAATGAATTTAAAAAGACAGCTAATTTTTCTTTTGTCAAAATATTTAAAGAACATTAAACTTCTAGATCTGAGAAAGTTCCTGTGAAACCAGTGCTATAAATCATTTACATACAGCTTCAAATGATTATTTTTTTTAAAAAAAGTGAAAGGACAATAAATCTACAACAAAAATTTGTCAACTCGTTTTCTCTTGATTTGGAAGTGGCTTTTCTAATTGCCACCTTTCTAAATGTTTTTTGCTGATTTGAAACCATTACCTACCATCCAGACCAATCTGAACCCTTCCAATCACCTGTGGCTTGGCAAAACAAAACAAAACAAAGTCCAAAATTGCCTGCTACGTGAGTAAGTCCTTGTCCTTTCTCTTTTTTTTGTAGCTGAGCCGAGCTACAGTACATGACCCTGAGACTGGAAAATTGACCACAGCACAGTACAGAGTATCTAAGAGGTAAGGGAGTAATGCAGAGAATTTTAGTCATATTTGGATCATTTTCTTTATTGAAAATCTAATTTCCATAAAATCCATAATATGGTTTCAGAGACCTAGGCTTAGGCTTAGGTGTGACAAGCCTTAGGCTGTTGGTGACAGCCATGCCTGCATTTTCATGGTGGACTGATAAACAGACATGGTTATGGCGCAGTTTATGGATTTTCCAGGGTAACTCACTAATTTTCAGAATCTCTCCTGTGACTCCCCAAACTTGACCAGCTAAGTGGAGTTGTGTTCTCCTGTTGGAGAGGAGCTCCCAAAGGCTCTTCACAGAACAAGGCCTAACTCAATCTACAGTAAAGCAGGGGTTGAAAAATCTCTGGGTCACCCAGCAGCTGTAGGTATTAAGAGAGTAAATGTCTTCAAAGATTATATAACAAATTTTTTGCAAGTCAGTTGGCTTTAAATTATTTGACTTTCACAATGTTTAAAGAGAATCTACTCAAGTCTAGATCACTGAAATAATTTTTAATAAGAGATAACTGTGTAATTTATGTATGGAAGAACGAAGGAGCTCACAGAATAAGTGACAATATTCCAACAGAACTCCTTTTCCATCTCTTATTTATGTGTAGAAGGTTTCTTAGCTACCATAAAAGTGAAAATAGAATTATCACTGAGCTGAATTGTCTCATTCTAGCAACGAGTCATTTATTCACAAATGTACTATCTTGACAGCAACAAAAATAAGCCCCATCCATTTCAATAGGAACATTTTAATATATTTTCACTTTTTATATTTAATAATGATTGTTTAATCATGTTATTTAGGTTAACTATATTACTGATGATTGTAATTAGGCATTCCAAAGACATTTTTAACACACTTTAGTATTACAGGAAATTTATATTTTATAAATTTATATAGTTATTTTTGTTGTAGAGAAGTATAATATGATTTTTAAAATCATAGACTAGGCATAGAAATACATCACCTTAGGACAAGGCTTCTCAACCTCAGCACCATTGACAGTTTGGATCAGAGAATGCTTTGCTGTCAGGGACTGTCCTAAGCTTTGTAGGATGTCCAGCAGTATCTTCCACACTCAGTGGATGCCACTAGCACCCTTTGCCCTGGTTGTGACAATCAGAATGTCTCCAGACATTGCCAAATGTCCTCTTGTAGGCAAAATCTTCACCACCATTCCCCAGGACTCCATGTCTCCAACCCCATGGAGAACCACTGTTTTAGGGTAAGAATAGAATGAAAATGGAAGTCCAAGGGACAAAAAGAATGATGTAAAATTGTTAAGAATAAAAAACACTTTTCATGCACTTTTTTTTAAGTAGATGATGATGGGCATCAAATCATTATGGTACTTGGAGTCCGGTGGATACATTAAAAAGTAATTTTTCAGAAATTACCACTATTTTCAGTATGACAGAACTAAATCTGTTGAAACTATTATGTTAAAAAAATTTTAGTTGTCAACTGGAAAATTGTGCGAAGGAGTACATAGATTTTAAAAACTGTTTTAGGAGATACTCGTATTAAAAAAATGGGATATTGCTGTGGTAAGTCATAGCAAACGTGCTATGGAGGCTGAACAGATTGTGCTGATGCGTTTACTTACTCTTTTTGGGCAGAACTGTCTGTTCTTCATGTGTTAACCTTCATCATCCCCAAAAACAATCTTGGATTTTTAACTGCCTGCCCTATACCCCTTGCTTCAGTTAGAAGACATAATTAAACATTTCTGTAATATGATTTTGATTCAGGCACGCTAATAGATGGTAAGGATTTGCAGAAACTAATTTGTATTGTGCATTGTAATTAACTAATTTTAAGTTAAGCTTAAGCTAATTTTCCATTTTATTACAGGACCTTTTCTATGTCTAAAAAAATCAACCTATTATTGAAAAAAAACCTTAAGCTGTTATGTATTTTATCAGAGATTGTTGTTGCATGGTTTTTAGGCATTTTTACTATCATAAGGCTTATAATCATCCAAATTATCCAGATTTGGATGCTTTTAGGAAATGTGTAAAGCAAAATTTCATGAGCCTAGTGTTTTGAAAGTCATTTTTGGAAATTTTTTATATGTACAGTAGACCTTTTGAAAAAATATCCAGCCCACAGAGTCATTGGATTCTTACCAACAATTAAAAATAAATTGTTCTTGGGAAGGTGACATACAAATACTTTTCTTTAAAAACTAAATATTTCTAAACATTTTGAACTTATTTTTTAAATATTCTAATTTTATAGTTTTGAGGAGCAAGTTTATTAGATTTTTGAGAACAGTACAGTCATACTTTATATTACATATGGCAGCAGAAAAGATGTCGTAGGTAGCATTAAAAGTATTAGAACATGGTGCTCGCTTCAACAGCACATATACTAAAAGTATTAGAAGATGGAGTAACACCAGAATGAATTCACCCAGTCTTGGCAAAGTATTCAAAGAGTGTGTGT
Source organism: Sturnira hondurensis (assembly GCF_014824575.4). NCBI lineage: Eukaryota > Metazoa > Chordata > Mammalia > Chiroptera > Phyllostomidae > Sturnira > Sturnira hondurensis. Next base: position 2,609,532 of record NW_028081392.1, on the reverse strand, counting down.
GTGTGTGTGTGTGTGTGTGTGTGTGTTTCTGCTCAAAATGACCTAGTGAAAAAAGGAATTCCATAGCAAGTGATTTTCATCTTTACTCTGGAAAATTGTTCAGCAACCCCTTTAAAAATAAAAGGTATGTTGAAAGAGAGGGTCTTAACTGTTAAAGAGGAATTTACTCTATAAAATGTCCAATACATTTAACATTTTAACAAAGAAAAAGTTTTTACTATTTTCAGGATTTATAATTTATGTTGGGATATTTTCTACCCATCACTGTAAATGTGAATTTTGAAGATTTCTACAAGCGAAATAAATGAGTATTTTATGTTTCCTTTGTGTATTATACCTCTGAAATAGGCATCTTAAATGCAGAATAGAAGAAAGAATTTATGTGTATTTTTTAAAAGGTTTTATTTATTTTTAGAAGGGAAGAGAGGGAGAAAGAGAGGTAGAGACACATCAGTGTGTGGTTGCATCTCACACCCTCCATACTGAGGACCTGGCTCACAACCCAGGCAAGTGCCCTGATTGGGAATCAAACCAGTGACCCTTTAGTTCGCAGGCCGGTGCTCAATCTACACACCAGCCGGGGCAGAATTTATGTGTTTTGATGTTAATTAATGTAACTCTTTTGCTCTGGACACATCTGTATTTGAAAGGGTCAGAAGGGAATTTCATATATCTTTATTTTGAGAAATTTCTAATTAATTACATCATTTTCTGTGGAAATAAAAATATGTGTCAGTGTTCTAGCAAATAGAATCTGGGCAAAAATATGTGTGGAAATCCATTACTGTTTAAAAAAAAATTATTTACTTTATTGACTGTGAACTTTTGGCAAGTCATCTCTGTCTTTGCCAATATTAAAAAACCCTAAAAATTTACTAGAGCTAGTGAATGGAGGAGTTAATAATTTTGGCTAAATCAGAGGAATGGAATTTTAGTTTTGAAAGGTAAGCATTCAGTTATGTGCACCAGATATCATATATTGAAAGAATAGCCCTGGCTGGTATGGCTTCATGGATGGATTGAGTACCGGCTTGGAAACTGAAAGGTTGCAGTTGTATTCCCAGTCAGGGCACATGCCTGGGTTGCTGCTGTCCAGGTCCCCAGTTGGGGGTGTGTCAGAGGCAACTAGTTGATGGTTCTTTCACACATCACAATGTTTCTCTCTCTCTCTCTTTATCTTTCTCTTCCCCTCTCTCTAAAAGTAGATCAGTAAAATCTTAAAAAAAATAAAACAAACCACTGAGTACCAGAGCAACCCCGATTTATCATTATTTATTGCAGGAAAAAGAATTCCAGATCCTGCAAAATAGATAGTTAACATATATCACAATATCATTGTGTCCATTGAGTTTTTAGCAAGATTATAACTGTAAATTCAGAGCTCATTTTTTTAGACTCTCTGATAAGTCTCCAATAATGTTGCAGATTAGCAGTAATGGTTTAAAGATGGGACCCAGATGAATAAAATGTTTTAAATGAATGGAGTTCATTAGCTAAGAAGATTACTATATTTTGAAGAGGTTTTTACATCAAAGTCAAATGAAGTAACTTCCCATGTATTGGTAGAATTCATTTTCTTTTCTAGTGACTGTAACGGAACCACAATTAAGATATTAGTGTTTTTTAAAATATATTTTATTGATTATACCATTACAGTTGTTCTATTCCCCCTCCCCCCACACACTCCCTCCCCCACCATTCTCCCCCCCTTAGTTTATAACCACGTGTCTCAGGTTCTTTAGATTCTATATTTCCCCCACTATTCTTGCCCTCCCCCCTATCTATTTTCTACCTACTGTCTATGCTATTTTCTGTACCTTCTCCCCCCTTCTCCTCCTCCCACCCCCCTGTTGCTAACCCTCCATGTGTTCTTCATTTCTATGGTTCCACTCCTGATCTAGCTGTCCTCTTGGTTTGCTTTTGTTTTAGGTGTGGTTGTTAATAACTGTGAGTTTGCTGTCCTTTCACTGTTCATATTTTTCATCTTCTTTTTCTTATATAAGTCCCTTTAGCATTTCATATAATAAGGGCTTGGTGATGATGAACTCCTTGAACTTGACCTTATCTGAGAAGCACTTTATCTGTCCTTCCATTCTAAATGAAAGCTTTGCTGGATAAAGCAATCTTGGCTGTAGGTCTTTGGATTTCATGACTTGGAATACTTCTTTCCAGCCCCTTCTTGCCTGTAAGGTCTCTTTTGAGAAATCAGCTGACAGTCTGATGGGTACTCCTTTGTAGGTGACTGTCCCCTTATCTCTTGCTGCTTCTAGGATTCTCTCCTTCATTTTAATCTTGGCTAATGTAATGATGATGTGCCTTGGTGTGTTCCTTCTTGGGTCCAACTTCTTTGGCAGTCCCTGAGCTTCCTGGATTTCCTGGAAGTCTATTTCCCTTGCCAGACTGGGAAGTTCTCCTTTATTATTTGTTCCAATAAGTTTTCCACTCGTGGCTGTTTCTTTCCCCCTTCTGGTACCCCTATAATCCAGATGTTGGAATGTTTAAAGATGTCCTGGAGGTTCCTAAGCCTCTCCTCATTTTTTTGAATTCTCATTTCTTCATTCCTTTCTGGTTGGATGTTTTGTTCTTCCTTCTGGTCCCTTCCATTGATTTGAGTCCCAGTTTCCTTTCCATCACTATTGGTTTCCTGTGTATTTCCCTTCATTTCAATCAGGTTAGCCTTCATATGTTCCTTTAATTTGTGACTAAAATCAACCAGTTCTGTGAGCATCCTGATAAACACCAACAGTGTCTTGAACTGTGCTTCTGAGAGGCTGGCAATCTCTTGGTCGCTGAGAGTTATCGGCTCTGGGACTTTGAGTTCTTCTTGCGCCGTCTTTTGGGCTGTTCGTGCCTGTTACGAATCAGGATAGGAGCCCTAGGTGTTCACCAGAGCAGGGCAACTCAGTCACTGGGTTGTGATGCTGTATGTGGGGGCAGAGTCAAAGAGGAGCAATGGCAGTCGCCTCTGCCGCCTCCTGCCGCGGCCCCCACAGGTGCCGCAGCTGCCACCATCACTGGGGCCCACGCGTTTCATCCCACTGTACTCGAGTGTGCCACCGCCATCAGCTCTCCACCACTGGGTTTGCCCCCTGGGGCCTGCATGGTCTGTCTCACTGTGCGCGAATGTGCGACCGGTCGGTCTGCCCCGCACCCTGACTGGGTCCGGACTACTTGCGCGCCTAGGTCGGGGGATCTTTCCTGCCCGACCCTGCTCTGCTACTGGCTCCACCCCTCTTACCGTCCCGGTTGAACGGTTCGTTGTTGTTGGGCTTCCGTATAATTCAATTTTTCTGTTCTTTGGCTGTGTCTTTGTTCTCCAAACCTTTGTTGTATTCAAACTTGGTTGTGGGAGAAGGCACAGTATTTCCACCTATGCCTCCATCTTGGCGGAAGTCCAAGATAATAGTGTTTTTAACCTGCAGTTGTCAATTACTTTAACTGCTAAACGTCAAACCTTCCATTGAGATCATTTATAATATAATAAGTGTAAATTAAATCTTTTTTAAAAATTTAAACAATATTTTTGCCTTTAAGATTGGCAAAGATTTAAAAAATTGATACTGACAAGTATGTTATGAAATGGGCACTCTCATAAACAGTTTGTGGGAGTAGAAGTCTGTAGGTTTTGTTGGAGGTCAGTTTGGCAGCATTTACTAAAATGTGAACGTCATCAAGCAGTTCCACATCTAATACTTATCCTATAGATTTTTTACAGAGATATTCCCACAAGTGTACAAAGATATACAGAAATTTTTGTTACAGTATCATTTGTAATACAGAAAAAGGAATAACCTCATTTAACCAGTGTTTAATTGATAGACCTTCATGGTCATTTTGCAATTAAATGCATTTTTATTTTAAAAAGAAAAGCAGTAGTTTAAAAAAACAATGAGGGCTGAGAATGTAAAAGTGGTACAGTTGCTGTGGAAAATAGTCTGGCAGTTCCTCAAAAAGTTAAACATAGGATTATCATATATATGATCCCGAAATTCTACTTCTAAAGGGTCTATACCCAAAAGAATGGAAAGGTGGGCCTCAGACAGATACTTGTACACCCATGTTCACAGCAGCATTGTTCACAAAAGCCAAAAGGTGGAAGCAACTCAAGTTTCCTCTGGTGGATGAGTGAATAAACAAGATGTCATATATACCTGCAGTGGAATACTGTTCAGCCTTAAAAAGGAATGAAATTCTGATACCATGCTACAACATGAGTGGACCTTGAGGGCATTGTATCTAGCTGGAGACGGTGGGGATGGTTGCACAACTTTGTGATTGTACTTAATGTCACTGAATTATAAACTTAGAATTGGTTAGAATGGTAGATATTGTCCTCTGTATTTTACTTTATTTTAAAAAGATGGTGAAGGCGGTTAATTTCATGTTACGTGTTTTTTCACCACGGTAATTTTTTTAAATGAGGCAGTGCTATATGTATTGACTTGAAAAGATGTCAGAACTATGTTTGGGGGGGAGTATATGTGTATATTGTGGTGGAAGATTGGAAGGTGTGTGGATTCCTGTGGGGTTTTTTTTCAGTTCTATGTTTGTTTATACAGAGGGAAGATGTTGAGATACTCTATACCTTTTTGTTAATAGTGTTTACCTGTAAAGAGAGGGACTAGGAAAGGGACTTCATATATTTTGGTATTGTTTGAAAGTTTTGTAAGTATTTCTTTTTTTGTTGTTGTTCAGTTACAGTTGTCCTGCCTTTTTCCCCATTGCTGTCACCTACCAGGTTCCCCCCACTTCCACAGTCAGTCACCCTTCTTATTGTCCAGGCTATTTCTTTTTAAAACAGTTTTATTGAGATACACACATACCATCCAGTTCACTCATTTACAGTATACCATTCAGTTTATCTGTTTTATTCATCTGTTGTTAGACATTTGGATTATTTCTACTTTTTGGCTATTACAAGTAATGCCACTCCGAACATTAATGTATAAGTTTTTGTGTGAACGTAAGTTTAAATTTCTCCTTTGTGTATACTTAGGAGTAGAATTGCTAGGTCATATAGTAACTTTGTGTTTAAACATTTGAAAACTCCAAAACTTTTCCAAAGTAGCAGCACCATGTTATATTCCCACCAGTTAGGGTGGGGGGTCCAGTCTCTGTATGTCCTCACCACTTGTGATTGCCTCTGCTTGATTACTGCTGCCCTAGTGGGCGCGGCACCGTATTTCATTGTGGTCTTGATTTGCATTTGCTGGGTGGCTAATGATATTGTGGATCTTTTTTATGTGCTTAGTGGAAATTTGCATATTTTCTTTGGAAAACTGTGTATTCAGATCCCTTAACTATTTTTAAATTATCTTTTATTGAATTGCAGTAGTTCTTTTTATATTTTAGATTTGCAGACATTTTCTCCCATTCTGTGAGTTGTCTTTTCACTTACTGGATGGCACCCTTTGAAGCACCAGTTTGTTTTTTTTATTTTCATGATGTCCAGCTTATTGTTGTTGTTTGTACTTTTGATATTACAGCTAAACCACTGTTTAAGATCAAAAGATATACACCTATGTTTTTCCTAGAAGTTCTATAATTTTAGCTCTTACATTTAGGTCTTTATTCCCTTTTTAGTTATTTTTTTATATGGTGAGAGTTACAGGTTCAACTTCTTTCTTTTGAGTGTGTGAATCCAGTGTCCCAGGACCATTTGTTGAATATAACAAACATTTCTTACATTTGCAATTTTAAAAGTATAATGTGAAAGACTGAAATGGTCATTGCTAAATGGTAAAGGGAAGGTGTTCTCCTTGGTAGCAGGGGACTTCAGGCTGGAGGGTGATCAACCATAGTCAAGGAAAAGGTTAACTATAATAAGGGAAGCAATAACTGCTGAAATGAGGCCCATGGAATTAGAAAGTGTGGATTCAAAAGCATAGATAGAAGATCCAACCTCTGTGAAACTGAAAAACAAGGCTTTTACCAAAGTGCAAGAGAAAAGGTAAGAATAGCTGCTTAAATATTGGTGGTAGCAAGGAAAGAAGTTGAATATACCAGAAGTAGAAGGCAGGTTCTCTTAGGGTGTTAGGTTCCAGGATGAAGTAGGGACAGTTGTCTTGTCAAGATATATTTAGTGTAAAACTTTATTAGAACACTTGCCAATTATCTATAAAAATCATGTCAGTAGTTGGTTGCTTATGAAGTTCAAAAATCAATCAAATTATTGACAGGCAGAAAAAATATGTACATTGTTCTACTGTGTTAGTTCAACATACTACATTAGTTCTGTATACTTCTTACTGAGAAACTCAGTCAGATTTTGGGAGAAATAAATTTTTTAAATATTTTATTGATTATGCTATTACAGTTGTCCCATTCCCATCCACCCTGCACACCCCCCACTCCCTACACTCCCCCCGCTTTAGTTTATGTCCGTGTGTCATAAGTTCTTTAGCTTCTACATTTCCCACACTACTCTTGCCCTTCCCCTTCCCCTATTTTCTCCCCACCGTCTATGCTACTTATTCTCTGTACTTTCTACCCTCATCTCCTCCTCCCACTCCCCTGTTGCTAAACTTCCATGTGATCTCCATTTCTGTGGCTCTGCTCCTGTTCTAGCTGTTTGCTTAGTTTGCTTTTGTTTTAGGTGTGGTTGTTAATAACTGTGAGTTTGCTGTCCTTTCCCTGTTCATATTTTTTATCTTAGGATTTATCTAAGAAATTGCATATAATAAGGGCTTGGTGATGATGAACTCCTTGAACTTGGCCTTATCTGAGAAGCACTTTATCTGTCCTTCCATTCTAAATGAAAGCTTTGCTGGATAGAGCAATCTTAGTTGTAGGTCCTTGCCTTTCATGACTTGGAATACTTCTTTCCAGCCCCTTCTTGCCTGTAAGGTCTCTTTTGAGAAATCAGCTGACAGTCTTATGGGAATTCCTTTGTAGGTAACTGTCTCCTTCTCTCTTGCTGCTTTTAAGATTCTGTCCTTATCTTTAATCTTGGCTAATGTAATTATGATGTGCCTTGGTGTGTTCCTTCTTGGGTCCAACTTCTTTGGGACTCTCTGAGCTTCCTAGACTTCCTGGAAGTCTATTTCCTTTGCCAGTTTGGGGAAGTTCTCCTTTATTATTTGTTCAAATAAGTTTTCCAGTTGTGGCCGTTCCTCTTCCCCTTCTGGTACCCCTATAATTCTGATGTTGGAACTTAAAAAGATGTCCTGGAGGTTCCTAAGCCTCTTCTCAATTTTTTGAATTCTTGTTTCTTCATTCTTTTCTGCTTGGTCATTTTTTTCTTCTTTCTGGTCCACTCCCTTGATTTGAGTCCCAGTTTCCTTCCCATCACTATTGGTTTCCTGTATGTTTTTCTTTATTTCACTTAGCATATCCTTCATTTTTTCATGTAATTTGTCACCAAATTCAACCAGTTCTGTGAGCATCCTGATCACCAGTGTTTTGAACTGTGCATCTAATAGGTTGGCTATCTCTTCATCGCTTAGTTTTATTTGTTCTGGAGCTTTGATCTGTTCTTTTATTTGGACCTTTTTCTTTTTTTGTCATGACCTGTTTTTTATGTAGTGAGGGGCAGAGCCTTAAGTATTCACCAGGGTTGGGCAACCCACGTGGCTGTGTTATGACACTGTATGTAGGGGAGGGGTCCGAGAGAGAACAATGGTGCTTGCTCTGCTCTCTGCTGGATTTCAGTTCCTTCTGTCACTTCCCTCAAGCAAATTGGGCCCTTCTGGTTCTGATTCCCGTGTGGGTGGGTTTGTGTACATCCTGAGACCCTGTGGGTCTCTCCAATGAACTCTCCTGTGAGGCTGAGAGTCTCTCCCAGCACCTCAACCCACACAGGTGTTTTCAGTCCGTGTTTTGAGACTTTATTTCCCCCACGTTGGAGCCCTGGATTGCATGGTCTATGTCTCATTCCCCAGTTTCACCTGGTTTATCTGCGTGCAAATTTGGGACTGCTTGGTTTACCAGCCACCTTGCACACCGCGCCCGTCCACAACCCACTGCCTCCCTTAGTTCGCCCACTGCCACCCCACGCCTGGGGTCTGCCAGCCACCGCCTTTTTTGCCGTGACCCCTTTCTGCCCAGCTGCTCTTCCTACCAGTCTGGATGGATGTGTCTATTTTAACTCCTTGGTTGTCAGACTTCCATACAGTTCAGTTTTCTGTCAGTATTCATTTTTTTGTTTCTAAATGTTGGTTGTCCTTATTTTGGTTGTGCGGGAGGTACAGTGTGCCTACCTATGCCTCTGTCTTGGCCAGAAGTCTCGGGTGAAATAAATTTTTAGTATGTTTATCAGCTATATCCTTTGTAACAATAAAATTCTTGGATCCTTCCTATTTCTGCTAGATTGAGGAAGTTTACTCTGCCAGTCCGTATAAATTTGCAAGAGACCACCAGACAAATAATTATGGTAAAGTAGAGTAAATCTTAGATTAGTTATAGATGCATTCATTCAGCAAATATTCTTGAGCATCTCCTGTGTGCCAGGCACTGTAATAGGTTCTGCAGATACAGTGATGAGCAAAACCAGGCAGAGTGTATATATATTTGGAACTAGTAGTTAAATGAAGACATCTTATCTGAAATAACAAATTAATGTGTAATTACTGTGGTAAATGTTACAAAGGAAGGATAATAGAGAACTATATAAACTTCAGTGGCGGCTGCCTGCTCTACTTTCAGGTGCGTGAAGGTAGTCTCTTCCTGAAGTGCTTCAGACTGCAGGCAGTTGCCAGGTCTGAGATTCATGGGGAGCTATTAGCAGCCCAGGATTGTTCTAGGGGTACAGCGGCTACCATTCTCTATTCTGCCAACCACTAAGGTGATGCCCACAGTAGCATCTAGCAGGTGCCTACCAAAGTCACTGTGATCCCATTAGGTATCATAGGTATGGAGAACATTTTATTTCATTACATTAAAGAAAATGCTAGGCGTATATGCAGGGAAAGACACTTCTTTAAAGAAGCAGAGTGCCAGCAAGACCTCAATCTTGTGAGGAAATAGGCTGAAGAGGATTCCCAATTGGACTGGGATATTCTGAACCTGTAGCATCTGGGAATGGGATGGATGACATGTGCTGGTGGGTGTTTCTAGACTAAAGGACCATGGTACTGAAATAATGGCAGGGCTACCCGGGGAGGGCAGCATTTGCTGAAGATGTAGTTTCAGTAGTTAGGAAATGCAGGGAGGTTGGAATGAAGGTATACTCCTTGAAGGTTTTTCAGGGAGGCACAGAAACACTTACTTGGGTGTTCTACAGAGGAAGATATTCTCCAGCTTTGTTGATACTTAACTTTGATACCACAGTTGGGCACAAAGAGAGAGAGAGAGGGTTATTGAAAGATGCAAAATAGCATTGGGTGCTAAAGTCATCTGTTTCTGATACACATTGCTCTAAGAGACTAGTGCTGCTGAGTGGACATGGGTGTAGGTGGTAAGATGTGGCAGTGTGGGATTAACAGATGATAAACAGACTGTAGCCTCATCAATTCCTTCAACAAACAATACTTACCCCCCTTAACCTATAAAAGGATTTCTAGGGAACAAATTATTTCCTGTTATTGGCCCTGTAGTCTAGCTTTATTTTTGTGGTAAAAGTAACTTACTTTAAAAATATATATACACATACGTGTGTGCTCAAATTACCTCCTGTAAGTATATGAGTGAAGAAAAACTCAGTTCAATAAAATGGAACTTAACATTTAGAATATGTAAAAATTGTTTAAAGTCACTAACCTTTATTAAGGGTATGGTAGTCAATAGAAGAAATTATAAAATACAAATCAAATGTGTAATGTTATTAATTATGTACCAAAATCGAAAGCTAGTTTTGAGAAGTTATTTAGAAGCCTTGCTATTATAAAAACTAAAAGTGTTACAAACATATATACCTAATCATAATTAATTGTCACTGTTTAATTGTGAGGGGAAATTTAGAAGATTATAACAGCTGCATTTTATAACATTTTCCTACATACACACAAAAGACAAACATTTGCTTGTGCTCCAAAAGAGGGCAAAATTAGAAAACTCTGTCTTGAACAATTTAGTATCTGTTACTTAAGAAGGAACTTGCTAATCATTGTGGCACAGCGAACAATTGCCTTAGCAATGAGAAAGGTACATTGATATAACAGCTAAAAATCAGATGTGGTTTTTAATGTTTCATAAAACAGTCTTAATCCTGGCAGTTATTATAATTCCCTTTCTGACTACTTCTCAGCACAGTTTGAGAAAATGTTCCTGAAATCAGTTCATGAAAAAGAATCCTAATATATTTTCTTCTGAGATGGATGTGAGAAATGTAAATTTTACAGCAGTATTATTTATCCTGGCTTAACATTTCATGTCATTTTCATGTTATAATTAGTTAAACAACAAAAAACTTCCTCCTTCCTCTCTTCCCACCCCCAACCCCCACAACAACAACAACAAAAAACATCAACAAAAAATGTCCTGACCTAGTCTGGCATGAGGAAGAGCCAAGGAAGAAGAGATGACCAAAGTGATAATCCAAAGGTTTCACTTTGCAAAGTGAGAAAGAACATTCTGGGCAAAGAGAAGAGCATGTGCACTAGCCTTAGGGCTACAGGCAAAGTTCTTGAAGTGTTGCTGGGGCACTGGGAGGGAGGCAGAGGGTAGTGGCAGAGGCTGTAAGGGAGCCCAGGACGGAGTAGCCAGGGAGACTGAAGGGATACCTGGAGAATGCGTGAGTGAGGAGGAGAGTTTTAAGATGGACGAATATTGAGGTATGTTACTGAAAGAGCACATACAATGAGAATTAGAAAAGCTTGTAAGATTTAGTAGCACAGTAGGGTAATGGGTGATATTAACAAAAGTTTTGATGGAATACATTGAGAAATGAGTCCATTGAAAAGTTGACTTGAAGAGAGAGGAGAAAGGTTGGTAACTGGAGGGAGATGGAGAGTTGAGAAAACTATTAAATTTGTATTTATTTAATGGGAGAGACTTAAGCTCAGTTAAAAGCTATGGGAGGAATTATTGAGGACAGAAGGTGGTTGTATCACAGAAGTGCCAGTCAGTGATTTGTGATCCCTAAGATGGCAGGAGATGATAGAAACTAAGGCAGGGAGGGGGTTAGCCTTAGGTAATGGAGGGAAATCTCTTGCAACTGGAATGAAGGAACTAGAGTGAATTAAAAGGAACAGATACATGTAAATGTAGGTAGATTATATGGTTTCCATTTTCTGTGTGAGGTAGGAGATATGCTACTGAATGAAGGAAGAGGCTGAGGTGTGTTGGGATTCAGAGTATAGGAGGGAGTAAGAGGAAGGGCCCATTTGAGGTTGGTGTACATTTATTTCTAGTGGAGCATATCCACTCTGTTTCACGATTTTCTTCAGTATGGTTTTGTGACGCAGGTTTTAAGTTTGGAGGGAGAAAATCTATTCGGGATTGTATATTTACCAGATAGTAGAATTGAAGCTCTCAGCAGGAATGTTGCTAAGATTGTGGGTCATGGAATCAAAGCTTGATGAAAGGAGCAGTGAAGAAAGAACAAGGCTAATAGAGTGAGAAAAGGCATATGTAAAGGAGATACTTGAATTTGGGGAGTATATTTATTTTATGAGCTATGGCTTCCATACTATAAAATTCATCCTTTTAAAGTGTTCAGTTCAATGGTTTTTAGTCTTCTTTATTGTGCAGCCCTTATCTAGTTCCAGAACATTTCCATCACCCCCCAAAAGAAATCCTGTACCCATTAGGAATCCCCCCATTCCCTTTAACCCTGACAACCACTAATGTACTCTACGTAGCTATCAATTTGTCTGTTTTGGACATTTCATATAAATGGAATCACAATGTTTGGCCTTTCGTACCTGGCTTATCTTACTTAACATGATTTCAAGGTTCTTCCATGTTAGCAGCATCAGTACTTTATTCCTTTTCAAGGCGTAATGATCCAGAACCTGGTTATACCACATTTTATGTATCTATTCATCAGTTGATGGGCATTTGGATTATTTTCACTTTTTGGCCATTAATAATGCTGCTATGAACATTTGTGTACAAGTTTTTATGATTTCTCTTGGGTATATCCTAAGGAGTGCATTTGCTGAGTTCGGTGGTAACTGAGTGTTTAACAGCTTCAGTTGTCCAGCTGTTTTCCAGCCTGAATGCACCACTTGACCGTTCTGCCAGCAGCTGTGAGGGTCCAGTGTCTTCACTTCCTTGCTGACACTTATCATTGTCCGTCTTTTTTACTACAACCATCTTACTGGGTTCATTTGGGTACTCATAAAAATTATTTATGCAAGTAATACAAGAGTATTTTTTCCTTATGTTAGCATTATGTAAATCAGGCCTGAAACCTTATGACCTCCACCCCAGGCAGTTCCTCTTCCTGACCTAGAAAGAACAGTTATGTTAAGTTTGGTATGTATTTTTCCAGAATGAAAAAAATCTCACCGTAGATAGTCCTATATAGCCTTCTTACATTAATCCAACTATTTTCATTGAAACTATAATAAATGAGATCCTTTTTTCCTTTCTAACTTCTAACTGTAAAATATAACGTATTTTTGAAATTTCAACATTCATTAGTAAAAATCATATTAGACAAGCAAATCAACTAAATGCCTAAAGGCTTATTGTTCCATATATAATAGCTTTTTAAATAACAGCTTTTGTATTCATGTATTGAAACAGCAATAAAACTAGTATTTTCTTCTTGTTCTTAGTGCCTGGCTCTCTGGTTATGAAAACCCTGTGGTGTCTCGAATTAATATGAGAATACAAGACCTGACAGGACTAGATGTTTCCACAGCAGAGGAATTACAGGTGGGTAATTACATTATCCTTGAATTATATACTATCACATAGTAGTATGTGATATCACATAGGAGTCTTGAATGCCTTGAAGTCATCCATGAGGGTTGCAATCTGCTTCTTCTAAACTACTGTTAATATTGTGATTTTGACCTGGTGAATCCCAAATGTTTTTTTCTTCAACTTAGTTATTTTTTAAACCTTACCCCCAAGGATATGTTTATTGATTTTAGTGAGAGATGAAGGGGTGGAGAGTGAGAGACAGTGAAAAACATCTATCAGTTGCCTCCTGTGAGTGCCCTGACTAGGGTTCGAACCTGCAACCTTAGGTATGTGCTTTCACTGGGGATTGAACCCACATCCTTTTGGTGTATGGGATGACACTCCAACCAACTGAGCCACCCAGCCAGGGCACCTCCATATACTTTTTTAAAACTTTTTTCTTTTTAATAATTTTTTACTTTTTAATTACAGTTTATATACAGTATTATATTAGCTGCAGGTGTACAACCCAGTGATTAGATGGTTATAATCACTTATAACCCAGTGATTAGATGCTTATAATGAAATGAACAACCTGATAAATCTGGTACCCATCTGACACCATACATACAATGTAATTGGCTATGTTTCCTGTGCTGTACTTCACATCCCCATGACTATTCTGTAACTACCAATTTGTACTTCTTACTCCCTGCACCGTTTTCACTTACCTCCCTAATCCCCCTCTCATCTGGCAGCCATCAAAATGTTCTCTGTATCTAGGAGTCTGTTTTCTGTTCTGCTGTGTTTGTTTATCTTCTCTTTTAGATTGCACATTTGAGTGAAATGATATGGCTTTTGTCTTTCTCTGACTTATTTCATTCAACACGATACCCTCTGGTCCATTCATGTTGTTGCAGAAGGAAGATTTCATTCTTTTTTATGGCCAAGTCATATATCATATTCCGTTGTACATATACACCACTTCGTTATCCAGTCATCTAGTGATGGACACTTAGGTTGCATCTGTATCTTGGCTACGGTAAATAATGTTGCAGTGAACATGTGAATGATAGATATGTATTTATTACCATTATATTATTCATATTTTTTATGTTTTTCCTTTTTCTTAAAATAACATCTCTTATAATACTGGTTTGGTGGTGATGAACTCATTTAAGACTTTTCTTGTTTAGGAAGCTCTTTATCTGTCCTTCAGTTCTAAATGATAGCCTTGCTGGGTAGTATAATCTTGGTTGTAGGTCCTTGCTTTTTATCACTTTGAATATTTCTTGCTGCTCCCTTTTGGCCTGGAATGTTTCTGTTGAGAAATCAGCTGACAGTCTTACAGGAGCTCCCTTGTAGGTAACTACTGCTTTTCTCTTGCTGCTTTTAGGATTCTCTCTCTTGTCTTTAACCTTTGGCATTTTAATTATGATGTGTCTTGGTGTGGGCCTGTTTGAGTTCATTTTGTTTGGGACTTTCTGTGCTTCCTGGACTTGAATGTCTTTTCCTTCACCAGGTAAGGGATGTGTTCAGCTATTATTTCTTCAAACAGGTTCTCAATCCCTTGCTGTCTGTCTGCTTTTTCTGGTACTGCTATGATGTGCATGAATTATGCTTGATGTTATCCTAGAGGTCTCTTAGACTTTCCTTATTTTTTAAATTATTTTTTCTTTTCATTGTTCTGCTTGGGTGATTCCTGTTATCTTATCCTCTAAATCACTGATTTGATCCTCTGCTTCATAACCTGCTGTTGACTTCTTCTCATATATTCTTCATTTCAGATACTGTATTCTTCAATTCTGACTGGTTCCTATTTTATGGTCCTTTTCCTTCTTTTTTATGGTTCCTATGTCTTTTTTAATGCTTACTATCTCTTTGTTTTTAAGTTCTCACTATCATCTGCTCTTTGCCTAAGGTCCTTGAGTATCCTATAATCATTGTTTTAAACTCTGCATCTGGTATTTTGTTGCTTCCATTTCATTTAATTGCTTTTCTGGGGATTTACTTGTTTCATTTGGGACACATTTCTTTTTCTCCCCATTTTGTGTGCCTTTTTGTGTTTGTGTATTAGGTAGATCTGCTATAACTTTCAAACTTGTTTTAGTGGTTTTATGTTGTAGGTGACTTGTGGAGCTCAGTGGCTCAGTCTTCCAGATCTCCTGAGCTGGGTGCTGCAGGAATATCTTTTGTGTGGGTTATATGTGCCATCCTGTTGTAGTTGAGTCTTGGATGCTGTTGACTTGACTGTAAGGATAGACCTCAATCGCAGTGTATGAACTGCTGTGCAGGGGCTGTCCCCTGAGGTAGAGTTGTTCCCAGCAGGGTCTGGTGCCTGCCAGGAACTGTCTTCGGATGTGTGGATTGTGTGGCTAGTTGGGTGAACTCCACTGTGGTCTAAAGCTCACCACTGGTTGTGTCTGTTCTAGGTCCACTTGGGCAGGGTTCCACTGCAGGTTGATGTCAGATGCTGCCTGGGCTACCTGTCTGGAGCTACCATGCAATTTGCTATTTGTGGCTGCCTCTTCTGGGCCTAGGTATATGGGGGAGGAGCCAAGTTGTGTATAAGGGTTGGCTTCCTCCAGCTCTGAGCTGGGGTCAGACCAATTAATGGTCCAAGGCACCCTAAGGTCAACATCCACTGGTTGGCCACTTTATCACCCTCTGAGGCTGCCCAGTCTTCCTTGAGGGCCTTCTGAAGAAAGTACATAGAGTGGACCCTGGCTGGCTGCCACCCACAGACTCTTCCACAAGGCGCAAACTCAATAGGGCAGGGTGACTGGAGTTGGGGGGGACAGGGCTAGTGGGTCTCCTGCTTGGGGGCAGCACAGCCACACACTTAATGGTGGGAAAATGGTCCCTACTCCAAACCATACCACTCAGTCTCTGCCAAAGTCGCTAACCCTAGCTCCCCCAGGAGGAGTACACCACAGGTCCAGGAAAGGATGCAGCCAGCCAGCCCCTCCACAGGAGGAGGCTTAGCTGGGTGGAGCCCCCAGGAGTCAGAAAGACTGGTCAAATGAGTCTTCTGTTCAGGGAATGGTGCCAGTTGAGCTTACAGGGGATGTGGGTAAGAATGGCCCCCTGCACTGTAGCTACACAACCCAGTGCCCATCTTGAGCCCTGGACAGGAGCCTCCCAGGACGGGTGTGCTCTGAAGGTCCCAGCTCTGAGCATCCCTCTGACCCCGCTGTGGGACTAAGCTCAGTAGGGCAGGGCCAACTGGGAGTCAGAAGGACAGGCCAAGAGAATCATCAGGTGGTGGGGGCTTTAGCTGAGTGTGCAAGTGGGGAAAGAATGGCTTCTGTTTCAAAGTTGCACAGCTCAATAACTGAGTCTCCACCAAGAGCTTCTCCAGAAAAAGAGCGCCCCCAAAGTTCCCTGTTGGGTGCACCCAGCAGACCTTTCAGCAAGACTAGAGCTTGGCAGGGTGGTGTCACCGGTAGTTGAAAGTTTGGGCTAGTACACTCCCCAGCTGGTGCTTGTAGAATGGGAGTGTGTCACCCTGGGAAGGTGGCACCTGAGGGTGGTATGGGATAGGGACTCAGCACGGGGACTTCAGTGGCTGACCCTACAGATCTCTCCTTGGGGTCATACCACCCAGATCTTCTGTTTATTACTCCTATATATCCTGAGTTGCCTTCCCTCTATCTGAACCCCAGGTAAAGTGTCTTAAGAGCAAGATTGTACGTGCGCACTGGCCCTTTAAGAGAGCACCTGGGTTTCTAGCAGACACCCTTCTCTTTCAGGCAGACAAGAGTCCCCAGCTGATCTTCACAACTAGATGTTATGCAGGCTCTTCATCCCAGTTCTGGTGGTCTAGGTTGGGGATCCTGGTATGGGGTTCAAACTCCACGTTCCTCAGGTGGGCTTTTGCAGCCAAGATCTCTCTCTAGATTTTCAACAACTACAGGTGGGTGCAGGAGCCAGCCCTTTTTGTATCTGCTCTTCCTACAGTCTCTGTGTGACTTCTTTAAATCCTTGATTATAATACTTCTGTTCAGCTCACCTTCAGTTGGTTATTCAGGTTGATTGCTCTATAATTTAGCTGTAAATCTGGTTTGGCTCTGGGAGGAGGTGAATGTATCTTCTGTCTACTTTGCAGCAATATTCAAAGTAAGTATAGTTTTTTGAATAGCAAAAGCGGAAGCATTTCATGTAGCTATTTCTTCTATATCTCCACTTAAGTTTGATTTGAATTTCATTTAAGGCATTATTCCTTTATGTTTGTCATACTTTATCTTTATTGATCAATTCCCTCTTCCAATAATACATTTTCATAAAATATCACATGGGTTCTCACTGGGAGATAAGGTGGCAACATAACCACGTGATTCACTGTGTGTACGTTATTTATACTGTATGTTATTCAGACTGAGTAATAGATGTGCAGTGATTGATCACTGATAGACTTTGAAAGAACTGAGGTGATTCGTAATGATCTTGATGTATAGCTGTTACTGACTTAGCTGTTACTGTGGACTGAAGACCTAGCAGCGACATTTGCACTTTATGCAATTACTCAAAATGAATATACCACGGTAACTGAAGTTTCAACTGTGTTGTCAGGTTCTGGTGTTAATGCTTAGCTAAACCATGTTATCTGAGATTTGTACATTTTGGAATTGGGCAAAGCAGGACAGCCTATATTTAAATTTGCTTAAGATGCCATTCCATGGTAATCTACAGCTTCCTTGGTATTTATCTGATTATTAGAAAGTCTTTGCTGTGTCTTTTTCTTTCCTGATCTGCATTTATTTTCATCTGCTTAGCCTTCACAGGCTCTTTCAGGCAACTTGATGAAGTTCTTTTTAATAGGCTGATCCAACCAAAGGTATCTATAACACCTTATCTATAAGACAAGGTGGCTCTGTTGGAGCATTGTCCTGTACACCAAAAGATTGTGGGTTCAGTTCCTTGTCAGGGCACATACCTAGGTTGCTGGTTCATTTCCCCGTTGGGGCACGTATGGGAGGCAACCAATTGATGATTCTCTCTTCTACCCTCCCTCTCTCCTCTCTAATATCAGTAAACGTATTCTCAGTTGAGGATTTTTTTTAAAAGTATTAAAATATCCAGAGTAACAATAATTTACCTAGAACTTGGGTTTTACTGGTGGTAACATTCTTTAAATTATAGTCTCATGTCATATCTTCAACATTACTCTTTAAATTACATGATTCTTTCATTTTTGTCAGCATTTTACCATATTGGGGTGGAAGGAAGGAGTAAAAGAAGGTGTTATTTTTCTTACAGTATAAGTAAGGAAATTGAGGTTATATACAAAGTTACATATATTGTAACTAAGAAAGCTGGAACTTGAGCTCAGACCAAATATTTTTCTTAACTTCTTTTTGCTACTTCATACTAGTACGTTGTCATAGCTGACTGAAGTTGTTGGAGCCCTGAATAATGCAGTTGGTGTTAACTTCTTCCCTTTTTCACTTTAGTAGGGAAGCTATGTGGGAAAGGGATTTTATTAAAGTATATTGGGAATTTGCCAGCATTTGGGAGTTTGCAAAACGTGCCTTGATTTAAATTCTAAAAGGAAACGTTTAGTGAAAATTAATCATAGAAATCTCATAGTTCTAGTTTTAGGAAATTTTATTTTTTTAAAAGATTGTATTTATTTATCTTTAGAGGAGAAGGGAAGGAAAGAGGGAGAGAAATACCAATGTATGGTTGCCTCTCGTGCATCCCCTGCTGGGAACTGGCCTGCAACCCAGGCATGTGCCCTGACTGGGAATTGAACCACGGTTGTTTGGTTCACAGACCTGTGCTCAATCCACTGAGCTACACCAGCCAGGGCTAGTTTTAGAAAGTTTTAATTCTAAAATTCTAATTCAAATTTTACTTTGTTATATATTAGAGAAGAACATGCATCCCAACATTTGCTAAAGAAAAGCCTATTAACGAAGGTTCTCATATAGCATATAGTAGCTATCCATGCTTTTTATCTGTGGTTACTCAGGAACTCTCATTGATTTCAAGTGTTTTGCTTCTCACCCTGGCTGGGTGGCTTGGTTGGAGTGTCGTCTTGTACACTAAAAGGTTGTGGGTTCAACCAGTCAGGGCACATAACTAGGTTGTAGGTTCAATCCCCAAGTCAGGGTGTGTATGGGAGGCAACTGATTGATGTTTCTTTCTTTCCCCCTCCTACTCCAGCCTCTCTTCCCTCCAAGTCCTCACCCCGCCTTCCTCCATCCCTCCCTCTTCTTCTCTCCTTGCTCTCTCTAAGCGTATCCTCGGGTGAGTATAACATAAAATGCTTTGCTTCTCATTTCTTTAGAAGTACCTAACCATGATAATGTAGGAGGCCAAAATGGGGCTCATAGATTTTTAAATAGTAATCTTGGTAGTTTTCGTTCATGCTTTGTCTCTCTCCTTCAGGTCGCAAATTATGGAGTGGGAGGACAGTATGAACCCCATTTTGATTTTGCACGGGTAAGTAAAAACGGTAGAAATTCTGTTCTTTAGTGTTAAAAATTCATAACCTATTCGTAATTCATGGAAGGATGGTGAAATAATAGTCTGTAAAGCCTTTTTAACAGTAAAAAAAAAACCTAGATACACAGGAAAATAATTTAGAATGCTTTTAAATGTATCAATAAACCTGGAAGAAACAGGAAATGAACAAAAGCAAACTGAACAAAGAAAACCTAGACTAAAATTCGAGTGTTAATGGGGGACAAAAAACACTGAGGCTGGTGGCATATATTTCCAGGAGTCTAGAGTTTGGGGGTGAACAGCTCTATGAGAGGACCATAGTGCAGGTTATTGAACCTGAGACTCCTGCATAAAACCTCAACCCCCAAAAGCATTCCACTTTCCAAGCAAGACAGAATGGCTTTGACCACAATCTGCTTTGAGTCAGGAGCCTTCAGGACAGTTGTCTCTCACTGTCCTGGCTGGAGTGTAGTGCGCATAGGCAGCTTCTGCTGGGAGTCTGAAGGCCTAGGCATACCCTCACATGGAGCTTGGGTCTAATTTTTACTACCCTGGAAGAGGAGACATTAATTTAAAGTTCTTAGCTTAGTAGTGTCCTTGGTACTTGGCTCCCTGAAGAGACACATCCTCATTCTAGCACCTTGGCGATTTTAAAGATTAAGTTTAGCTATATGTGAACTATTTTTTAAAAAATTACCAAGTGGTTATAAAGCACTGTTGGTGAGACTAAAGCAACTGACAGAATGAGACATCTCTAGGATGTTAGACACTTGAATCGTCAAATGCAGAATATAAAATAACTAAATAACATGTAAAAAATAAAACAGGATAAAATTAATAAGCTTTCAAAATGATTTAACATATTTAGAAACAAAGAGAAATTCTAGTTGAAAAAAGTAATTTTAGGATTTAAAATTTAGTGGGTAAGTTAAAACACATTAGAGACAGATGAGGTCAACAAGTGAATTGGCTGATAAAATTGAAGAAATTACAACAATACATTTAGAGAGCCAGGAAGATAAAAAATACAAAACAGATATGAAGAGAGTGGAGAATAATATAAAAGCAGTTTGTAAAAAACTGTTATTGCCCAGTACTCTTGCTTAAGATTAATAAATATTGAACCTTTTTGATTTTACATATTGAGCTATAAAGTATGGCATTACCAAATCTTAATTTAAGGTTTATTGTAATTACAAGAATTCTAAAAAATGGGCAGAGTATTTTAATAAATTTCTTGATCTGTTACTATTTTTAAATAAGGGTATATTCTTTTGAAAGAAAATATAGTCTGTATATTGTGTTATAACTCTTGACTGTCTTAATCTCACAATCTTAGATTATTTTTCTATGTAGACCAGCAAAGAATATATTTTTAGTTTTTTTTCGGTTTTTCTTTTTTAATTTTCTAAACCAAATTTTATTTTTTATTTTTTCAAATATATTTTATTGGTTATGCTATTAAATTGTCCCATTTTTTTCTCCCCTTTATTCCCCTCTATACTGCAACCCCCCAACCAGCATCCCCCACCTCCCACCCTTAGTTGATGTCCATGGGCTGTACATAGGAGTTCCTTGGTTTCTCCATTTACTATAATATTTTTAACCTCCCCCTGTCTATTTTGTACCTACCGTTTATGCTTCTTTTTTAAAAATATATATTATTGATTATGCTATTACTGGCTATTACAATTGCCCATTTCCCCCTTCATTCTCCTCCACCCTGTACATCCTCTCCCACCCACATTCCCCCTCTTCAGTTCATGTGTCATAAGCTCTTTAGCTTCTAGGTTTCCCATACTATTCTTGCCCTCCCTCTATTTTCTACCTACTGTCTATGCTACTTATTCTCTGTACCTGCCCCCCCCCTCTTCCCCTCCCACTCCATGTTGATAACCCTTCATGTGATCTCCATTTCTGTTTGCTGTCTTTTCACTGTTCTTATTTTTTATCTTCTTTTTATTAGCTAAGTCCCTTTAACATTTCATGTAATAAAGGCTTGGTGGTGATGAACTCCTTTAATTTGACCTTATCTGGGAAGCACTTTATCTGCACTTCCATTCTAAATGATAACTTTGCTGTACACAGTAATCTTGAATGTGGGTCCTTGCTTTTCATGACTTTGAATACTTCTTTCTAGCCCCTTCTTCTTTTATTGATTTAAAATTTTTTGCCTTTTTAAAAATTTAATTGTTGTTCAGGTACAGTTTTCTGTCTTTTACTCCCATCCCAGCCTACCCTCCCACCCAGTGCTCTCCACCTCCCTTCCATTTCCACACCCCTTAGATGTTGTCCATGTGTCTTTTACACTAGTTCCTCTAAATCCTTGCCCTTTTTCCCCTGAAATTCCCTCCCCTCTCCCCTCTGGTCACTGTCAGCCTGTTCTGAATTTCAGTGTCTTTGGTCATATTTTGCTTGCTTGTTTGTTTTGTTGTTTAGCTTCCTGTTAAAGGTGAGATCATATGGTATTTGTCTTTCAACTCCTGGCTCATTTCACTCAGCATAATGTTTTCCATTTCCTTCCATGCTGTTGCAAAGGGTAGGAGCTCCTTTCTTTCTGCTGCATAGAATTCCATTGTGTATATGTAGTATAGTTTTTGGATTCATTCATTTACTGACAGGCACCTAGGTTGCTTCCAACTCTAGGCTATTGTAAATTGTGCTGCTATGAACATTGGGGTGCATGGGTTCTTTGAGATTGGTGTTTTAGGGTTCTTAGGATATAATCCTAGCAGTGGAATTTCTGGGTGAAAAGGCAGGTCCATTTTTAGTTTTCTGAGAAAATTCCATACTGTTTTCCATAGTGGTTGTACCAGTCTGCAACCCCACCAACAATGGATTAGGGTCCCCTCTTCTCCACAACCTCTCCAACACTTGTTTGTTGCTTTGTTTATGATGTTCATTTTGACTGGTGCAAAGTGGTATCTAATTGTGGTTTTAATTTTCATCTTTCTGATAGCTAGTGATATTGAGCATCTTTTCATGTGTCTCTGGATCTTCTGTATGTCCTCCTTGGAGAAATATCTGGTCAAGTCCTTTCCCCATTTTTAATTAGGTTGTTTGTCTTCTTAGAATGGAGTTGTGTAAGTTTGTTATGTATTTTGGAGATCAAACCCTTGTCTGAAGTATCACTGGCAAATATGTTTTCCCATACAGTTGGTTCTCTTTTTAATACTGTTTTCTTTAGCCGTGCAAAAGCTTTTAATTTTGATGAGCTCCCATTTGTTTATTCTTTCCTTTATATCCCTTGCTCTAGGGGACATATCAGTAAAAATGTTGCTGCGTGAAATATCTGAGATTTTCTTGCCAATGTTCTCCTGTAGAACTTTAATCGTGTCACAGCTTATATTTAAGTCTTCTATCCACCTTGAATTTATTTTGGTGTATGGTATAAGTTGGTGCTCGAGTTTCATTTTTTGCATGTAGCTGTCCAGTTCTCCCAACACCATTTGTTGAAGAGGCTATTACTAGTTCATTTTATGTTACTGCCCCCTTTGTCGAATATTAATTGACTGTAGAGACTTGGGTTTATTTCTGGGTTCTCTGTTCCATTGGTCTATATGCCTGCTTTTATGCCAGTACCAGGCTGTTTTGATTACAGTGGCCTTGTAATACAGTTTGGTATCAGGTATTGTGATCCCTCCTACTTTGTTCTTCTTTCTCAAAATTGCAGCTGCTATTCAGGGTCATTAATGGTTCCATATAAATTTTTGAAGTGCTTGTTCTATGTCTGTGAAATATGTCATTGTTACTTTAATAGGTATTGTTTTATTTTTTTATTTTTTAAATTTTTAAATATATTTTATTGATTATACCATTACAGTTGTTCTATTCCCCCCCTTCATTCCCCTCCACCCTGCACACCCCCTCCCCCATCATTCCCCTTTAGTTTATGACCATGTGTCTCAAGTTCTTTAGATTCTGTATTTCCCCTACTATTCTTGCCCTCCCCCCTATCTATTTTTTACCTACCATCTATGCTACTTATTTTCTGTATCTTCTCCCCCCTTCTCCTCCTCCCACTCCCCTGTTGCTAACCCTCCATGTGTTCTTCATTTCTATGGTTCCACTCCTGATCTAGCTGTCCTCTTAGATTGCTTTTGTTTTAGGTGTGGTTATTAATAACTGTGAGTTTGCTGTCCTTTCCCTGTTCATATTTTTCATCTTCTTTTTCTTAGATAAGTCCCTTTAATATTTCATATAATAAGGGCTTGGTGATGATGAACTCCTTGAATTAGATCTTATCTGAGAAGCACTTTATCTGTCCTTCCATTCTAAATGAAAGCTTTGCTGGGTAGAGCAGTCTTGGATGTAGGTCTTTGGATTTCGTGACTTGGAATACTTCCTTCCAGCTCCTTCTTGCCTGTGAGGTCTCTTTTGAGAAATCCACTTGATGGGAACTCCTTTGTAGGTGACTGTCCCTTATCCCCTTATCTCTTGCTGCTTCTAGGATTCTCTCCTTCATTTTCATCTTGGCTAATGTAATTATGATGTGCCTTGGTGTGTTCCTTCTTGGGTCTAACTTCTTTGGGACTCTCTGAGCTTTCTGGATTTCCCAGAAGTCTATTTCCTTTGCTAGACTGGAGAAGTTCTCCTTTATTTGTTCCAATAAGTTTTCCACTTGTGTCTATTTCTTTTCCCCTTCTGGTACCCCTATAATTCGGATGTTGGAATGTTTAAAGATGTCCTGGAGATTCCTAAGCCTCTCCTCATTTTTTTTGAATTCTTGTAACTTCACTTTTTTCTGTTGGATCATTTCTTCCTTCCTTCTGGTCCCTTCCATTGATTTGAGTCCCAGTTTCCTTTCCATCACTATTGGTTTTCTGTGCATTTCCCTTCATTTCAGTTAGTTTAGCCTTAATATGTGCCTCTAATTTGTGGCTAAAATCAACCAGTTCTGTGAGCATCCTGATCACCAGTGTTTTGAACTGTGCATCTGAGAGGTTCACTATTTCCTGGTCACTTAGAGTTATTGGCTCTGGGGCTTTGAGTTCTTCTTGAGCCATGTTTTGGACTGTTTGTGCCTGTTATGTATGAGGAGCAGAGCCCTAGGTGTTCACCAGGGCTGGGCCACTCAGTCACTGGGTTGTGGTGCTATATGTGGGGGCGGCGTCAGAGGAAAGCAATGACAGCCACTGGGCCTTGCATGGTCCGTCTCACTGCCCGTGAATGCAACCATGGCCAGCCCGCTGCTGCTGAGTTCTCTGCTGGGGCCTGCGTGGTCCGTCCCACTGCTCACTCTGCTGGTTTATCTGCATGCGAATGTGTGACTGCAGCCAGCCTGCTGCTCTGTACCCTCACTGGGTCTGCCCGAAATGGGGCTGCCTGGGTGCCTGGGGTCAGGGGATCTTTCTTGCCTGTCCCTGCTCCACTGCTGGCTCTGCCCCTCTTACTGGTCCAGTTGAATGGTTTGTTGTTGGACTTCCGTATAGTTCAATTTTCTGTTCTTTGGCTGTGTCTTTGTTCTCCAAACCTTTGTTGTATTCAAACTTGGTTTTGGGAGAAGGCACAGTGTTTCCACCTACACCTCTATCTTGGCGGAAGTCTCTTTAATAGGTATTGCATTGAATCTGTAAATTGCTTTGGGTAGTATGGACATTTTGATTATGTTAATTCTTCTAATCCATGAACATGGTATATATTTCCATTTGTTTGTGTCTTCCTTGATTTCTTTCTTCAGTGTTGTGTAGTTTTCTGCATACAGGTCTTTTACCACCATGGTTAGGTTTATTCCTAGGTATTTTATTTTTCTTTTTGCTATATTGAATGGGACTTTTTTATTGATTTCTACTTCTTCTGTTTCATTGTTGATATACAAAAATGCCTTTGAGTTCTGGATATTGACTTTGTATCCTGCTGTTTTGCCAAATTCATTTTAGGTTGAGCAGTTTATGGGTAGAGTCTATAGAATTTTCCATGTACACTATTATGTCATCTGCAAACAGTGACAATTTTGTTTCCTCCTTTCTGATTTGGATGCGTTTTATTTTCTTTTCTTGTCTTATCGCTGTGGCTAAAACTCCTGGTACTAGATTGCATAGAAGTGGTGAAAGTGGACAACCTTGTCTTGTTCCTGATCTTAGTGGAAAAGATTTTAGTTTTTGCCCATTGAGTATGATGTTGGCTGTAGGTCTCTCATATATGGCTTTTATTATATTGAGGAATGCTCCCTATATTCCTCCTTTGCTGAGTGTTTTAATCATAAATGGGTGTTGTACCTTATCAAATGCTTTTTCCACATCTATTGATATGATCGTGTGATTTTTGTCTTTGCTTTTGTTTATATGATGTGTTACATTTACTGATTTGTGAATATTGAACCATCCTTGCATCCCTGGGATGAATCCCACTTGGTCCTGGTGTATGATCTTTTTAATATATTATTGGATGTGGTTTGCCAATATTTTGTTGAGGATTTTAGCGTCTGTGTTCATCAGTGATATTGGCCTGAAGTTTTCTTTCTTTGTTGTATCTTTATCTGGTTTTGGGATTAGGATGATGCTGTCTAACCCCTTCTTGCCTTCAAGGTTTCTTTGGAGAAGAAACCAATAGTCTTATGAGCATTCCTTTGTAGGTAACTGTCTCCTTTCCTCTTGCTGCTTTTAAGATTCTCTCCTCTTTAATCTTGGGTAATGTAATTACGATGTGCCTTGGTGTGTGCCTCCTTAGGTCCATCTTTTTTGGGACTCTGAGCTTCCAGGACTTCCTGGGAGTCTATTTCCTTTGCTAGATTGAGGAAGTTTTTCTTCTTTATTTTTTCAAATAAGTTTTCCATTTCTTGCTCTTCCTCTGCTACTTTTGGCACTTCTATGATTCAGATGTTGGGACGTTTAAAGTTGTCCCGGAGATTCCTAAACTTTTCCTCATTTTTAAAATTCTTGTTTCTTCATTCTGTTCTGGTTGCGTGTTTATTTCTGCCTTTTGTTCCAGATTATTATTGATTTGAGTCGAGGTTTCTTTCTTGTCACTATTGGTTTCCTGCACATTTTCCTTTATTGAACTTTGCATAGCTTCGCTTGTTTCTCTATTTTGCGACCATACTCAAATATTTCTGTGAGCATCCAGATTACCAGTGTTTTGGACTTTGCATTAGATAGGTTGGCTATCTCTTCATCACTTAGTTCTTTTTCTGGAGCTTTGATCTGTTTTTTCATTTGGGCCATATTTCTTTGTCTTGGCACATGTGTTATGTTGTAAGGGGCAGAGCCTTATTTTTCTCCAGGGCAGGGCTACCCACTTGGTTGTGGCTCTGTGTGGGGGGGAGGGGTTCGTGAGGGAACAGTGCTGCTTATTCGGCTCTCAGCTGGCTTTCAGTCACTTCCCCCACTTCCCATAAGCAAATTGGGCCCTTCTGATTCCGATTCCCAAGTAGGCAGTTTGTGTACATGATAGGACACAGTGGGTCTCTCCAATGAACTCTCTTGTGAGGCTGGGATTTCTCCCACCACTGCAACCGCCATAGGTTTTTACAACTAGCAATTTTGAGGCCTTACTTTCCCAGGCTCGAACCCTGGGTTGCAAGCTTTGTCTCTCTCGCCAATTGTTCCCCCCAGTTTATCTGCATGCAAATAATGGGGCCACCTGGTCAGCCAGCGGGCACCTTGCTGAGTGTCCTCTCAGCACCAGCTGCCCGTCTCTACCCCTCCTACCCGTCTGAGTGAATGTTTCTTCTTTAACTCCTTGGTTGTAGGACATCCGTACAGTTCGATTTTCTGTCATTTCTGGTTGTTTTTTATTTTTAAATTTGTTGTCTCTCTTTTGGTTGCACAAGGAGGCAAAAAGTATCTAGCTATGCCTCCTGGCTGTAGGACCTACCTGGTCAGAAGTCCCATTGTTCAATTACTGAAAAATGTCTGCAAGTCTCAGATGATGTGAAAGACTTACAGTTCAAGTCTCTATATTAATGTAATTGTTTTCTTAGCTTTTTATTTTGAAATAATTACAGGGTCCTAAACAGTTGCAAAGAAACGTTCAGGGAGTTTTACACATGTCCCTTCACTCTGCCTCACCCCATGTTAACATTTTGCAGAACACTATCAGAACCAGGAACTTGGCAGTGACACAAACCACACAGCTGATTCATGTTTCAGCAGTTACATGTGCACTGGGGTGTGTGAGTGTCTATGGAGTTTTATTACATGTGTAGTTTTGTGTAACTACCACTCAGATACATAACCACACCATCACCACAAGACTGCCTTGCAGTACTGCTGTGCAGCTCCACAAACCCTTGTGCCTCCCCTCCCTCGCTGCTGCCAACCACTAATATCCCTCTAATCGTTGTTTCAGAATGTTTTGTGAGTGTTATATATACAGTATGTATTCTTTTTAGATTTCATTCAGTATACTTTCCTTAAGGTTTATTCCACAACTGGAAAGTATCAATGTTGTGCTCCTTTTTATTGCTGCGTGGCAGTCCATAGTGTGAATGGATCGCACCATTTTTAGTCATTCACTCCGACAGACGTTCAGGTACTTCCCAGTTGTGCGCTATTGACAGATAAGTATGTAAATTTCTGTGCAGAAAATACATTTTCTTTTTTTTCTGGGATAAATGCCAAGAGACTACATTATATTTTAATTTAGATTTAAATAGCCAGATATGAATTCTGTACCCATATTAAATTGCTGACTGTCCTAAAGAAAGACAGTCACAGCAGCAGGAAACATTTGACTGGATCATGAATTCAAAGTAAATATCAAGGTAAACTTTCTGCTCACAGAGAATAGACTTCATGAATGTAGCAAGAGACGCTCATGTCTTGTTTTTTTTCTTTTGGAAGCTAAAAGTGCAGATGTTAATTTTTTAAATAATCTGTGAATAGTAACTATTGGTTCTCATTATTTACCTTAATAAATCTGGGGTTCTTTCCTCCAGTGATCTTATCAGAAGTAATCAGTGTACAAGTTGAACCAACAAGTATATTTGCATGCCTGCTGCATAAAAGTTCACTGGATATTATAAAGGAACCTTTTAGGGTTATTTTTGTCATACTCTTCAGCATATTACCGATGTTTAGTTGCCACTGGAGAATTTGCATTACTGAATTTTACACCACTGAATGAGTTGTGTTTTATTTACAGAAGGATGAGCCAGATGCTTTTAAAGAGCTGGGAACAGGAAATAGAATTGCAACATGGCTGTTTTATGTAAGTTATAGCTGAAATTTTTATCTTAAGTTGGGGTTTGATCACATAACTTACTTACTTTGATGTGTTCAGGTGTTTGCTTTTATTTACCATCCTAGTTAAAGTTTTTACAACTTAGTAAAGAGAGTTACAATTTTTCAGTTGTAACTTTCAGTTGTACTGTTACAACCTGAAGAAGAAAGTTAAAATTACTGACAGTCCCACTACTTGCAGACTGTCATTGTTGGTATTTTGTAGTATGCACTGTTTGGTCATCTATGTGTATATAAGCATCTCTGTCTATGTGAATTTACATATTTGCAGTCAGATGGTGACTGCAGATACACATTATTTTTATGTTTTGAACTTTAATTGATATAAAAGTATAGAAAATGCTAACTATATGGCAATAATAATAATCTGTGATAGCATCCAGATGAGGGAGCACAAACAGCACCGTAGAAGACCCACCGAGGAAAACCATCCTCACATTGTTTCCCAGGGTTTCAAAATAGTGTGATCTTTGTTTCTTTATTTTTATTTTTTAAGAGTTTATTATTTTTAGAGAAAGGAAGAGAAATAATCAATGTGTGGTTGCCTCTTGCATGCCCCCTACTAAGGACTTGGCCCATAACCCAGGCTTGTGCTCTGACCGGGAATTGAACCAGCAACCCTTTGGTTCACAGATCGGTACTCAATCCATGGAGCCACACCAGCCAGAGCTATTTCCTTATTTTTTAAATTAAATATATATTCATACATATAGAAAAAACTAAGATATGATTATAATCTTTGCCCTCGTTAACTTGCTGCATAACAAATCACCCCAAAACTGAATGGTTTAAAATAACTTTGTTTTAATCTTTTATGGCTGTGAGGTTGACTGGACTTCCCTCAGGGTTCTATTGGATCTCATGCATTTGCAGTCAGATGATGACTAGCCCTGGGATCCATCTTGAAGGCTGACATTGAGGCTGGCTGTTGGCCAGAATACCTGCATGTGGCTTGGGCTTCCTCACACATGGTGACTGTAATGCAAGAGCAAGTATCCCCCTGAAAAACATAGCAGAAGTGCAGGGAACTTTTAGTATCTGTCCTCAGAAGTCAGATAATGTCACTTCTGCTATCTCACTTCCTGCTGAAATGTCACTCTTTGATTTCTTCTCTCTGTATCCATCCCAACCTTCTCACCATCCTACTTTCCCTCCTTATCTCTGTCCCTCCTTCGCTATTTCCATCCCTCTCATCTATAGTGTCTTAAAAAAGATCTAAGGCACCATAGGAATGAAACAAGATTCAAAGTACCATGAAAAAAGGATTTAAGACTTATCAATGAATTTAAAATGAGAGCAGATTATGACAAAGGGAAAACCAGGAGAGAAGTTGATAGATACATTATACAAAGTTTGTGCTGTGAGTCTTGGATACTTTTTGGACATGAACTCTCCATAGAGTGTACCAATCTGCATCCCACCTTCAAGTGCAGTGTATTTGTCACTTTTCGATCTTTCACTTATCAGATTGGCAGTTATTGTGGTTTTAGTTTGCATTCTCTGCTTAGAGAGGTTGAGTATCTTTTCAGATGTTTTTGGGTGTATTTGTTTCTTCTGTTTCTTTGCTTTTATGAATATAATGATGCTATATTATTTGGTCTAATATTTATTTATATTAGATTATTTGACTGTTAGATTATGTAGATTATTTGAGTATTATACCCCCTTCTAATTATACATTTGATTAGATTAATATTCATTTCACCCCCATTATTTAAATACTATTACTGTGTAGGCTGTATAATACAACTTCTTAATTTCTCTAAAGTTAGCTTGTTTCATTGCTGTTAGTTGTTAAGAGCTGTGAGTTCTTCGTTATTGATTTTATATTTTTTGTGGTGAAATGCCCTTTTTTATCTCACTTAATACTTTTTACCTTGATTTAGACTATGTCTGATATTAAGTTGAAACTGTTTTCTTTGGTATAGCATTTGCCTGGCAAATCTTTTCTGTTTTCAGTATTTGTAACTCACTTGTTTTAGATGTGACTCTTAGATGTAGCATGTAGTTGGTTTTTGCTTTGTGATACAGTCTTCATCTGCCTGTACCTTCTGTTTACATTGTTTTTGACAGACCCTTCACAATATGGTTTGTTTCCTTTGCCATGTTTTGTGCATGTGCTTCAGTTAATGTAGAACGTTTGTGGTTGGATTCTGGGTTACCCTGGAGACTAACTTTATATAATCCTTTAATCTTCTACTTTTCGGTTAATGTGTGTTGATTCCCTACCACAAAAAATGACAAAACTGATTTTAGTTTATTGTTATTTTTCTTTTTTAATTTCTATTTTGTGTAAAGTAATTTACCGAGCACCTACTAAATCTTGAGATACTGTTCCAGACACTGAAGCTCAGCAATGAACAAAATGAGTGAAAGTGTTTGCTCCCAGGGATATTACCTTCTAGTAGAATAAAATACATATTTATACTCTGTATTCCTTCATCTGTCAATTTTAACTCATCCTTTTTACCTCTGGCTGTAAGTGAAGTGCCTGTCCCGAATTACTCCCATTTCCCTTCCTGA
This sequence comes from Sturnira hondurensis, assembly GCF_014824575.4. Taxonomy (NCBI): domain Eukaryota; kingdom Metazoa; phylum Chordata; class Mammalia; order Chiroptera; family Phyllostomidae; genus Sturnira; species Sturnira hondurensis. The sequence continues at coordinate 2,578,645 of NW_028081392.1, read as the reverse complement.
CTTTATTATTCCTTTGCTTTATATGTGTACTTTTTTACTTAAGTATGTAAACCTAAACAGCATCTTTTGTTTTTCAAAAACTGAGTAGCAGGTACAAACCCCCCTATGTAAGTAGAATTCCAGATGTGCTCATATTCTGGTATTCAGTTTAATGAACGTCCGTGTACCAGCACTTTCGGTGATGCTTTCTTGCCTCTTACAGATGAGTGACGTGTCGGCAGGAGGAGCCACTGTGTTTCCTGAAGTTGGCGCTAGTGTTTGGCCCAAAAAGGTAAACTTGGTTTGTTATTTTAATTTTTTGTGTCTCTTTATTTTCTCCCCACTAAGGAAGAGATGCACCTTTATTTCATGGTCTAATTAATGAATTACAACTTTAAAGATGGTATATTTAAGGACTATATTATCTTTAGGTAAAACTATGGATATTTTTATGGTACAATTTACTATTAGTAAGGTACTCATAGTAATGAGGTAATGAATGCCACGGATTAGTATTTAAACATTTTCATTTCTAATATGGGTTTCATGTGATGTTTCCCCCTCCACCCTGCTGTTGTAAGATTTGTTTTGGCGAGTCTTTTTTTTTGGCAAGCAGCTTTGTAATATCAGTGTTTTCATGTGATCACTAATATTTTGTACATGACGCTCATAGCTTCAGAATTATATTAGGGGAAGCTATCGCTGCCATAGAGAAGTAGTTTCACAGGAGGAGAGGAAAATTCACTGCAAAAAGTTATAACCTGATATTTTGTTTGGGAATAATTTTGTTTTGTTCTCCACAGGGAACCGCTGTTTTCTGGTATAATCTGTTTGCCAGTGGAGAAGGAGATTATAGTACACGGCACGCAGCATGTCCAGTGCTGGTTGGAAACAAATGGGGTAAATATTTTCTGTATTCTCTGAATAGAATTTGTGATTTTTGTTTCATATTTTGAAATTATCTACATCTTAAAAGAAATTGAAAACAAAACTTTGGACAGATTTGCATGCTATGACTTTTAACATAGAATAAAGATTCAACCAAGAGAGTTTCTCATCTTAACATAAATTTGCTTTTAACAGATCAGAATTTTGATGATGAGTTTTATTTTTAATAATATTTCCACTTGTTATGTTAAGACTCCTTACTTGACTGAAAGTTAAATAAGATGGTATCTTTCCCTTAATGGGTTCACAGTTGTATCTGATTGAGACATACTAATGGATAAATTATAGTGTAGCACATACTAATACAAAGATGAAAACAGAAGATGGCATTTGGGGAGGCTTCTTCAAAGCCTATTTTTAAATTTGGTTGGGAGGCTTCTTCAAAGCCTATTTTTAAATTTGGTTTTGGAGATAGAGCAGTAGTTTTCTGGGCACGTTAGGAACCAAGTCTGGGACTATTAAGAGACGAGAGAGGTGCTTATTGTCAAGGTCGTGAAGTGTAGGTGTTAACACATAAAAAAAAAGAAATAGAAAGAACCAGATGCAGTTATTTCAACATACCATTTAACCCCATAGATCCACTTTAATGTGTGTCACAAGCTGCATTTCGAGTACCCGGTAGCAGCATGTGTGTAGTAACTACTGTGTTGGACACAGGAAGGTTAAGGAGGAACACCTGATCATCAGAGGTTTAACATCTTCCCTGACAATTACGTTTGAGGACCACTGGGCTAGGATGAAGAGGGGCTCGTGAAGGAGAGATTGGTTTAGAAAGGTTTTTCTGTTGTCTTAAGTGGGTGACATTGAAAGCGTGGACTAAGGAAGCAGCACAAGGGTAGGAAACCAAAGAAAAGATTCAGCAAATTGACCAGGTTTGACGAATTAAAGATTGGATACAGGAGCTGAGAAGGGTAAAAGAGTAGTTAAGAGTTACTAGGGGTCCCAGTTTAGATATTTTGTACATGTTCCAGCTATTGACTAGGTTCTATGATACAGAAGAAGGAATAGGAAATCAGCCGCTTTGGGGTTACAGTAGAAAATGGTATCATGGAACCAAGGAAACAATGAACGCATAATAGAAGTGATTGATCGGAGTTGCTCCTTTAGAGTGAAGATTTTGTGTTCATTTTTAAAATGTGTTTATATTAGAGATTGTATTTTTAAAATTTTTTTTTAAAGATTTTATTTATTTTTCTCTAGAGGGGAAGGGAAGGAGAGAGGGAGAGAAATATCAATGTATGGTTGCCTCTGGTGTGTCCCTTGTCGGGAACTGGACTGCAACCTAGGCATGTGCCCTGACTGGGAATTGAACCGCAATCGTCTGGTTTGCAGGCCGCGCTCAATCCATTGAGCTACACCAGCCAGGGCTAGAGAGTATATTTTGCAAACAGGGAAAAGTATTCTGTTCTGTCTGTACCTACATTTTAATTTAATATGTGTTTCAAGCCTTACATTAACCATTAGAAACTTTAGGAAATTCACATAGACTCTCAAATATACACATTATCTAAACATAGATAATATACACAGTATCAAACATACACAGTATCTAAAATCTTTTGTGTTTTCAACATTTAGTGAAGTATTTGAAAGACTGCCTAAGTAGCATCTGCCTTTATCTAGTTGTGGTCTTAAACTTTTAGCCCATGTAAAAACTTTACTAAGTAAAGACCTAGTTCTTACCAGTGAGTTAATGTATTTTGTTCTCTTACAGTATCCAATAAGTGGCTCCATGAACGTGGACAGGAGTTTCGAAGACCGTGCACCTTGTCGGAATTGGAATGACAGGCTTCTCTTCCTCTCCTTTTGTACTCAGATGTGTCTGATTCACACAGTTCCCAGTCTTAACTTTTAAGAGTTTACAGTGGACTAACATAACACTCCATGGTTGATTCAGTTATGAACCTCACCCCATATTTCATCTGTGGACAATCACTAACTTTGTAGGTATTTTTTCTTTTAAAAGTAACACTAAATCACCACACTGCACATACAAAACCTTAAAGTTCAGTTGATATCACAGAGGACAAATCAAGGCAGACTTAAAAATTAGGAATTCTTATATTTGTTACATTTTAAAGAACTTTTTGGTTAGATAAAAAGTGTAAACATCTGATCATAGTATATCAGTACATCTCAGTTGGTGGGTGGTAGGCTGGAATGCCTTATTTTCTGGGTCTGCCTGAAGGCTAGAAATAAACTAGGCCTCTACTCTGGGTCCCATACAAAGCTTACCCCTCCACATACCTCTTTAAGTTTATTTTTTTCCTCCGAAGTCCTTTTAAAAAGAAAGTACAGTTTATTTTACCAGTCCTTATTTTCTCTCATAGCTCCTTTGTGGTGAATTTAATCTGTTTGAGGTAAAATAGTTTGATCTTAGAAAAATTTTAACAGTTCTACATAACAACACTGGGGTTCTCAACTAAAATGATCATCACTTGGTCTGTTTCTTTGTCCTTTTCCTTAAATGACTGATGATTTTGTCCATAAAATTTAGTTTTTATTAGTGCTAATGCCTTGCCTCATTCTTGCTAAAGCAGGGTAATGGTACTGGCATTCTGATTAAATAAATATTGTGCCTTAGGAGACTGGAAATTTTAAAATGCACAAGTCCTTTCAATGATGAGGGAATTGATTTTTTTTTAAAAGTCCTTTTCCTAAAAAGCCAAAATGTTTGTTTTTTTCAATTCTGAAATGTGTTGTGACGATGACCTATTTATGATCTTAAACTTTTTAAAAAATGTTTGTTTCCTGTGTGGTATTTTTCATGTTTGAATGTGCATGCATACTATAGTGATAATAGGTTATTTCTTTTTATGTTACAGTCTATTGTCTTGGTTTTCATTTATTTATTTTTTATCTTTAGAGGGGAAGGGAAGGAGAGAGGGAGAGAAATGGCAATGTATGGTTGCCTTTTGTGCATCCCCTGCTGGGAACTGGCCTGCAACCCAGGTATGTGCCCTGGCTGGGAATCGAACTGCGATCCTTTGGTTCCAAGGCCCACACTCAATCCACTGAGCTACACCAGCCAGGGTTTCATTTACTCTTAATAGCTTATTTTTATGGAAGAAAAATGTAGGCTCTGTGAACTCTCAGCTATTTAATCAGTCAGAATATGTTTCATTCAAAAGGAGTTGTACAACTTTCCTCTATAGTTATGAGGTTATTACAATAAGATTTTGAAAAAATATTACAAAGTACAGTGTGGTACTAGAAAGCTGTGAACCTAATGAAGTATGTTATTGACCCTCGAGCTAACTTTTTACATTTCTTGTGGTGTATCCTAATTCACACAAGGGCTCTTTATCCTTTATGCAGTATTTAAATATTTAACAAAGAATTTGATTAATTCTCTGGAAAAGAAGGTGAAAAGAAATCAATGGTTCTTTTTTCTCAGCTACCCTTTGTTCCACCATGACTATTTTAGTAAGAAAGATTGAGAATTGCATTCCAGCCAAGATGGAGGTATAGGTAGATAACGTTTCACTTTCTCACACAACCAAAAAAAGGTTAACAACCACTAAAAACAAAAATCAACCAGGATAACTGCCAGAAAATTGCACTGTATTGGAGTACGACGACCAAGGAGTTAAAAAAGAAATATTCATCCAGACCAGTGGGAGGGGTGGAGATGGGAAGCCAGGGTGGAGAGGATACGTGGCAAGGAGGCAGCTGGCAGCCCTGGTGGGTGAAGCAGGAGGAGGATGGGTGGTCCCACATTCACATGTGCATAAGCCAGGAGGATTAACTGGGGAGCGAGACAGACTCAAAAACTAGAGTTCCAGTGTGGGAAACTAAAGCTTTAGAACCTTTGGCTTTAAAATTCTGTGGGTGTTGCAGCAGTGGGAGAAACTCCCTGTCTCACAGAGGAGTTCGTCGGAAGGGTCCCAGGGATTCTAGAATGTATGCAGGCCCACCCACCCAAGCATCAGCACCAGGGAAGCACCTGAGAGGGTACAGTCACTTGTGGGGAGCCGAGGAAGTGACTTAAAGCAGGGCGAGGGCCAAGCAAGCAGCACTGTTCCCGCTCAGATTCCTGGCCTCCACATACAGAGCCACATCGCAGAGAAGTGGGTTTCCCTGCCCTGGAGAATACTTAGGGCTCCACCTCTTACAATGTAACAGGTGCACCAAGACAAAGAAATATGGCCCAAATGAAAGAACAGATCAAAACTCCAGGAAAAGAACTAAGTGACAAGGAGATAGACAGATGCAGAATTCAGAACACCAGTAATCAGAGTGCTCATAGAAATGGTTGAGTATGCTTGAAAAATAAAGGAAGAAACGAAGCCTATACAAAGTGAAATAACAATATACAGGGAACCAACAGTGAAGGAAGGAAACCAGGACTCAACAGCTTGGAACAGAAGGAAGAAATACACATTCAACTAGAACAGAATGAAGAAACAAGAATTCAAAAAAATGAGGAGAGGCTAGGAACCTCTGAGATAACTTTATGCATTCCAACATCCAAATCATAGGGGTGCCAGAAGGAGAAGAGGAATAGCAAAAAATGGAAAAACTTATTTGAACAAGGAATGGAGAACTTCCCCAGTCTGGCAAAGGAAATAGACTTCCAGGAAATCCAGGAATCCCAGAGAGTCCCAAAGAAGAAGGACCGAAAGAGGGACACACCAAGGCACATCGTAATTAAATTACCCAAGATTAAAGATAAGGAGAGACTCATAAAAGCATCAAGAGAAAAGAAGACAGTTACCTACAAAGAAGTTTCCGTAAGACAATCAGTTGATTTCTCAAAAGAAACCTTGCACACAAGGAGGGGCCAGAAAGAAGTATTTGAAATCATGAAAGGCAAGGACCTACATCCAAGATTACTCTATCCAGCAAAGCTTTTATTTAGAATGTAAGGACAGATAAAGTGCTTCTCAGATAAGGTCAAGTTCAAGGAGTTCATCATCACCAAGCCCTTAAACAAAATGTTAGAGGGACTTATCTAAGAAAAAGAAGATAAAAACTATGAACAGTAAAATGACAACAAACAACCGTTGTATCAACTGAAGCTTAAAAAAATAACTAAGCAAACAACTAGAACAGGAACAGAATCACAGAAATGGATTATTACAGAATCCATTAATCCACAGAATGGATTAATCACAATCACATCAAGGATTATTAGTGGGGAGGGGAGATAATAGGGAGAAAAGGTACAGGGAGTAAGAAGCATAATGGGTAGGTACAAAATAGACAGGGGAAGGTTAAGAATACTCTAGGAAATGGAGAAGCCAAAGAACTTCAAATGTATGATGCACGACCATGAACTAAAGTGAGTGAGGGCAATTCTGAAAGGGAGTGTAGGGCAGAGGGGGACAATGGGATTAAAAAATGGGATGATTGTAACAGCATAATAAAATATATATATATATTTTTAAGATTTTATTTATTTATTTATCTTTAGAGGGGAAGGAGAGAGGGAAAGAAACATCAATGTATGGTTACCTTTCATGCATCCCCTGCTGGGAGTTGGCCTGCAGGGAACCAGCCTGCAACCCAGGCATGTGCCCTGACTGGGAATCAAACCTCAATCCTCTGGTTTGCAGGCCCACGCTCAATCCAGTGAGCTACTCCAGCCAGGTATATATTTTTTAATTTTAGAAAATATTACTGAGAATTCAAACCTTGAGTCATATTTTGGGCCATAGGTGATTTTTTTAAAAGGTTTTATTTATTTTTAGAGGGGAAGGGAGGGAGAAAGGGAGAGAAACATTGATGTGTGGTTGTCTCTTGCATGACCTCAACTGTCAACCTAGCCCGCAAGTGAGGCATGTGCCCTGCCTAGGAATTGAACCAGTGACCTGGTTCAAAGGCCGGCCAGCACTCAATTCACTGAGCCACACCAACCAGGGCACCATAGGTGATTTTTTTTTTAAACTTTCTTTGAAGGAAACAATGTTAATTTAAAAGTATAGAAATAAAATGGGGGTTCAAAGGACAAAAACCAACCTTTATTTCCATATGTATTTTATCAGGTAGTATAGAAATATCTATTTCAGAAGGAAATGACATTCCATAATCTTACAGATTTCCTTGGTATATTCACCCCCAAACCTCATAGAGGGATTGGTAAAGCTTTTTCTGTTTTAGATCTTACAGAAGCATCCCAAGTTTCAAAGTTACCCACTGTTTTTCTTTCCAAATGAAAATGAGAAAAAAAATTCCAGTGTAAAGCTGTGTCCAGTGGTCGTTGCAGTCCTCTTGTTTTGTTTAATGGTGAACTCTAGAATGAGGGCTGTCGGGGTCGATGTGGAGCTGGTTTCCTCACTCATGTTAAGTGCCTGTCATTGGCTAACTGTAAGCATGCAATGAACTGAAGTGTCTACCAGAACACTCGAACAGCAGGTTAAGTAAATGTGAGCACTTCATAATGGTAAGATTTTTTAAAAAAATTTAATGACTAGCATTTTTAGGAAAGCTAAATGGTAAATGCATGATGAAGTAATCAACCATCTACTTTGTTGAAAAGGTAATTAAAAAGATTATTACAGCTTAAGAGGATTGAGTTGATGTAAACAGTAAAAACAAATATGTTAACGTGTATGTGTGTGTGTGACCTTACTGCTGCTGGGTATATGGAAACTGTATACCGGGTATGCACTGAAGTCCACCTCGCTGAAAAATGGACTTGTCTGCAGGATCGCATAGACAAAACAGTTGAATGACTGGATTCCTGCCATTAAGAAATTTATAGTATCATACCAAAGAACACAAGAAACAGCCAATCGTGATTAAATAAATGTAAATCACTTGAGACAGAATAAACAATGACGAAGTAAGATTGCTAGGAGAAAGCAAAATGGAAGTTACATAGCTAGCAACTCCAGAACCGGTCTCTTCCTTGGCAGCGCTGACTTCACTACAGTGAGAGTTGGTGTTGTATAAGGAACACAGTTGGGTATCTTAGAGAAGAAAGAATGAATCCACCAGAGAATACAAAATAATCAGGTTTATCAGGAGACGAATTTCATGCTCGTGTCCTAATGGCCTTGAATAGTATACCACCACACTGATGATTTTTGCAAAATGTAATGTACCAGTGAAGCTCTTGGCTGCTTGCTTTATTAACTTGTATTTGAGGACTGTAATTTATTTTCAATGTAAATGTAGCCTTCACTTAAATATACATTTTGATGCAGGAGTACTAAGTAATAGAAACGTTAAAAGGAAGGCAGTCTTATCAAATGTAAAATCGGATTTTTTACAAACAACAAACAAAAGGAGTGGAAGACCGTCAGGGTCTGCTTTTTCGAGGCCCGTTGAATTCCCGCTGCAGCACTGTTCTGTTGAAATTAGGCTACAAAGCAAGGTAATCACAGGTCAGGTAAGCCCTAAGGTCTGGAAAAAAGAAATCCTTAGATTTTACTTGTTCCAATTTCCTAAAAGGCTTATTTCTGACACAAATACTTTTTAGGCTAAGCACCTTAAAGGACTCAGAAAAGAACACTAAATAGAACATCCAGGGTGATGTGTGATTTTACATTGCAGGGCTTCTTAGGTTGATGAATTGTATACTGAGTCAGCCTTTTCTACAAAAGGCATTCACATTTTTAAGTCCACAGAGAACCAGAATTATTATTGTGATACCTACTTTAAAGCCATAAATGTAAAAAACTTTATAGCAATGTAGGTTTTATGTGCACCTGGTTATATCAGGTGTTAAATCATATTATGCAAATAACTATATAATGGTTAACTTCTAACGACATATTAATCTTATTTTTGATACTTGTATAATAAAACATTGTTAACCCCTAGATGAAATAACAGTAGTTGAATTTAGTTCATATTCTATTTTTACTTTATTTTTAAAAGGCAAAAAAGTTGGGGTTCTGTGGCACGAAACACCTCTCAGGTTTTTATGTGAGATGGAAAAAAGTAGTACTTACTAAAAATAAGCTGTTATTTTTCCTATATTCCCTTTTTATTCAACTATGAGGAAAGTGTATGGGGAGTTCAATAAGGAACTAATTAAAACTGCTATGAAACAGTGCTGCTTGGTTTGCAGAAGAGCTGGCACAGATCTTGTTACTGGTCCACAGTGAGAGAACTAGACTGCATCCAAATCTAAATAAACTTCATGAATAAATACGTGGCTGTGTTCAGTTAGCTTTTTCATCAGGAAAGCAGCGCATTATTTGTGCTGTGGTACGTGCTCTTTATCTCAGTGAGTGCCCGCTTTAAAGTGTTGCTCAAAAACAGTACAGATTGATTCCACATTTTTTAGAGCATCACGGGAGCTTCATATCCACGGTTTGGATCTTGGTTGGAACACAAAAAGCAGACTTTGTGTGTTTGAGCATAATGGAACATTTAACTTCAAATGTTTCAAGGAATCAGCATGTTTACATTTTAACGTTTTGTCCTTAAGGGGATAGATTTGGATCAACATTTCCGCTAGTTCTAAGACCACTTAATATGACTAGTTCTAGCTAGTATAAGACATATTTAATAATACAGTTTTTAGAGGAAGATACCAGACTAGGAGGCTCCAGGCCCTTGTTTCCCCATGAAAACATGAAACTAACCCCCAGAGCTGGAGTAAAACAACTTTATAGAGATCTGGAAAGCAGCCAGAGTGAAGCCTCTTATATTCGGACCATAAGACACACCTAGGTTTTAGAGGAGGAAAATAGGAAAAAAAATTTTGAAGCAAAAAATGTAAAATATTTAATAGCATAAATAATGTAATATTTTGCCAATGTAAATGTGAACAACTCAACAGCAGCATTAACAACCATTGTTCCTCCTAAGTGGGAAGCGGGGGTGCGTCTTACAGTTCAAAAAAATACGGTAACGGAGTGAAGATCCAGTCAAATTTCCATGAAAATGGTAGGAATTTTCATGGTGTTTTAAAATTTCCCTCGACCTGCCCCCAATCTGTGCAGCAGATTGGGAGGAAGTAGCTGGCCAACATATGTACTCCCTTTCTTGAACCAGAGGGAGCAGAGCAGACCCTGTTTGTAATGTTCTAGACTGGAAGCTGCCTGGCGGGCTGGTCTGTTTGCACTAACTCACAGCTCTGAAAGGGAAGAGCAGGTAGTTTAAAAAGCCCATCAGACACCTAGTGTTAAAGCTTCAGGGGGACGACAGACTTGCAGATGCTGAAGGCAAAAGAGATTAGAGGTGGTAGAATATAACAGACTTAGAAACTGGCTGGGGTCAGGCTTTTAGGGAAGTCAGATTTAAAAGCAGCCATGTACATGGAGCAATCAAGAAAGGACAAAGGCAGGGTAGGGCAAGATGCATGCAAGGAAAGACCTTAGGGTGCCACCTCAGGTATTCCAAGGACTGACATATGACCTAATTACTGAAGATCTTCCTTAGCATGGAGTCAGTCTGCAAAGACTGGGAGAGAAGCTGGTGTATTAAATACTTAAATTTTCAATCAAAAAGAAAAATTACAAAGAAGCAGGAAAATATGGCCCATTCAAAGGGAGAAAAATGATGTGGGGAAAAGAAAAACATTCCTGAAGAAGAAACTGACACTGGGTATACTAAAAACAGACTTTAAAACACCTGTCTTAAATATGCTGAAAGAACTAAAGGGAAATATGGACAAAGAACTAAAAGGAATGAGGAAAATGTTACATGAATAAAATGAGAATATTAATAAAAATAAAAATCCAAAAGAACCAAACAAAAATCCTGGAACTGAAAAAATGCAATAATTGAAAAGTTTACCAGAGAGATTTACCAGCAGGTTTGAACAGGCAAAAGAATAAGTCAGCAATAAATCAGTAATTTAAAATAGTCTGAGGAACAAAAAGAATGAAGAAAAGTGCACAGAACCACAAGGACACATAGGACACCACAGTGTATGTGTTACATGAATCCCCAAGAAAGAGACTTGGCTGAGAGGTCATTTGGAAAAAATGATGGTCAGTAATTTCCCCAGTTTGAAGTCATGGATCTACAAAATCCTGAAAGCTTAAAGAATTCCAAGTAGGATGAATTTAAAGAACAACAGTGAGACACGTTATAATCAAATTCTTAAAAGCCAAACACTGAAAATCTTGAAAGCAGCAAGAGAAAATTGTCTCATACAAGGAATCCTGAATAAAATAATCAGTGGATTTTTTGGCCAAAGCCGAGGATGACCGAAGACAGTAAGATAACACATTAAAGTACTGAAAGGAAAAATACGTCAGTCGAGAATTCTATGATCTAGCATGTGTCCTATAAAAATGAGGATGAGCTTAAGACATTCCCAGCTAAACAAAGCTGAGCGAGTTCATTACCACCAAACGTGCCCTGTAAGAAATGCTTCAAGTTGAAAGGACGCTGTCGTTGACGTAAAGCCAGATCAAAAGATAAAGAGCTACAGAAAGGTAAATATATGGGTGATAGAAAAATCATATTGTAACTTTGATTTGCAACTCCCCTTTTTTCTATAGGATTTAAAAGACATATGCCCTGGCTGGTGTGGCTCAGTGGATTGAGCGTGGGCCTGTGAACCACACCGCGGTTCGATTCCCAGTCAGGGCACATGCCTGGGTTGCAGGCCGGTTCCCAGCAGGGGACCCACGAGAGGCAACCATACATTGATATTCTCTCCCTCTCTCCTTTCCTTCCCCTCTAAAGATAAATAAAATCTTTAAAAAAAAGATGTATAAAAAGTTATAAATCTGTGCTAATGGGTAAATAGTCTATAAAGCTGTTATTTGTGACTTCACTAACAAAGGTGAGCAGAGCTGTAAATGAATAGTTCTTGTGTTCAGTTGATGGTATCATTTCAAGTTATAGTGTTATAACTTTAACATATGTAGTCTCCATAGTAACCACAAAGAAAATTATCTATAGATTATATACAAAGGGAAAGGAAAAGAAAAGGAAATACAACATGTCATTACAAAAAATTGACCAAACGCAAAGGAAGGCAGTAATGGAGAAAATGAGGGACAAAAAAAGCTGTAGGACATGAAGAAAACCAAATGGCAAAAACAAGTCCATCCCTATCAGTAATTACTTTAAATGCAAATGGGCTAAACCCCCCAGTCAAAAGATACGAATTCACATAATGGATGAAAGACATGACCGTAGGTTGTCTAAGAGAGACTCACTTTAGACCTAAAGACATGCTCACCTTGCAAGTGAAAGGCTGGAAAAATATCCCTATCGAAATCCCAATGGTGTTTTTTTACAGAAATAGGAAAACCCATCCTAAAATTAACAAGGAATCCCAAGGGATCCTAAATAGCCAAAACAATCTTGAAAAAGAATAAACATAGAGGTATGGCATTTCTTGATTCCAAAACTTCCTCCGGAACTACAGTAATTAAAATAGTGTACTGGCATAAGAGACAGACAGACAGTTGGCATAGAGTAGAAAGCTCAGAAATAAATCTCTGTAACTCAAAATCAACAACAAAGACCTTATTTTTTAAATGAACAGAGGGTCTGAGTAGACAATTGGAGAAGATATGCTGGTGGCCAGTTAGCGCATGAGAAGGTGCTTATCACTAATCGTGAGGGAAATGCAACTCCCACTAGGTTCCATCTCACACCCTTTCAGACTGCTGCTGTTACACACACACACAAAACAAAGTCATGAGTGATGGTGAGGCTATCAAGAAACTAGAATTCCTGTGTTGGAATCCAGAGTGGGTAAGAATGTAAGATGGTGCAGCCACTGTGGCAAATGGTACAGTGGTCCTCAAAAAATGGGCTACCATATGATCTAGCAATTTCAGTCCTGGGTGTGTATCCAAAAGTAGTGAAAGCAGGGAACAAAGAGTCATTTATACACATTTTAATAACATTCTTCACAATAGCCACAAGGTGGAGGCGGCCCACATGTGTAACTAAAATGTGGCATATACATACACGGGAATGTTACTCAGCTTGAAAAGGAACGGTACTTTGACACATGCAATAACATGGATGAACATTGGAAACATGTTGAGTGAAGTAAGCCAAACATAAAAGGATAAATATTGTATGATTTCACTTATATGGGGTACCTAGAAAAATCAGAGACAGGAAGTAGAACGGCGGATGCCAGGAGATCCGGGGAAGTGGCAAATGGAGAGTTCCTGGTTAATGAACACGTGGTTTAAATTGGGGAGGGTGAAGAATTTCTAGAGATGATGGGGTGATGGTTGCACAACAACGTGAATGTACTTGATGCCACCAAACCGTTCAACTGTACAATTAAAGGTTAAAATTACTAATTTTATGTTATCCAGTCAGGGCACATGCCTGGGTTGTGGGCCAGGTCCCCCGTAGGGGGCGCATGAGAGGCAACCACACATTGATGTTTCCCTCTTTTTCCCTCCCTTCCCCTCTCTTTAAAAATATATAAATAAAAAATGTTTAATGTTTGAAAAAATTAAGCATAATATCACCCTACAATCCAGCAATTCCTCTTCTGGGTATACAGCCAAAAGAACCACATTTGTATGGCCACGTTCACAGTACCGAGCACAATGGCTGACTGGCAGGCAGGGGGGATCAGATCCCAGGTGTTCACTGACAGACGAGTGGATAACTAAAATAAAAGATATAAAGGAGGGCAATTTTCTAAAGTAAAAAAGAAAGAATTCAAAAGAAAATAAGTGAAGATAATCTAACATAAATGTAATTAGAATCCCTAAATAAGTAAGTGAGGCCAAGTGAAGAAATAAAACTTAGAAATTGTATTTCAAGAGAACTTTCTATTGTGTAAGTACCTGGCACTAAGGTTTTGATGCTGAGGCCTCCATTTCACATCACCCATCTTGAACAGACATGGTCAGCTGTATGGCACAACTCCAAGCGAAACAGTTAAAGGAATCAGGCTACCTCTGACTCGTGAAGCTCCTCTTGTAAAATCCTGGATAATCTAGAATACTGACCCCCTGAGTGTCCCCGCTTTTCCTATCCTGTGCAGTGATTTATGTTCTTATACTTGAAATTTGCCAATAGCGAAACCCTTGAAACCCTCGGCAACCTACCCTCAGTCCCTAATGAAGCCAGGTGTACGCCCTCCCTTCCTAGCCATGACCTTGCCATGTGGCCCTGGGCATGCTCTGTGCCCTCGTGGGTCTGGGAGTGCTCACTCCTGTTCTCCAAGGTTTCCCGATGGTTTCTGCTGAGGTGTGCCCTGCAGTCATAGTAAGAACCTCAGGCTGCTGCAGCCACAGCACTGGCTCCTGCCCAGGAACATGGGGCGAGGCTCCTGCGGGTCACACGGGCCCAGGCAGGCATTCCCAGCCAATAGGATCACTGTCAACAGGCTGGGACTGACACAACACATTCTTGAAATAAAAATATTTAAAAACACATACTGAAAGAGCCCATTGTCTACCTCAGAAAATAAGCCAGAGTGACCAACACCAAAACATTTCTGTAAAGTTTCTAGACTTTACAGAGAGGAAAAAATTCCTTCAAGCATTTTGGCCAAAGGACCTCATTACTTACAAGGGAGAGAAAATTAGATCATCGTCAGATGTTGATAGAAATACTTTATCCCACAAGAAAATGGATTAGTATATTTAAGATAGTCAAGGAAAGAATGTGTGAACAAAGGGCTTTTTATGCAGAATTACTAACCTTCCGTTAGAAAGGGCACAGACAATTCTACGTGCGGGAACTGGGCAAACACTGGGAGTATGAGTCCTCCTCAAGGAATCTAGAGAAAGAGCTTCACACATCAGAATGGAAATTATGCAATAGTTCGATATGAAAACAACAAAAAACACTAATTATTGAGACTGTGGGTTATAGCAGCAGTTACAGAAAAATATTGAACTTTTAATGTGTATGGTAGAATACCTAAAAAGACTCTACTCATGGTACAGTCACAATGGAAAATAGTATGGACGTTCCTCAAAAAGTGAAAAATAGAACTACATGTGACCCAGTTTCCACCTGCTGTATTTACCTGAGAGAAATGTAAGCACAAATTTGAAAAGGTACATACACCCTCATGTTCACTGTAACATTAGTTACTGAAGCCAAGACCTCGGAGCAGCCTACATGTCTCTCAGTGGGTAACTGGGAGAAAGAACATGTGATCTCCACAGTCATCCCTCATCCCTGAGGGGTGGTCCTAGGACCAATTTTGGACACCACGTTCCACAGACACGCAAGTCCCTTGTATAAAATGGCATAGTGTTTGCACACAACCTATACACATCTTCTCACATACATCGAACCATCTCTAAAGACTCTCTAGATTACTTAAAATAATTAATATAATGTAAATAGTTGTTATACTCTATCATTTAGGAAATAATGACAAGGAAAAAATTCTGTATATTTTCATTACAGAGACAACCATCACAGCCCAACCACGCAGCACACATTGACAACATTGTAACCTTTCCTTTTGAACATTTTCAATCTGCTGTTGGTTGAACCCACAGATGCAGGTACAGACAGAGGCCAACTGTATGTAAAATGTAATCTTAGCCATTAAAAAAAGTAAATGCTGCCCCTTGTAACAATATTGATGGTCCTTGAGGACACTGTGGTCAGTGAAATAAGCCAGACCGAGAAAGGCCAATACTGCTTGATCTCACTTATTCATGCAATCTGAAAACGAAACAACAATGAAACGAATTTATAGACACAGACACCAGATTAGTAGTTGCCAGAAGTGAGGGATAGGGTGAAATGGGTG
The DNA here is from genome assembly GCF_014824575.4 of Sturnira hondurensis. Lineage (NCBI taxonomy): Eukaryota > Metazoa > Chordata > Mammalia > Chiroptera > Phyllostomidae > Sturnira > Sturnira hondurensis. The sequence goes on along the minus strand of NW_028081392.1, from coordinate 2,563,101 downwards.
AAAGTGCCCAAAAGGTACAAATCTCTAGTTATAAAATAAATGAGTCTGGGGAAGTTTGTACAACCTAGGGACCATAGTTAATACTATAATGTATACTTGAGAGTTGCTAAGAGACTAAATCCTAAAAGTTCTCCTAAGGAAAAACTATATGTGGTGATCATTTTGCAATATATATGAATATTGAATCATTATGTTATACACCTGGCACTAATATAATAAGGCAAAAAAAAAAAAGAATTATCAGGCCCAACCAAATGTCAATAGCGCCAAGTTTTAAAAATTCTGATCTCAGCCATTTGGTCAAGAATAGATGATGGAAATATACTGGTTGGGCTGAAGTGTTTACTTGAAAAAATTATCTTTCAGTTCTTCAGGAAATATTACAATTGAGCCTGATCAGATATCATGTTCCTCATTCTATTACCTTTTTCTTAAAACATTAAAGGACATTATAAAAACCAAAAATAGTAATACAAAAAATCAATGTATTCAATTCAAAAGAGAATAGAGAAAACACTTAGTAGATGGAAATAATTAGAGCTTAGGTGAAAGTTTATAGCCCTAAATGTCCATGTTAAAAAGAAGAAAGGTCCAAACTTAAAAATCTAAGTTTAGACCTTAAAAAGCTAGAAGGGCCAAATGGTGAAATGTTACTCAGTGATAGAAAGAAATGAGTACCGACACATGCTACAAGTTGGATGAACCCTCCAATATGTACAAAGGGGGGCAAACCCCCCCGGAAATTTATTTCTAAAAAATTGTGTATTTATTCTTACATGTTTAAACTTCAGTCACCTTCAAAGTGCACTCCATTTGATGCAATACACCTGTTGAGACGTTTTTCCACTGCTCAAAGCAGTTTTGGAACTCATCAATTTTGATGCCTTTTAGTGCTTCTGCTGTGTTTTGTTTCACCTCTTCCACGCAGGCAGAATGTTTCCCTTAGAGGAGTTTTTTCATCCAGGAAAACAAAACAAAAAATGTCACTCAGGGTGAAGTCAGGTGAATAGGGAGGGTGGGGCATGGAGGTCATGCCATCCTTGGTCAAAAACTGCTGAACACTCAGCATAGTGCGGGCAGATGTGTTTGTAAATAACCCATCCTGAAATGGGCAAACATGTTGAGTCTTCAAAAAAAAAAAAAATCACTGAAGCTGCACACAGCTTCTCACAACAACGCCAGCTCGTCCACTGATGCAGATGGGTTCCTGGAACACTCACCTCGGGGGGGAAGCCTGCACTATGAGGGACCCGCCCTCCAGAAGATAATCCTGGTTTTGGGGGGGTCCCCCCAACTACTAAATGAAAGAAGTCAGTCACCAGGGACCACATATTGTCCAATTCCCTTTGAAATGTCNCAGCTTCTCACAACAACGCCAGCTCGTCCACTGATGCAGATGGGTTCCTGGAACACTCACCTCGGGGGGGAAGCCTGCACTATGAGGGACCCGCCCTCCAGAAGATAATCCTGGTTTTGGGGGGTCCCCCCAAATACTAAGTGAAAGAAGTCAGTCACCAGGGACCACATATTGTCCAATTCCCTTTGAAATGTCCAGAATAGGCAAATCTGTGCAGGAAGAAAGCAGATTAGTGGTTGCCTGGGGATAGAGAATTAGGCAGTGATGGCTAGGGGGTAGAAGGTTTCTTGCAGGGGTAATGAAAATGTTTTAAAATTTATTACAATGATGAAAAAGAATTTTTCATATTATTCTGCATATTAAAAGTTAGCATATTGTATATTTTAATTGTTGAATTGTGTGTCAGTTCTATTTCCATAAAGGTAATAAAGGTATTTTTCAAATGCTTAAAAAACAAATCAAACAAAAAGAATAAAAGGCTTAATAAAGTTAAAAACAAATAAGTGAAATAGAAAGTAAACAAACTATAGAGAAATCCAACCAAATCAAAAGCAGATTTTTTGAATACCTCGATAGAATTGATAAAGCTCTAGCTAGACTGATGAAGAACAGAGAAACGAAACAAAGTACTGGTATCGGGTGTCAGAAGGGGGACATTGCTACAGATTCTACAAATATTAAGGGGACAATTACGGAATATTAGGAACATCTATTGGGTTGGCCCCAAAGTCCATGCTTTTTCCATAAAATAAAGAATACATTTTTCATTTTCACCAATAACTTCATTGATATGGATATTTTGAGCATGTTGCCTATCTCTTGTGTAACATTGATTATTCTCAATTAATGTCTCAATTTGCTCACTATTAACTTCGACGGGTCTGCCCGACCATGGAGCATCATCATCCAGTGAGAAATCTCCAACACGAACCTTCACAAACCCCTTTTGATACATTTAATCAGTCACAGCACCTTCTCCATACACTGCACAAATCTTTCTTTTTGCATTTCTGTTGCATTTTTACCTTTTTTTGAAATAAGTGTAATACAACAAAAATGTTGCATATTTTCCTCCATGTTTGATATTAAAATGGCTACATAAAAATTCACCAGTTTTGATAAGTATTTTTAATGTACGCTGATATGACAGCTGTCACATCTAACAAAATTGTTTTGAATGAAGTTAAAGACAACTAAGAACTATTGGAACCATCTTACAGAAAAAAGCAAATTAAATTTTTGCCCAACCCAGTAAAAGGCACATACATTGGAAAGGAAGCAGTAAAGTGGTCTTTATTCACACACGTGACAGGATTGTGTAGGTAGAAAATTGTGGGGAATTACAAAGTAGCATTAAAACTAATAGAGAGCAGGCTGACAGCTGTTAAGTGAGGGTTGCGGGGGGAGGTGAAGGGAGTGAGGAAAAAAGAACAAAACTCATGGAAAACAGTGTGGTGACTGAGGGGTGGGGTGGGGTAGGGGTAGAGGAAGGTATGGGGGGGGCAAATGGTGATGGATGGAGACGTGACGGGGGGGTGAGCACACAGCACAGTGCAAGATGATGGGCTGTGGAACTGTGCCCCTGAGACCTGTGTAATTTTGTTAACCAGCATTGCCCCAATGGATGAAGTAAAAAGGAAAACGCTGCAGTTGCTAAAGGAAAATGCCATCCTAATCATTAAATTTGACTGATCTTCAACAATTAACCAAGAGTACAAAGTCCATACACAAAACTCAATCTGAAATTGAGTTTTTAAATCAATTTGTATATTAACACTGAAAATGTTAAGCAGTTAAATCTAACAAAATATGTGCAAGAACCATTTAGTGAAAGATGGAGAACATCACTGAACAATATTAAAGCCCAGTCAGTGGAGCTGTAGATGATGTTCATGGGTCAGCGTCTCAGTATTATTCTCCCCAAATGGATCTGCAGACTCAACAAAACCCCAGTCGAAATCCATGCAAGTTGTTTTTAGAAGTTAATAGGGCTCATTCTAATGCTTACATGGAAATTCAAAGGAGGTAAAGGAACAAAACAATGTGGGGAAGGGGGAACGAAGTTGAAAGATTTACATGATGTGAAGACCTTTTACGCAGTAACAGCAGTTAAGATAGTGTTACTGACTTCCTGTCGAGATGCCTGTGCTCACCTCCCTCCATAACCACAGCAAAATCACAAGTAAATCATAAAACAACCATCACTGAAAAACACCTGAAGACAAGCTGAACAGAATTCCAATAACTGACGACACAAAGAGAAGCCCTGAGACTGGCAGGAGGGGAGGAGACGAGTCCCTCACTCCTGGTGTGACAGTGAGGAACTGGGGGGGGATGTCTTGGCTGCAGAGGTGCCCCCTGAGGAGCAAGGATCCCAGCCCCATGCCAGCCTCCCCAGCCAGGGGCTTTAGTGCCAGGAAGTCAAGTCTCCACAGTGTCTGGCTGTGAAAACCAGCGAGGAATGCATCCCAGGGAGAGAGAAGGTCCCAGGCGTTTCACTTGCTGGACTGCAAATGGATTTGCTCCTCCACAGATTCACTCACTCTGGGCCCCAGTGCTGGGGCAGCTGTTTGAAAAGTGCCAGGGACATATGGGGAGGAACTGAACTGGCTAGTTTTGTGTGACAGCTGGAGGGGTAGGGGGCAGGGCAGCTCTCTCCAGGGACAGAGTGTGCGCAGGCACCATTGTTTCTTTCCTGAGCTCTCCCCACACCCAGCCAGCAGGCACAGGCAAGCACCAAATCTGAGTTCTCCTGTAACCTGGCTAACACCATTTGCCCCATCCTGGTGATTCCCTGAGATCCTGCCTCACCCATCTCATGTGTGACCCGAACTGCTCCCAGTGGCCTTTCCACATAAGCACAGCTCATGCTGCACACTTCCCTAAAATCTCTCAAAGGTCCACAAACCACAGACAAGCAGCAGCAGGCCTCAGCGTGCCTGGTACCTTTACTAAGAGACCCCAGAAAAGGCAACCAGTCTCAACTTTTAGCATAACTCCCATCAAGTGGCTCTAAACCTGGCCTAAACTGCGACCAGTGTTGGCTTGGAACATAGCTTCAACTCAATGGCCACAAGCTTGGTAGCTGGCCTCAGCTTACTTCAGGGTGCTCAGCAAAGGGTCCCAAGCACAGCACTAGGAACCTCAGTTTGCAGTAGCCTCTCCAAGCATCTCCAAGCCCAGCATAAGTGGCAACCAATGGCAAATCACTTTCTAACTCTTACCAGGCAGCCCTCAGCTGGGCACAAAAGGTGACTGATTCTGACCTGCACCAGAGCTCCTTCGAAGATGTTTCAGAAGTAATACAACTAATGGCTGGCTTCACACCATACCAGAGCACCACCTAACCAGCACCACAAACGACTCACATGAAGGTTGGACTGAGCTGGCATCAGAGCCCTGCTAGAGCAAATCATGACTTATGGCATCAGCCCCTGCACAATGCCTTGTACACTATAGTCATGGACAGCCCTCCTAGCCAGTCAGTCTTAGAATCAGTCCCACCCAATGACATGCAAACAGCAATCAAGGTTCAACTACAACCAGATGGTGAAGAACCCACACAAGGGACACTCTGGAGCTCCTGGCTCAAGTGAACATGGAGAATATGCCACTGGCCCTCACAGGACACTTACTACATAAAACCACTATTCCTAAACAGGGAGGCACAGCAGATCTACCTAATCTTAGAAACACACACAGGGAGTCAGCTGAGATGAGGAGACAAACATGCCCCAAATGAAAGAATGAGACAAAACTCCAAAAAAAACTAAATGAAATGGAGATAGCAATCTACCAGACACAGAGTTCAAAACAATGGTAATAAGGATGCTCATTGAACTCTGGGGAAGAATAGATGAACTCAATGAGAACCCCAACAAAGAGATAGAAACCATAAAAAAGAATGAGTCATAAATATAAATACAAGAACTGAAATGAATATACATATATATATGTATATATATATACATATGAATATNCTACCAGACACAGAGTTCAAAACAATGGTAATAAGGATGCTCATTGAACTCTGGGGAAGAATAGATGAACTCAATGAGAACCCCAACAAAGAGATAGAAACCATAAAAAAGAATGAGTCATAAATATAAATACAAGAACTGAAATGAATATACATATATATATGTATATATATACATATGAATATACATATATATATATATGTATATATATATATATACACACACACACACACACACATTAGAGGGAATGAACAGGAGAGAAGATGAACCAGAGGATAGAATCTGTGATTTGGAAGATAAGGTAGGAGAAAACATCCATGCAAAACAGCAAAAAGAAAATAGAATACAAAAATATGGGGATAGTTTAAAAGTCCTCTAGGACAGCACCAAGCATACCAACATCAGCATCACAGGGGTACTGGAAGGAGGATAAAGAGAGCAAGGAATTAAAATCTTATATGAAGAAATAATGATGAAAAACTTCCCTAAGTTGGTGAAGGAAACAGTCAGTCATGGAGTCCAGGAAGCACAGAGAATCCCAAATAAGATGAACCCAAAGAATCCCACACCAAGACACATATTAAAATGCCAGTTTAAGGACAAGGAGAGAATCTTAAAAGTAGGAAGAGAAAAGCATCTAGTTACCTGAAAGGGAGCTCACATTAGAGTGTCAGATGATTTCTCAACATAAACTCTATGAGTAAGAGTCAAAGTGATGAAAGCAAACACCTACAACCAAGATTACCCAGAAAGCCTCTCATTTAGAATGGAAGGAGACATAAAGAGTTTCCCAGACTCCCCCCCACACACACACAAAAAAGGTTGAGGAGTTCATTATCACTAAACCAGTATTTCCACTGTTACAAAAAATGCTAAAAGAAATTCTTTAAATGAAAAATAAGATAAAAATACGAATTAGAAAATATGGAAAGTAAAAAAGTGCTCTCTGACAAGGGCAAACAGTACAAGCAGTGGATCAACCAAATATAAAGGTAGTATAAAGATCAAAAAGCAAAAGTAGGAAGATCATGTATAATTACAATAATAGACTAAGAGATAGTAACAAACACATATACACAAAATAAGTTTAAAACATCTGCGCCTGGGAAGACAATCTTGTGGCATCCCTCATGGTGGCACTTGGTTCTTCTGGGGCTTCTGGGGCAGAATAACTGACATCCCTTCATAACACTGAGTGGCAGCATTTTTCGTTGCTGTGTAGCATTTTCCCAAGCATTCTCCTATCCCTGTATATTTCGCAACCTAATTAACATGATTTTTAATAATAGTTTTGCTTAAATTAGGTAAAGTTCCATGTTATAAGTAGCTAAGAAAGAGTCATAGCCAAGAAATAAACTAGGAAAATAAAATAAAATTATCATAACTTGCAGATTATATGATTGAGTATAGAGGAAAATATGGGACACATGCTATCCAAAAATAACTAGAATACTAGGTTGAAAGGATCTTCTGAAAGCAGAGATAAAATGCTACTTACATTCAGAGGGAAAGAATGTCTAGCCTTGAAAGCCCACTGGTTGTCAGATAATGCTGAGAGGTGGGAGGCACACAGTTTTTGTGTGCAATCCTTGTATATGCTAATGAAATAAATTTACTGGTATTTTGAGGACTTTTGCATCAATATTCATATGGTATATTGGTCTACAGTTTTCTTTCTTTGTGGGGCCTTTGTCTCACATTGGTTTCACAGTGATACTGGACTCTTAGAATGAATTAAAAAGTGTGTTTCCACTTCAATTTTTTTTGGAATAATAAGAAGAATTGGTGTTAGGTCTTCTTCAAATGTTTTGTAGAATTCAACAGTAAAGCCACCTGGTCCAAGGCATTTTGTTGCTGTTGGGGGGGTTTTCATTATGATTTAATCCCAAACTAGTCATAGGTCCATTTAGATTTTCCATTTCTTTATCATTCAGTTTTTGTGTTTAAGTAATTTGTCCCCCTCATCTAGGTTAACCAATTGTTGGTGTACATTTGTTCATAGTACTCTTATTTTTAAATGATATTTTGTTGATTATAGTATTACAGTTACCTTGATTTCTCCTCCTTTGCCAACCTCCACCCACTACCCCCACTCCCTCAGGCAATCCCCCCACCATTGTTCATGTCTATGTTATGTGTATAAGTTCTTTAGCTACTCCATTAATTATACTGTACTTTATACCCCCATGGCTATTCTGTAACTATCTATTTGTACTTCTTAATCTCTTCACCTCTTCACCCATTCCTCCACACTTCCCCCCGCAACACTAGCAACCATCAAAATGCTCTCTGTATCCATGATTCTGTGTCTGTTCTTCTTTAGTTTGTTTTTTAGATTCAATTGTTGATAGATATCTATTTATACCCTTTTATTATTCATAGTTCTGATCTTCCTTTTCTTAAATAAGTCCCTTTAATACTTCATATAATAATGGTTTGGTGATGATGAACTCCTTTAGTTTTTTCTTGTCTGGGAAGCTCTTTATTGGCCCTTTGATTCTAAATGATAGCTTTGCTAGGTAGAGCAATCTTGGCTGTAGGTCTGCTTTTTTTCATGAGTGAATATTTCTGTTCAATCCCTTATAGTCTGCAAAGTTTCTGTTGAGAAATCAGCTGACAGTCTTATGGAAAGTCTGCCATAGGTAACAGTTTTTTCCTCTTGCTGCCTTTAAGGTTCTCTCTTTATCTTTAACCTTTGGTATTTTGATTATAATGTGTCTTGGAGTGGGCCTCTTTGCATCCATCTTGTTTGGGACTCTACATGCTTCCTGGAATTACATGTCTATCTCTCTCACTAAATTAGGAAGGTTTTCTTTCATTATTTTTTCAAAAATCTTTCCAATTTCTTGCTCTTTCTCTTATTCTTCTGCCCCCACCCTCCATGATGTGAATGTTGGACCTCTTGAAGTTGTCCAGAGGCTGCTTATATGATTCTCATTTTTTAAATTTTTTCCTTTTGTTATTCTGATCTTTTCTTCCTTATTTTCCAAATCATTGATTTCTCAGCTTCATCTACTCTACTGTTGTTTCCTTGTAAATTTTTCTTTATTTTAATTAGTGTATCCTTGGTTTCTGACTGAATCTTTTTTGTGCTGTTGAGGTCCTCACTATGTTCTGTGAGCATTCTAATAATCAGTGTTTTGAACTCTGCATCTGATAGATTGCTTATCTCCATTTTGTTTAGCTCTTTTTCTGAAGTTTTGATCTGTTCTTTCATTTGGGCCATATTTTTTTGTCTCAGTGCTCCTGTTATGCTGTAAGGGGTAGAGCCTTAGAAATTCACCAGGGTGGGGCATCTGATGTTAGTGCATTGTGGCACTCTATGTCGGGGAGGGGTCAGAAAGAGAACAGTGATGCCTGCTCTGCTCTTGGCAGGCTTTCAGTCACTTCCCCTGCTACCTACAAGCAAATTGGGCCTTTCTAGTGCTGTTTCCCAGGTGGGTGGGTTTGTGTACATTCTAGGACCCTGTGGGTATCTCCAACAAACTCTCGTGTGAGGTTGGGAGTTTCTCCCACTACTGCAACCCCCACAGGTTTTTACCACCAGAGGTCTTGAGCCTTTATTTCCCTGTGCTGGAACCCTAGGTTCTCGGTCTGTCTCACTCTCTAGTTGTTCCTCCCAGTTTATCTGCACCCAAATGTGGGATTGGCAGCCATCACCTTGCCCTCCTGGCCCTCCAGCTGCCACCTTGCTGCATGTCCTCTCCACCCCAGCTGCCTGTCTTTGCTCTCCTACTGGTCTGGATGAATGTGTCTTCTTTAACTCTTTAGTTGTTGGACTTCCATACAGTTCGATTTTCTGTCAGTTCTGGTTGATTTTTGTTTCTATATTTGTTGTCCATCTTTTGGTTTTGTGAGGAGGCAAAGTGTATCTACTTATGCCTCCACCTTGGCAGGAAGTTAGGCTGATAAGGGGTTTCAATTAGCAATAATCACTCCTCAGATCAATCTCTTGGCTATGATACTGCCACTGTGCAAGGCTTGATAAGGGGTTAATACCCAAAATATATAAGGAACTCATACAACTCAATAGGAAAATAAATAAATAAATAAATAAATAAATCTGATTGTTTAAATTGGTAGAGGATCTGAATAGACATTTCTGAAGACATACAGAGAACCAAGAGATACATGAAAAGGTGATGAACAAAACTATTCATCAGGGAAATGCAAATGAAACCACAATAAGATACCACTTCACACTTGTTGGAATGGCTAGTATGAAAAGGACAAGAATTAAATATTGGTGAGAACATGGAGAAGAGGGAACACTTGTGAACTCTTGGTGAAAATATAAATTGGTTAAGCCTGTATGGAAAAGAGCTTCTTCCTCAAAAATTAAATATAGGCCCAGACTGGTGTGGCTCAGTGGACTGAACACCAGCCTGAGAACTATAAGGTCACCGGTTCAACTTCTGGTCAGGCCACCTGTCTGGGTTGCAGGCTAGGTCCTTAGGTGGGGGTGAGCAAGAGGCGGCCAATTGATGTTTCTCTCCCTCTCTCTAAAAATTAATAAATAAAATCTTAAAAAAAATAGAGCTATTATATGTATGATCCAGCAGCCTACTTCTGAGTATATATATTCAAAGGAAATGTTCACTTCAGCACCATTCACAATCTTGAATATATGAAAACAATCTAAGTGTCCATATACAGATGAATGGGTAAAGAAAATGTGAGACATATGCACACACACATATACACCCCACACACATGCAATAGAATATTACTTAGCCATGAGAAAGAAAGAAATCCTGCCATTTGTGACAACATAGATGACCTTTAAGGGCATTATGAGTGAAATAACAGACAGAGCAAGATAAATACCATATGATATCACCTATAGGAGCTGAACTCACAGAAACAAGGAGTAGAAAAGTAATTGCCAGGGGCTGGGGGTTAGGGAAATTGAGACAGTATCACTCAAAGGGTACAAACTTCCAGTTTTAAGATGAATAAGTTCTAGGGATATAATGTACAGCATAGTTAATAATGTTATATTAAATACTTGAAAGTTGCTAAGAAAGTTGATTTTAAATATTCTCATCACACACACAGAAATGATAACTATGTGAGGTGATAGAGTGTTAACTAACCATGGTATTCATTTCACAATATATAAGTGTATCAAATCAACACAATGTATACCTTAAATTTATACAATGTTATGTCAATTATACTTCAATAAAGCTCAGGAAATACTGGGCAAAGAGTGATTGAACAGACATTTCTCCAAGGATTATATACAAATGACCAATGAGCACATGAAAAGATGCTTAACATCAGTAATCATTAGAGAATGCAAATCAAAACCACAATGAAATACTACCACATACCCAGAAGGATGGCTATTGTTATAAAAGGCAAATAACCAATACTGAATATAGATATGGACAAACTGGAACCCTTGTGCACTGCTTGTGGGGGTGGGGGGATGTTAATGGTGCATCCACTGTGGAAAACAGTATTATGGTTGCTCAAAAAGTTAAACATAGAGTTACCATATGGTCTAGCAAATCTATTTCTATGTGTATATCCAAAGAACTGAAAGCAGGAACTCAAATGGATATTTGTACAGCAGTATTCATAGCAGCATTATTCACAAAAATGAAGTATTGCTACATGCTACCACATGGGTGAATCTTGAAAACATTATGCTAAGTGAAACAAACCAGACACAAATATTGCATGATTCCACTTCTATTAAGTACCAAGACCAGGCAAGGACAGGAAATAGAGTAGCATTTGCCAGAAACTGGGGGAAGAGGAAAACGAGGAATTATTATTTAATGTATATAGAGTTTCAATCTGAGATGATGAAAAAGTTCTGGAGATGGATAGTGATAACAGTTGAAGAACATTATAAATGGACTAATGCTACTTTCTGCATTTAAAATGGTTAAAATGCTATGCTTTATGTATATTTAACACCATAAAAATTTTAAGGTATCAGTGGAACAGAATAGAAAGCCCAGAAGTAAACCATGCCTTTATAGTCAATTAATATTTGACAGAGGAGGCAGAAACATACAAAGGGCTAGAGATAGTTTATTCAATAAATGGTGTTGGGAAAATTGGACAGATACATGCAAAAAAGGAAAAAAGAAACTAGACCACCTTCTTATGCCACACCCAAGAATAAACTCGAAATGGATCAAAGACTTAAATGTTAGACTTGAGACTATAAAAATCCTAGAGGAAAACACAGGCAATAATATGTCAGATACTTCTCATAGTAACATCTTTTTCTGATACATTTCCTTGGATAAGGGAAGAAAAGAAAAAATAAACAAATAGCACTACATCAAACTAAAAACTTTTTGCACAGCAAAGAAAAACATGAACAAAACAAAAAGACAAGCACTGAATGTGAGAACATGTTTGCCAATGATACATCTGATAAGAGGTTAATATCTAAAATTTATAAAGAACTTTTAAAACTCAGTACCAGAAAACCAAACATTCCAATTAAGAAATGTGTGCCCTGGCTGGTGTAGTTCAGTGGAGTGAGCACAGGCCTGTGAACCAAAGAATCACGGTTCGATTCCCAGTTAGGGCACATGCGTCGGTTGCAAGCCAGTTTCCAGCAGGTGATGCACAAGAGGCAACCATACATTGATATTTCTCCCCCTCTCTCCTTCCCTTCCCCTCTAAAGATAAATAAATAAAATCTTAAAAAAAAAAAAGAAATGGGCAAAGAACCTAAATAAACATCTCTCTCAAGAGGACATACAGATGGCCAATAGACATTATAAAAAGATGCTCAATGTCACTAATCAGCCGAGAAATGCAAATTAAAACCACAGTGAGATATCATCTCACACCTGTCAGAATGGCTACCATCAATAAATCAACAAATGTTGGCGAGGAGGTGGAGAAAGGAGAACCCCACGCACTGTTGGTGGGAATGCAGACTGGTGCAGCCACTGTGGAAAACAGTATGGAGTTATCTCAAAAAATTAAAAATGGAACTGCCTTATGATCCAACAATTCAACTTCTGGGAATTTATCCAAAGAAATACAAAACACTAATTTGAAAGGATATATGTACCCCTATGTTCATTGCAGCATTATTTACAATAGCCAAGATATGGGAGATCCCAAGTGTCCATCAGTAGATGAGTGGATAAAAAAGCTGTGGTACATTTACACAATGGGCTAAACTTGGCCATAAAAAAAGAAGGGACTTCTGGCCAAGATAGAGATATAGGTAGACATACTGTGCCACCTCACACAACCAAAAAAGGGGGACAACAACAAATTTAAAAACAAAAACCAATCAGAATTGCCAGAAAATTAAACTGAATAGAAGTCGGACAAACAAGGAGTTAAAAAAAACATATTCACCCAGACTGGTAGGAGGGGTGGAGACAGGCAGCTGGGCAGAGAGAACTCACCAGCAAGGTGGTGGCTGGCGGACCCAGTGAGGTGGCCCTTTGTGGACTGGGCAGTCCCACATACAGGTGCAGATAAACCGGGAAAACAGCTAGGGAGCTAAACAGACTGAGCAACCCAGGGCCCCAGTGCAGAAAAATAAAGCTTCAAACAACCAATTGAAAACACCTGTGGGGGTTGAGGTACTGGGAGAGACTCCCAGCCTCACAAGAGAGTTCACTGGCGAGACCCACAGGGTCCTAGAATGTACACAAACTCACCCACATGGGAAATAGCACCAGAAGGGTCCAATTTACTTTTGGGAAGCGGGGAAAGTGAGTGAAATCTGGCAGAGAGCAAAGCAAGTGCCATTGTTCCCTCTTGGACCCCTACTGTACATACAGCACCACAACCCAGCAATGTGGGTTGTCCCACCCTGGTGAATAACTAAGGCTCTATCCCTCACTACTTAACAGGTGTGTCAAGGCAAAAAAAGGGGGGGCCCCAAACAAAAGAACAGATCAAGCTCTAGAAAAAATACAACTAAGTGATGAAGAGATAGCCAATCTCTCAGATGCACAGTTCAAAATATTGGTAATTAGGATGCTCACAGAATTAGTTAAATTTGGTCACAAATTAGATGAAAAAATGAAGCCTACGCTAAGTGAAATAAAGGAAAATGTATAGGGAATCAAAAGTGATGGGAAGGAAACTGGGACTCAAATCAATGGTGTGGATCAGAAGAAAGAAAGAAACATTCAACCAGAACAGAATGAAGAAATAAGAATTCAAAAAAAGAGAAGAGGCTTAGGAACCTCCAGGACATCTTTAAACATTCCAACATCCAAATTATAGGGGTATCAGAAGGGGAAGAGGAAGAGCAACAAGTGGAAAACTTATTTGAACAAGTAATAAAAGAGAACTTCCCCAATCTGGCAAAGGAAATAGACTTTCAGGAAATCCAGGAAGCTCAGAGAGTCCCCAAGAAGTTGGACCCAAGGAGGAACACACCAAGGCATATCATTAGCCAAGATTAAAATGAAGGAAAGAATTCTAGAAGCAGCAAGAGAAAAGGACAGAGCTACCTACAAAGGACTTCCCATCAGACTGTCAGCTGATTTCTCAAAAGAGACCTTCCAGGCAAGAAGGGGCTAGAAAGAAGTATTCCAAGTCATGAAGGGCAAGGACCTACATCCAAGATTGCTCTATCCAGCAAAGCTTTCATTTAGAATGGAAGGGCAGATAAAGTGCTTGTCAGATAAGGTCAAGTTGAAGGAGTTCTTCATCACCAAGCCCTTATTATATGAAATGTTAAAGGGGTTTATCTAAGAAAAAGAAGATAAAAAATATGAACAATAAAAAGACAGCAAACACAGTTATTAACAACCACACCTAAATCAAAAACAAAAGCAAACATCTAGAACAGGAACAGAACCACAGAAATGGAGATCACATGGAGGTATAGCAACAGGGGAGTGGGAAAGGGAGAGAGGGGGAAAAGTTACAGAGAATAAGTGGCATAAATTGTAGGTAGAAAATAGAAAGGGGGAGGGTAAGAATAGTATGGGAAATGTAGAAGCCAAAAAACTTACATGTATGACCCATGGGCATGAACTAAAGAGGGGGAATGTGGGTGGGAGGGAGTGTGCAGGGCAGAGGGGAGTGAACAGGGGAAATGAAACAACTGTAATAGTGTAATCAATAAAATATATTTTCAAAAAAGAAGAAAATTTCCTGGCTGGTGTAGCTCAGTGCATTGAGCGTGGGCCTGTGAACCACACGATCGCAGTTCGATTACCAGTCAGGGCACATGCCTGGGTTGCAGGCCAGTTCCCAGCAGGGAACTCATGAGAGGCAACCATACATTGATGTTTCTCTCCCTCTCTCCTTCCCTTCCCCTCTAAAGATAAATAAATAAAATCTTTAAAAAAAAAGAAGAAAATTTTACAATTTGTGACAGCATGCATGGACGTGGAGAACATTATGACAAGTGAAATAAACCAGTCAGAGAAAGACAAATAATGAAATATCATACGATCTCACTCATATATGGAATCTGATGAACAAACTGAACTAACATGCAAAATAGAGACAGACTCATACAGAGCAGGCTGACAGTTCAGGGGGCTGGATTGTGGAGGGAGCGAGCCAAAAAGAAGAAAAGAGAAAGAACTCATGGACACAGACAACAGTGTGGTGACTGTCAGGTGTGGGATGGGTGGAGGAGGAAGAGGGTATAGGAGTGATAGGTGGTAATGGAAAGTATATTAAAAAATTAGGGTATCATGAAATGGAAAAAAATCATTAATACCTCAAGTTAGAACTGCATCAGCAGAAAAATCCTCCTCAAAGTTAAAAATGATCAAATATTGCCCTGGCTGGTATAGCTCAGTGGATTGAGCACAGGCTGCGAACCAAAGGGTTGCCAGTTCAATTCTCAGTCAGGGCACATGCCTGGGTTGAGGGCCAGGTCCCCAGTGGGGGACATGTGAGAGGCAATCACACATTGATGTTTCTCTCTCTCTTTCTCCCTCCCTTCCCCTCTCTCTAAAAATAAACAAAATAAAATCTTTTAAAAAATGATCAAATATTATTTGAAAATGGCAGTGTAAGTATATGCAGTACTCAAAATTTCTCACAACTAAATAAAGTTTACAATAACCTGCAGAACAACCAGTATTCAAAACCACTCAAAATCTAGCCGAACAGAAGTTCTATAAGTAAGGATATAATGAAGAAGCCACATCAAGACTGATCAGAAGGGCAGAGATGTGGAACAGGCTGGGCCCATACCTATGTGTGGCAGTTAAAAATCAGAAGGGATATCTTGGCTGTGGAGGTCCTCCCCGAGGAGCAAGGCAAACCAGCCCTACACCAGACCGGAATTCCAGCTTCAGGAAGAGACGTCCTCATAACTTCCGGCTGTAAAAATCAGAGGGGATTGTGGCTGAGTGAGACAGAGGCTCATGAAGTCTAAGGTATTCCTTTTTTAGGGCCCACTCACTGACTTGCTTGAACTCAATTGCTCTGAGTCCCAGCACTGGGGCAGTAGCTTGAAAGGCACCGGGGACATACAGGAAGGAACTTAATGTCTGGCTTCCAGATGAGGGCTGGAGGGGCAGCTTTCTCCCAGAGTAAGAGCCCTACTCCCACAGAGCTGGCAGGTGGGCACCATATCGGAGATTCCATCGACCTGGCTAACATTGTTGCTTCACACCGGTAATTCTCTGAGACACCACCACACTTGACGTGTGTATCCACTGAATTCATTTGAAGTGGCTTTTCCATAGAAGCAGCCTCTCATGGCTCATGCTTTAGACTTTCCTAAAATCTCTTAAGCGAGGAGCATCTGGACCCTGTGTGCCCTGTACCTCTTGCCCTTGCTAACTGGCCCCATGCCTAGCACTAGCTACAGTTGACCATGGTTCACAGCTTGGCCTCTCCCAGGCACCTGCAAGCCCAGCACAAGTAGCAGACATCTTCAGATCACTCAGTAGTTCAGGTTAGGTGGCCATGAGCAGGACACAGGCAGTGGCTGACCTTGACCTGTAGCTCCCAGGAAGCCCCAGAGCCAGTTCACCCATGAATAGCTTCAGACCACACCAAATTACAACCCAACCACCTTCATGAGTGACACACTGAAGAGGAGGGGCTTGGCGAGCACCAAAGATCCACTGAAGTGAGTCCTGCTCCATAGGGTCAGCTCCTGCACAACAATCCCTCCCCCATTAGTCACTGCCAATCCTCACAGCTGAGTAGCCTGGGGGTGAATCACTCCCAGTGACATGCCAACAGCAATCCAGGCCCAACTATAACACTAGGATGTACACAGCCCACAAAGGGACACACCTGGAGTGCATGGTACAGGTGACAAGGGAGGCTATACCACTGGACCCTGCAGGACACCTGCTTCATAAGGCCACTTTGCTTGGACTGGGAGATGTAGCAGCTCTATATAGCATATAAAAACAAACACAGGGAAGCAGCAAAAATGAGGAGACAAAGAAACAGGTCCCAAATGAAAAAACAAGAGAAATCTCCAGAAAAAGAACTATATTAATAGAGGCAAGCAAACTACCAGATTCAGAGTTCAAAATGATTATAAAAATGCTCGAGGAACTCAGTAAGAACTTCAACAACATAACAAAGAACATGGAAACCATAAAAAGAATGAGTCAGAAGTGAATATACAAACTGAAATGAAGTGCACATTATTGGGAACCATGAAACAGAAAATCAAATCAGTGGTTTGGAAGATAAGGAAGCAGAAAACACCCAGTCAAAATAACAAAAAGAGAAAGAATTTTTTTAAATGAGGATAGTGTAAGGATCTTCTGAGACTTCAGGTATCTCAGCATTCATATCATGGGGGTGTCAGTAGCAGAAGAGAGAGAATGAGAAACTGAAAAACTATATGAAAAAATAATGACAGAAAACTTCCCAAACCTGGTCAAGGAAATAGACATACAAGTCCAGGAAGTACAGAGAGTCTCAAACAAGATAAACTGAAGAGATCCACACCAAGACATGTCATAATGAAAAGGGCAAAGGTTAAAAATAAAAGAAGAATCTTAAAATCAGGAAGAGAAAAACACTTAGTTACCAACAAGGGAGTTTCCATAAGACCTTTGGCTAATTTCTCAACAGAAACATCTCAGGCCAGAAGAGGTTGGCATGAAATATTCAAAGTGATGAAAAGCAAGGACATACAATCAAAATTATTCTACCCAGCAAAGCTATTATTTAAAATCAAAGAACAGATAAAGAGCTTCCAAGACAAGAAAAAGCTAAAGGAGTTCATCACCATCAAACTAGTATTATAAGAAATATTGAAGGGTTTTCTTTAAGAAGAAAAAAAGATAAAAAATATGAATAATAAAATGGCAGTAAATGCATATCTATCTGCAATTACTTTAAATGCAAATGGATTAAATGCACCAATCAAAAGACATAAGATGCTGAATTGATAACAAAACATGACCCTGGCATATGCTGTCTGTAAGAGACTCATGTTAGATCTAAAGACACACACAGACAGAAATAAGGGGTAGAAAAAGATTTTTCATGAAACTGTAAACAACAAAAAGCTGGGGTAGCAATACTTACACGAGACAAAATAAACTTTAAAACAAAGTCAATACAAGAGACAAAGAAGGACCCAGCAATTTCACTTCTATTCGAAGAAACCTGAAGACTAAATTGAAAAGACGTATATATACTCATACACTCATATGTTCACTGCAGCAATTATTGACAAAAGCCAAGATATGGAAGCAACTTAAGCATCCATCAATAGATGGATGGATAAAGAAGTGGTACGTATACACATGGAATATGACTCAGCAAAAAAAAGAAAGAAAGAAAGAAAAGAAATCTTGCCTCTGCAGCAACATAGATGCACCCAGAGGGCATTGTGCTGAGTGAAATAAGTCCGACAGAAAAAGACAAGTGCCCGATGATTTCACTCATAAGTAGAATGTAAAAAACAAAGCATAACAGAAACAGATTCATAGAGAACATTTAGATGGTTGCCAGATGGGAGGAGCATTATGGGAATATGTAAAAAAGGTGAAAGGACTTAGAAGTACAAGTTGGTAGTTACAAAACAGGCACAGAGTACAGCATAAGTAATGTGGTTGATAATATTGTAATAATCATGTATGTTGTCAGATGGGGACTAGATTTACCAGGGGGATCACTTCACAAGTTTTGTAGGTGTCTACTCACTGGATTGTACACCTGAAACTAATATAATATTATACATCAACTGCAATTAAAATGAATAAAAAAGGAAAAATATATTAGGTGTGATCTTGCATTCGCAAAGAGTAACTGGCATTGTTTACAATTATATAAATTGAAAATGTTCAGGACTTCTGACCAAGATGGAGGTGTAGATAGACACACTGCGCCTCCTTGCACAACCAAAAGAAGGAAAACAACAAATTTGAAAACAAAAAAGCAACTAGAACTGCCAGAAAATCGAACTGTATGGAAATCCGACAACCAAGGAGTTAAAGGAGAAACATTCATCCAGACCAGTAGAAGGGGCTGAGACAGGCAGCCAGGCAGAGAGGACTCGTGACAAGGCAGAAAATGGAGGACTGGGGCAGACAAGGCAGCAGCTGGCGACATGGGGAGGCAGAGGCTTGCAGACTGGATGGTCTCACATTCACGTGCAGATAAGCCAGGAGGAACTGGGGAGTGAGACAGACCCTGCAATACAGGGTACCAATGTGGGGACATAAAGCCTCAAAACCTCTGACTGAAAACACCTGTGGGGGTTGAGGCGGCAGGAGAAACTCCCAGCCTCACAGGAGAATTCGTTGGAGAAATGCACAGGGTCCTAGAATGTACATAACCCACCCACCCAGGAATCATCGCTAGAAGGGCCCAATTTGATTGTGGGTAATGGGAGAAGTGACAGAAATCCTGCAGAGAGCAGAGCAAGCACCACTGTTCCCTCAGACCCCTCCCCCACATACAGCATCACAACCCAGCGATGTGGGTTGTCCCACCCAGGTGAATAACTAAGGCTCCGCCCCCTACTACATAACAGGCCCATCAAGACACAAAAATATGGCCCAAATGGAAGAATAGATCAAAGCTCCAGAAAAAATATAACTAAGCAATGAAGAGATAGCCAATCTATAAGAAAGCACAGTTCAAAACACTGGTAACCAGGATGCTCGCAGAATTGGTTGAATATGGTCACAAATAAGAAAAAATGAAGGCTATGAAAAGTGAAATAAAGGAAAATGTACAGGGAACCAACAGTGATGAGAAGGAAACGAGGACTCAAATCAATGGTTTGGAGCAGAAGGAAGAAACAAACATTCAACCAGAACAGAATGAAGAAACAAGAATACAAAAAAATGAGGAGAGGCTTAGGAACCTCCAGGACAACTTTAAACATTCCAACAACCAAATCATAGAGGTGCCAGAAGGAAAAGAGGGAGAGCAAGAAATTGAAAACTTATTTGAAAACATGAACTTCCTCATTCTGGTAAAGGAAATAGACTTCCAGGAAGTCCAGGAAACTCAGGGAGTCCCAAAGAAGGTGGACCTAAGGGGGAACACACCAAGGCACATTGTAATTACACTATCCAAGATTAAAGATAAGGAGAGAATCTTAAAAGCAGCAAGAGAAAAGGAGAGAGTTACCTACAAAGGAGTTCCCATAAGCCTATCAGCTGATTTCTCCAAGGAAACCTTGAAGGCAAGAAGGGTCTGGAAAGAAATACTTCCAGTCATGAAAGGCAAGGACTTACATCGAAGATGACTCTGTCTAGCAAAGCTTTCATTTAGAATGGAAGGGCAGATAAAGTGCTTCCCAGATAAGGTCAAGTTAAAGGAGTTCATCAGCACCAAGCCCTTATTCTATGAAATGTTAAAGGGACTTATCTAAGAAAAAGAAGATAAAAAATGTGAGCAGTAAAATGACAACAGTTATTAACAACTGAACTGAAAACAAACAAAGCAAAAACAACTAGAACATGAGCAGAATCACAGAAACAGATCACACGGAGGGTTATCAGTGGGAGAGTAGGGGAAAAGGTACAGAGAATAAGTAGCATAAATAGTAGGTAGAAAATGGACAGGGGGAGGTTAAGAATAATATAGGAAATGTAGAAGCTCAAAGAACTTATATGTATGACCCATGCACATGAACTAAAGGCGGGGAATGCAGGTGGGAGGGGGTGTGGGGGGCAGAGGGGAATAAAGGCGGAAAAATGGGACAACTGTAATAGCATAATCAATAAAATATATTTTTTAAAAAGAAAAATAAATAAAAAGGACCAAAAATATTAACGAAAGTATAAAATTTGGTGATCTAATAAATGAATTTGCAGGAAAGCACGTCAGAAAAATTTTATGATCAATCAATATATCACATATTAATTAATACATATATTACATAAAATTATGACACCAAAATATTTGGAATTTATAACTTTATATTGTTACTCAGTTATCACTCTTACCCTATTATATTCTATAACTGATAAGACATTTCTAAAGGAAAAGCTTTATATTTTAGTCCCTTTAATGGCATGATTTCCTGGTGTTTGAAAAGGAGTCCCACATTTTCATTTTGACTAGGACACATAGTTAAGTAGCTGGACCTGATTCCAACTTAACCACTGAAAGCCTGGTCATTTTAAAAAATATTTTATTTATTTATTGTTACAGAAGGGGAAAGAGAGGGAGAAACATCCATGTGTTCCCACTCACATGCCCCCAGCCCCCCAGGCTTATCCCCTGACTGGGAATCAAACCTGTGACCTTTTGATTCACAGGCCGGCACTTGATCCACTGACCCACACCAGCCAGGGTATCCGTGCTATATTGACTGAGTCATTTAACTTTTGTAGCTCATTTCTCACCTCTTAAATGGAAATGATATTTACCCTGCTTTGTAAAACTGATGTGAAAAATAATATATTTATGAGTGTATATATATGTGTGTGTATATATATGTATATATATAACATATACACACACACATGTGCACACACACAGTGGTTTGCAAAAGTACAGGTGCTTTAAAATACGGAGGCACTGTTGATCATGGGAAATGTTTTTTACCTCTACCATTCCTTGACTCAGAGTCTTTAGACAAAACACACTTCTAACCTAAAATGAAGAAATTTAGTTCATTATATTCTATGGGGCTTTCCAGACTTTCGAGAGAGAAGCTGCCTTTGGTCAAAAAGTGTATCACTGTTGTAGACTAGTGATTTCAGGATGGAATTCATCTCTTCCGACGACTAACAGCAAGTATAAACTAAATGTGATGTCAACACACTAGACTTCCCTCAACACTCTTACAGCCTGAAATTTCGAATAGCGTTTCTGAGAAACCCTCTGACTTTTAAGCAGCTGAAGGCAAACCAGCACTCGGAGAGCTGCGTTCCTCAGGACCACCCGGGCAGTCCCTAGATGCCACGCTGCTGAGTGTAAATAAAAACACTGTGTAAGTGAAGAGGCAAGCAGGCTCCAGTGCCAGGCTGGCTGCAGTCGGGAGCTCCGCCAGCTTAGAGGACAGGGTCTGAGCACCAAGCAGGGACCGAGGCAGAGGCAGGGGTCCCAAATCTGAATGCCCAGTCCGCACACTCTGACAATACATATCCTGACCATGGGAGCAGGTGACGTTGTTAACCCAATGTCACTGGGGCTTTTCTGAATCCTTTGTACATACTCCTGAATCTCCCTTGAGACTGTATGTAGGCGACTGCCTTAGGGGTGGGGCTAGGACCTTGGGACGAGTACCTGCCTGACTCCAAAGGGCCAAACTGATCAATAGATTAACAAGCTGGTTGGGGGCATAATTCCAATGACTCAAAGCCTCCAAGTTGCCAACATCTCTCTCCTCCTCCAGGGCTGTGGAGTCCTCTTGATAGTGCTCTCTAGAGCTGGCCGTCCCTCCCACTGCCTAACCTTTGCCCTTTCTAATTGCCCTGATCTCATCCCAACCTCTGTAGCTCTGTTTAAAGTCCACCTCTGGGGAACGCAGACTGAGTGTTTCAGATAACCCCTTTCCCAGTCCTGCCCCACATCAGGCCTACGGGCTGTGTGCCTGGGCTTCCCGGGACTGGCTGGGGTCTGAAGAGGACCCACCCAGCTACAGGATGAGGCTGGTCACCAGCTCCTTGCTTCTGTGGCTCAGCCTGGGGGGTGGCCTGGCACAGAGCGACACCAGCCCGGACACCAGCCCTGAGGCAGAGGAGTCCTATTCAGACTGGGGCCTCCGGCACATCCGAGGCAGCTTTGAATCTGTCAATGGCTACTTTGATTCTTTTCTGGAGCTGCTGGGAGGGAAAAACGGAGTCTGTCAGTACAGATGCCGATATGGTGAGTACACAGTTTCTCTTTCCGTAAAAGCCGGTCCTGGTGGACCTGTGAACTTCTTGCTGCCATTCGCCTCTTAGGTAGGATTCACCCAGTGAAATCTGAATCTCAAATAAACAACAGATAATGTGTTAATACATTTGAAATAGAGGGGCCGGCACAAGTAACGCACCCCCCTTTTTTTTATTATTACAGAATCACGAGCATGTAATTCTGTAACATAATATTATACTCAAGCACACCATATGACATTTCAGGTGGCGTGTTCAAATGAAAACGATAAATTATTATGCCCATATTATCACCCACCCGCCACACCCAAGCAGGCCTTATTCTGCTGGACCCCATATTTGGGACACACTTATACCGACAAATTATTGGTTGTTTATCTAAAATACAGATTTCACTGAGCCCCCTGCATTTTAAGGAGTTTGTCATGAGGCGGCACTTGGGGAAAGGTGGTGTGGGCGGGCAGCGAGAGCACGGAGGAGTTTGGGAGTTCTCAGGGTGAAAGCCCAAGCTGCACGTCTGGATGAAGTTTTGCCAGGGGCTGGAGAAGCTTCCAAAGTCTCTCTGGGCTAAGCCTGGAAATGGAGTTTTCCCCCTAGAGCTCTTCACGCCATCCTTCCAGCTTTGCCAGTCTCCGATGGGATCCATTTGCTGCCTCCCCTCAGTCAGCAATGGCAGGCGGTCAGTGGGCAGGAAAGGTTATTGTCAGCTGTCTCTGCCCACCTCAGACCAGGCCCTGAGGGGACCGGGACTGTCCCTCAGGCCTGGGGCCAGATGCAGCTTTGTGAATGGGTAGGACCGTTACCTGGCCCCAGTGGTAAAGAGGAAGCCTGGGTGCCAGGATGCAGCCTGGCTGCCAAAGAGGAGACCCTGGGGCCAGTTCTTCCTTCCCTGCTCTGAAGTCCATGTAATGGGGGCAGAATGCTGAGCCCTGGACCTAGAAGCTGGGAGGCAGGGGGTAACTTCAAAGGCAAATGCTTTCAAAAGCATACACAGTCTCATACAGCATTAGTTTTATGGTTGAGTTGATCAAATGTTTCATCATGGGGTTAGAGATAAAAATAGAGAGCCAGTTTAGCCCAGCAGGAAAACACTTGTGAAATGTTTTCTCCAAACACTCAACGGGCAGAACTCGGCTTTGGGAGAGACTCAGAAAAGCTATGTACTTACAGACTCACCCAAGTGGCCTCCCTCACCCCCTTTTTACCTGCGAGCAGGGAAACTGCTTTCTTGTAAGACAAGACTGACTGGGAGACAATGGCTAACCACTGCTCCAGAATAAAAACTTCTGCATCACAGAATTTTAACCACCCATGATGATGAAAAAGGAAGCTGCGTTTTCTCTGTGAAAGATGCCACAGGGTAAAAGCCTGGTCTCTGCTAGGACCCACCTGGACCCCCAGCCATGGCTTTGTTGAAGGTGGGCTGTACAGGAGCAAAGAGGCCTTGTCACTGGACTGTTCTTGGCTAGTTTGCACCAACGGGGCTGGAAAGCGATGAACTCACTTCGGATACCAGCACAGGTATCTTCTCCTTCCCAGAGGCAGCGCAAGATTTGGGTCTGTGGTTCAGCTCATACATACCAGCAGGAATTTTTTAGGAACACAAGAAGCAACACCTCTTCTTCCTTCTCTAGCAAAACAGCATTAAAAGATTTCAGCAAATTCTAGCTCAAAGCTTCTTCCTGAGCAGGTAGGGTCAGTGTCAGCAGCTCTTGGTGGGGGATGGGAACAGTCAACAGAGAGATTGCAGGAAGGCAAATAACTCCTCTCACTCTGCGAAACAGAACTATTCAAGGAGGGGCCTGGAACCCACAGAGAAAATAAGGGTGAGGCCTTGTTACCTTGGAACCCAGCAGGGAGGAGGACCTGGATGTGGTGCCTGATCAGTACAGAACATCTTTTCAACTTGATTGTGAACCAAGCAAGCATCCTTTTGAACAGATGTCACCGAATAGGTAACCGAGTCTGTGCACTTTCAGTTGGCTCTGTGATACACCTTGTACACAGTGTTTCTCTTCCCTCTTTAAAGCAGAGATTCTCCAACTCGCCTGGGCTGTAAATCCACTGCCGGGCCCTTGTTCCTCCAGTTTCTGATTTGGTTGGTCTGGGGTAGGGCCAGAAAAATCTGTATTTCTGAGTTCCCCAGTGATCCTGATACTGCTGGTCCAGGGACCACACTGAGAAAAAAAAAAAACTGCTTTGAATGTTGCAATCTTGTGCCAGAAAGAACAATTTAGCAGCAATAGCTTGCAAGAAAAATAAAATCTATCTCACAGGTACTTCCCAATACCAGGTGTAGTACCTGGAGATATTGTGGGTTTCTTTCCAGACCACCACAGTAAAACGACTTTTGCAATGAAGCAAGTTGTAATCTTTTTGCTGGTGGAAGGTCTCATGGTCAATTTGTAAAAAAACACAACACCTGTGAAGCACAATGAAGCAAGGAGTAACTAAAGGAGGTGTGCCAGCACTTAAAATAATGGTTCACTACCTTGGCCCTGCACTTGGAATCACCTGGGGCTTCCTACGAAGCAAACCAATTAAATCAGAATCTCCATGGGCTGGACTGAGACAGACATGAGTATTTTTAATATTTTCCAGGTGGTTACAAAGTGCGGCCAAGGTTTGGAGCGATATTTAAAAGGTCATTCTTAGAGAACTTCAGCCCATAGGTTGTTCAGACAGGTAAAGGTGTGTTTGTACCCTGGTAGCCTACAATAGAGTGTCAACATTGTGTTTCACACTTCTTATATCTACAGCAATTCATTTTCACGTCAGCACACAAAATCCAGTCAAAGAGTCGGGCTACAAACAGTAAAGGAGATTCAGAACCATCGAGAGCTACACTTAGTGCAGCTGTTATCAGGAGTCTGCACGGATGTGGACAAGATTCCCTCTCCCACCGCAAAGGTTCTGATTTAGAGGCCTGTAGGACCCTGGAGCTGCACGGGTGGTGGGTCCTAAGGGAAAAATCATGGGTTCAAACTGGGTGGTCACGTGCGGAATCTCATTGCTGGTGACCTTGACAAGTTACCTAACTCTCAACCTTTGTTTCCTCGTGTTTATAAATAATGTTAATAATACCTACTTTGAAAGGTTGTTGTAAGAATAAAAGATAATACATCTGAAGAAGTAGTGCTATGTGCTCTGGCTGGGTAGCTCAGTTGGTTAGAGCAGTGTCTCCATACACCAACGTTGTGGGTTCAATCCCTGGTCAGGGCACATGCAAGAATCAGCCATGAATGCATAAACAAGTGGAACAACAAACTGATGTCTCTCTGTCTGTCTCTCTCAATTCAATTGAAAGAAAAACGTTAAGAATCTGTGCTATGTACGGCCCATGACTGGCACCAAATACATTTTAGGAACGTTATGAGAAAGATGGTCTGGAGAACAAGTTAACTATGCATTCAGATTCTTCCAGTTCTCTTCCAACATTAACAAACAAACAAAACAAAACAAAACAGAAACCCAGCGGCTGGACAACACGCTTGGCCTCTGGAAGAAATCGCTGAACGATTCGAGGTTCTGTGTCTGTGTGAAGCCCTCTGGCGGAGGCTCTCTGCAGCAGAAATGTGGAGTCTTAGAGGTCGCGATTGAAGATACTGTCCGAACAGCCACACTTTGTAAAAGGACCTTGTAAGGAATTTCTTCTTGGGCTTAGTTCTAAGGAAGAAAGCATCTTCAAATATCAGTCTCCTTTTTTTTTATTAGACTTTTTTTTTATCTGTTTTGAAACCTTAGAGCAAAATTTTATGGACCTGTGAGTTTGTGTATTTTTCCAGGAAACAATTCACAGCCTTTGTCAGATTCTTCAGGGGATCCAGAGCCCAAAACAAGAAAACAGCTACTGGTTCAGAGACAACGTGGTTCCCATGTGGGGACAACCAGCGGTCCCACTTTGCTGGGCACTGAGGGAGGGGTCTGGGGTTCTCGGGGTGTGGGCTTTCAGTATGAAACAGGGACAGTCCCAGGCAAACTGGGTCAAGTTGGTCACTTTACCTCATGCCCTAACTTTATCTGCTTTAGCAGCTGAAATAGAATTCACTGCTTCAATGAAATTGTCACAGTTCTGCTTCGTTCCCTCAGTGTGTCACTCGTATGCCACGCCGTGTGTGAGCGTTTCTGCAAGTAAGCAGGATGTACATTTCAGGTGCAGGGCTCTGCCTCCTTGAGACCTGAGTGGAGCCCCAGGCTGCTTCTGCGGGAACCAGCTCCTCGCAGAGAGGGGACGCCCCTCCTGGGAAGACTTCACCCTTGACCTGGGTCAGAAAGCCCCGGGAGGTTTTACTGTGCTTTCCAGTGAGGAAACTGAGAGAGAAGGTTGGCTCCGGCAGGCAGCGCGCAGGGCTGCAGTGAGAACTCGAGTTTCCTGGCTGACTCTCTCCCAAAATCACTCTCAGTTTTGAGTGTTTCAAGTGTTTTATGGTGGTTTACTTTACTCAGAAGTTTTTAGTTTTCATAGATCAAGTCTGTCAGGCTTTATATTTTCTTAAATGTTTGTCTTGCTTAGAAAACCATCCTTATATCACGATTATAATAAGAACATTCTGCTATTTTTTTTTCTGGGAAATCAGTCAGTCAGCTAAGACATAATAAGCGAGTACTGCTGTGTTCCAATGCAACTTTTTGTGGACACTAAAATTTGAATTTCATATAATTTCACATGTCACAAAATATTATCCTTGTTTTGGCATTTCCCCCACAACCATTAAAAAATATAAAAATCACCTTCAGCTGGTGGACTATACAAAAACAGGCGATGGCTGGACGTGTGCCTCTGAGTCAACCAGTAAACTACAGAATCAAGTCGTCAGCCCCCGACTCCTACAAACAGCACAGACCGGAAAATAACACCAACTTGTACATGATTAATTCCTGGACTCAAAACATCAAACTATAAACTTAATACAACTCAAAACTACTTACACTACAATTTGAGGATATAGTATATTATTTCCATCAAGACTCAAACCATCGACTTTTTCCTTTGAACTTGTACTTCAAGCTTCATTCCTAAACAGATTTTCTGCAACTATCATAAATACTAAACACAAAAAAAATAACCATCAATAGCACGCCAGTTAGAAAGTGTCTGTAGCTGGCGTTTCATTGTCTTTCAAACTGGGAGATCAGAGATGTACATTCTGTAAATTCTCAAGTGCCTCGAAGGCAGAGGAAACTGCATAGTCTGCTGTAAAAGGCCTTTAACAGGAAAATTGTTAAATGGATAACTTTACCATAAAATTTAGACAATTGTTTCAATACAATTTGTTCTTATTTCTTTAAAGTTAGTACATATAGAACATTTGTAAAAGAGCAATCCAAAGAAAAAAATAAAATCACCATAATCTCACCTCCAAAATTAAATATACATTTGATCCTATGGCACAATGTAATTATTTTTGTAGGTGTAATTTGATTTCTGATATTAGTTGATACACTTTACCCATTTCCCCTGCCAGTGCTTCTCTCTCTCTCTCTCTCTCTCACACACACACACACACGTACGTGCGTGCACACATGTGCACACACACATGCAGGTTATAGTAAAGTTGTCAAGGGTAAGTTATACTTATTGAGACCTGTGAAAAGTAATGCAGGCATTACTGGTGAACTGGCAGACTCCATCAATAGGTATGTTCCCTCTCCATTACAAAAAAGAAACATTGAGTTAAAATAAAACATTAATAAAAATACTCAGACTAGAATGAAATAAAGGGAAACTTTCAAGTCCCAGAAATAAAGGGAAGACACAAAGGAATGACATGAAGGCACAGCGGAGAGGGGAGTAGCCCCGCTAGCGTGGCCCATGGGTTTTCAGTCTGGCACACAGATAGACCCCAGGGGCTGGGGAGTGGCTTTCAATGCTCAAAGAGAGGAAAAGTAACTTTTTACCTTTCCCAAGAACTGGGGAGTTGGAACTGTATAGTTTGCATAAAGCTTGGAGACTGAGGAGCTGCCCTGCCTGTTTAAAAAAGATTAGAAAACCTCTACCCAATATTCCAAGGGAATAGCAAGGATGCTTTCTATTCACCTAGGGCTAGGGCTTGAAGGACAAATGAAGAACACTCACTAAAAATCCGCTACTCCCAGCATATTTAAAGCACAGGTGAGGAATCTGAGAGACTAACATAAAGGATCTTGAGATGCCTTGCACCACAGCAAAGGCAATTGAGGGACCCCTTTATAGTGTATGACCCAGAACACAGGAGTTCTTCAGAAAAACAAGCCATTCTAAAGCTGAGCTCTCACTAAAAACTTACATGATGTGTGAAAAATAGTACACAAGGGAGAGTCAGTAAACAGTAAAAAATGAAAGACTTAGCATCCCCAAAACTGGAGAGAATAAAATAATCTACAGAGTTCAGCACAAATAACACCCCTCTTTTTTAAAGATTTTATTTATTTATCTTAGAAGGGAAGGAAAGGAGAGAGAGAGAGAGAGAAACATCAATATGTGGTTGCCTCTCGTGTGTCCCCTGCTGGGAACTGGCCTGCATCCCAGGCATGTGCCCTGACTGGGAATCGAACCACGATCATGTGGTTCGCAGGCTCGCGCTTAATCCACTGAGCTACACCAGCCAGGGCTCTAACACCCCTTCTTCTAATTGCAAAATCATAAGCGTGTCATTCTGTAACATAACAATATCACACTCAAGCATGCCATGTGACATTTTAGGTGAAATGTTCAAATTGCTACCCATCTCGTGTGAGATATTCACTTACCCTACCACCCACAGTCTAGCAGGCATTACTTCTGCTGGACCCTGTATAAAAATTATATATAATAATATATATAGCCCTGGCTGGTGTAGCTCAGTGGATTGAGCACGGGCCTGTGAACCACACGATCGAGGTTCAATTCCCAGTCAGGGCACATGCCTGGCTTGCAGGCCAGTTCCCAGCAGAGGACACACAAGAGGCAACCATACATTGATATTTCTTTCCTTCTCTCCTTCCCTTCCCCTCTAATGATAAATAAATAAAATCTTTAAAAAATAATATATATAAATAATATAACAGGAATATTTAAAGTTATTAAAGAAACAGAAAACATAATAAAAATAACTCAATGAACATGAACACACATTTAAAAGAATTAAATAGCATTCTAAGAAATGAAAATTATAGGTATTGAAAGAAAAAACTCAGTGGATGAGTTCAATAGCTGATTAGTCACTGTAGAGAGAATTAGAAAAATATAAACTAGATTTGATGAAGCTAGTAAAAATTCAGTACAGAGAGAGGAGAAATGGAAAACATGAAAGAGAGATTAAGAAGCGTAGGATTAAAAAGATTCACCATTCAGTGATATGAGGCCCAGAAGGAGAAACTAGAGGAATAAGGAAAACAAAATATTCAGCCAATGGCTATGGATTCTCCAGAGGTCAAAGAATCTCATATCTTCAGGTTGTTCCAAGCAGGATAAGGATATGTAGTTCACATCTAGATACACAGTAAACTGTGGGGGTGGAGAAATTGGAGCCCTTGTGCAGTGCAGGTCGGAATGTAAAGGATACGCCTACTGAAGAAAAGGGGTGGATATGTGCCTCAAAAAGTTAAACATAAGATTACTATATGACCCAGTAACTCCACCCCTTCAATATATACATTCAAAAGAATTGAAAACAGATATCTAAACAAATACATGTGCACACTGTTCATAGAAGCACTTTTCCCAGGAGTCAGCGGATGGAAACAACCAAATTGTCCATCAATGGATGGATGAATAAGTGAAGCATGGTATTTCCAGAGAGTGGATTCAGCCATAAAAAGAAATGGAGTACAGAAATATGGCCCTGGCTGTTGTAGCTCAGTGGATTGAGCGTGAGCCTGTGAACCACACGATCGAGGTTCAATTCCCAGTCAGGGCACATGCCTGGGTTGCAGGCCAGTTCCCAGCAGGGGACTCATGAGAGGCAGCCATACACTGATGTTTCTCTCCTTCTCTCCTTCCCTTCCTCTCTAAAGATAAATAAATAAAATCTTAAAAAAAAGAAATATGTTACAGCACAGATAGACTATGAAAACATTAAGTGAGAGAAGGCAGTCACAAAATGTTATATACTGTATGATTCCACTTATTTAAATACCGAGAATAGGTAAATCTCTAGAGACAGAAAGCAGAGGAGTGTTTGCCAGGGATCGGGAGGGAGGAGAATGGGGACCAACTGCTTAAAGAGCAAGGAATGTCCCTCGGGGGAGGATGGGAACGCCTTGGAACTAGGTGGGGGTGATGGTTGCACAACATTATGAGCGCACTGAATGCCACTTTAAGTTGGTTAATTTTGTGTTACATGAATGTCACCTCATTGAAAAAAGAAGATAAATGAGACTTCATCAAAAATAAAAACCTTCATTTTTCTTTTCTTTTTTTTAAAGATTTTATTTATTTATTTATCTTTAGAGGGGAAGGAGATAGAGAGAAACATCAATGTATGGTTGCCTTTCATGGGGCCCCTGCTGGGAGTTGGCCTGCAGGGAACTGGCCTGCAACCCAGGCATGTGCCCTGAGAATCGAACCGTGATCGTCTGAGTCGCAGGCCCACACTCAATCCACTGAGCTACACCAGCGAGGGCAAAAACCTTCATTTTTCAAAAAAATACTATCAAGAAAGTGAAAACACTCTATTGAAGGACATAAGTAAATGAGAAGCTTTACTTCACCCATGTTTGAGAAGACAGAATATTCTAAGAAAGTCAGTTGTCTCCATATTAATCTGTTAGTTCAATGTATGTTCGAGCAAAATTCTGACCATCTCGAACTGTGGTGGCTCTCAAATTCAGATGCAAGAGCGAAGGTCCAGAAATAAGCAAGACAATTTTGAGGAATGATAAGGAGGGTTTCAAAGCATAGAGTTAGTATTTAAAAGTTAAAACAGAAAATGGGGTACAAAGGTGCTTCAACTGTACTTGTAACATTTAATTTTAAAAATGTATAGGAAGTTTGACAACGTTAACCTTTATTATGTTTGTGTAGTAGGTTCATGGGTGTTAATTTCTCTGACATTTCTTCAGTTTTGAAATTTCATAATAATTAAAATAAAATATCTGAAAGAAGACTAAAGAAAAAAACCCCAGAAATACCATGTACCTCACTTCAAGGATTAATTCTTAGCTTATTTCTTCAGTCTTACCCTGTGTCTTGCGTCTCCTTAAAGGAGAACTTGGGCTTTGGGGGCAAACCAGACATCTGGATTTACCTCCTGCTTCCCCCACTTACTGTGTGACTTAGGTAGGTCACACGCCTTTCAGCTCCATTCTTCTTATCCAGGTAAGAGATAAAAATACTCACTGGAAATGACTGTTCTGAGGTCACCTTAGGTCAAGTGCATCTTTTTTTTTTTCTATTCATTTAACAGGCTTTTCTTATATATATATTTTATTGATTATACCATTACAGTTGTTCTATTCCCCCCTTCATTCCCCTCCACCTGCACACTCCCTCCCCCACCATTCTCCCCCCCCTTAGTTTATAACCACGTGTCTCAAGTTCTTTAGATTCTATATTTCCCCTACTATTCTTGCCCTACCCCTATCTATTTTCTACCTGCCGTCTATCTATTTTCTGTACCTTCTCCCCGCTTCTCCTCTTCCCACTCCCCTGTTGCTAACCCTCCATGTGTTCTTCATTTCTATGGTTCCACTCCTGATCTAGCTGTCCTCTTGGTTTGCTTTTGTTTTAAGTGTGGTTGTTAATAACTGTGAGTTTGCTGTCCTTTCACTGTTCATATTTTTCATCTTCTTTTTATTATATAAGTCCCTTTAGCATTTCATATAATAAGGGCTTGGTGATGATGAACTCCTTGAAATTGATCTTATCTGAGAAGCACTTTATCTGTCCTTCCATTCTAAATGAAAGCTTTGCTGGGTAAAGCAATCTTGGCTGTAGGTCTTTGGATTTCGTGACTTGGAATACTTCTTTCCAGCCCCTTCTTGCCTGTAAGGTCTCTTTTGAGAAATCAGCTGACAGTCTGATGGGTACTCCTTTGTAAAGGTGCCTGTCCCCTTATCTCTTGCTGCTTCTAGGATTCTCTCCTTCATTTTAATCTTGGCTAATGTAATTATGATGTGCCTTGGTGTGTTCCTTCTTGGGTCCAACTTCTTTGGGATTCTCTGAGCTTCCTGGATTTCCTGGAAGTCTATTTCCTTTGCCAGTCTGGGAAAGTTCTCCTTTATTATTTGTTCAAATAAGTTTTCCACTCGTGGCTGTTTCTTTCCCCCTTCTGGTACCCCTATAAATCGGATGTTGGAACGTTTAAAGATGTCCTGGAGGTTCCTAAGCCTCTCCTCATTGTTTTGAATTCTCATTTCTTCATTCTTTTCTGGTGGGATGTTTCGTTCTTCTTTCTGGTCCATTCCATTGATTTGAGTCTCAGTTTCCTTTCCATCACTATTGGTTTCCTGTGCATCTCCCTTCATTTCAATTAGTTTAGCCTTCATATGTTCCTCTAATTTGTGACTATAATCAACCAGTTCTGTGAGCATCCTGATGACCAGTGTTTTGAGCTGTGCATCTGAGGCTGACAATCTCTTGGTCACTTAGAGTTATTGGCTCTGGGACTTTGAGTTCTTCTCGAGCCATATTTTGGACTGTTCGTGACTGTTATGTATGAGGATCGGAGCCCTAGGTGTTCACCAGAGCAGAGCAACTCAGTCGCTGGGTTATGATGCTGTATGTGGGGGCAGGGTCAATGAGGAGCAATGGCGGTCGCCTCTGCCGCCTCCCACCACCGGCGCCACAGGTCACCGGGGCCTGCGAGTTTCATCCCACTGCACTCGAGTGTGCCACCACCGTCAGCCCTCGCCCCTGGGGCCTGCGTGGTCTGTCTCACTGTGCGCGAATGTGGGACCGAGGTCAGTCTGCCCCACACCCTGACTGGGTCCAGGCTACCTGTGTGTCTAGGTCGGGGGATCTTTACTGCCCGACCCTGCTCTACTGCTGGCTCCGCCCCTCTTACCGTCCAGGTTGAATGGTTCGTTGTTGTTGGACTTCTGCAAAATTCTGTTTCCTGTTCTTTGGCTGTGTCTTTGTTCTCCACACCTTTGTTGTATTCAAACTTGGTTGTGGGAGAAGGCACAGTGTTTCCACCTATGCCTCCATCTTGGCAGAAGTCCCAGGTCAAGTCCATCTTTATGATGACTGCCCTTGATACAACTGACAAAGGTTCCTTGTATGTTGTATCATTAAACTGATACGTTGATCTTACGTTGTGTAAGATCATTAAACTGAAATGTGAAAAGGCAGGCAAGTGTACTTGAATAACAATAAAAAATAAATAAATAACCGAAATGCCATGTAGGAGAAATGAAGAAATTAAAACCTTTTCAGTCAGTTTCTGCCTAGTTCTGTATTAGAAATGCCAAAAACAGGGGTGTTTTCTTTGTTCTTTGGTCAATAACAGTGTCTGCCTCTATGGAATTTTGCAAAATTCCATTCAAGTGATTTTGGAAAAATATTTGTGGTAGCTATAATTCTAATTCCTGAAGTGCATGAAAAGGTAGTGTTTTCCTTTTTCTGTGCAAGGAGTGAGGCTGGGCAGTAGAGAGGAAGTAAGAAACCTTAAGTTCCAGCACTGTTTTGCCATGCACCTCATCTTCAAGGTCATGCACTTAAGGAACGTTAGAATTCTTATTAAATAAACGCTCAAAACATTCTTCGAGAGTAGGAGAAAAATGCCAAACTTGTCTTTTGTGAGATCATCATCACTACCATCATTACCACCTAATTTGGATGTATCTGCTGAGGAACAAAAACTTTGAAAGGAAAAATTGAATATGCTTTTAGATAATTTTTATTTCATGAATACTTTCAAATGCTTCATTTCTAAATGTTTCTTTCTGCTTCTTGGCTTTCTTTCTCTGCTAGGAAAGGCACCAATGCCCAGACCAAACTACAAGCCTCAGGAGCCCAATGGCTGCAGCTCCTACTTCCTGGGTATAAAGGTACCAGAAAGTGTATGTACCACCACCATCATATTCTTAATTGATTTTTCTTTTTTAATTTATTTTTTATTGCTATGTAATTACGGTTGTCCCAGTTTCCCCCCCCACTTTTCTCCCCGACCCTACTCACCCCCCACCTCCCACATTCAATCCTCCCCACCCTGTTGTCCTTGTCTGTGGGTCCTTTGTATATGTTCCTTGGTGACCCTTCCTTTTCTTTCCCCCATCATCCCCCTCCTCCCATCCCTCTGGTAACTGTCAGTTTGTTCTTTATTTCAGTGTTGCTGGTTATATTTTGCTTGCCTGTTTGTTTGGCTGATTAGGTTCCACTTATAGGTGAGATCATACGGTATTTGTCTTTCACTGCCTGGCTTATTTCACTTGGCCTAATGCTCTCCAGTTCCATCCATACTGTTGTGAAGGGATTGGTTTTAATTAAGACAAATTCAAGAGTTACCACTGATGGAAGTGATCACTTATGGAATATAGTTGAGCAATAGGACTAAGATTTTAAATTGGGTACAGAAGAAGGGAGATCATTTTTAAAAGAAGTATCTGATTTCCTTTACTCAGAGGCTGCTGTCTCTCAGATAAGCCCTTATACAGTAAACTGAGAAATCACCATTGCAAACACCAGCCAAGCTTTAGGGGCTCAAACATAACTAACCATGGAACAGATCTGAGAGCTTTTCCCGTCCTGTGCTGGTACTGCCCAGTGAGAGCTGATTGGGGAGCATCGTTCGGACTTTTTGTGTCGGAAGTGTCAAATCAGCTATTTTTGGACTATTAACATCATAGAAATCTGCAAACATCCTCCCTAAAATAACCCTCCACACACACATCCAGCCACTAGCTAAACATTTATCACACACTGTAGACCATTTCTCAAACTGTCGGCCTCCCCTGAAAATAGTTATAAATTAATTTCTTTTAAAACTTCTTTAGGAAAGAGGTTTTATGTAAAATGTAGGTAGAGGAATTTCATATCTAAACTGTAATTTTTAATTTGTACATTTACTAGGCTCAACTTCACTTTTCTGATGATTCAAAAGATTGTGCTTTGTAGTAATTGTCTAAGCAGCCTGATGCTTATTCTAACTAAACCCTGTTCCCCTGTGTGGAATTTTTATGCAGATTGGAAAATGGTCCCTTTTCCTCAAGACAGTTTTTTCATTTTGTCAGAAATTTATCTAAATATGCTGATTTTGTTAGAAAAGGAAACTTGATTGCTATTGGCTAGACATTTTTCTTAACGAATATATAAATCCATGGTGTCTGGTGGGAAAGCACCGCCCCCCCCCCGCCGGTAGATGGGCCCTCTTGGGCACCGAGCAACCTGCGCAGCTGTGCGCCCAGCCTCGTCTGCAATAATCCATGCACGTGCGGACACAGGAGAAAGACAGTCATTTCAAATTTTTATTCATGTTAGAAAAACCACCTATTTTTGGCCAATATATTTTACTTGATACTAGTTTAGCAGCTATGGAAGTGGTGTGCACTATATTTTGGAAGTAATGTCATTTAGTTTGCTGATACAAACTTGAACTAGTTCAAGAATTTCCAGTTTAGTTGAATTGAATGATAGCCACTGTACTCATATAGTTCTCAGCTACCTCTGTGTGATATATTTTTAGTTTTAGGGGTAAGGTATAAACAAAGTAGTTTACCCAGAATTTTAGAGCCCAGCCTCTGCCTAGTCTAATAATGAGTTAGATTATCTCTTTTTTTGAATTTATTTATTTATCCTTAGAGGGGAAGGGAAGGAGAGAGGGAGAGAAATATCAATGTATGGTTTCTTCTTGCATGTCCCCTGCTGGGAACTGGCCAGCAACCCAGGCATGTGCCTTGACTGGGAATGGAACCGCAGTTGTTTGGTTCGCAGGCCCATGCTCAATCCACTGAGCTACACCAGCCAGGGCTAGATTATCTCTTAATGTTGCTTAAAAGGGCATTTTTAAACTGTCGAACTCCATATTTTGCTTAGGTGGCTTTGGAATAAAAGTTTGAATAAGAGAACACTTAAGAGACTCAAGGGGAAAGGACCCATAATAGCTGATGAATCCCCACCCATGCCCTGAAACCAGAATTTCACAGATTCTATCCAAGTCCAAGTTTATATTCTCAGAAAAACTGCAAAAGATTCCAAGATGCTCCATCTACAGCTAGACCCACCCTGTTCCCATCTCTTTTATACATCAAATGACAATTACTCTTCTTTGTTCACTTTTTGTATCATGTCCTTTCCTCACTCAAGTGTTTATCAAGTCTAACTAGCTACCTTGGAAGTCAAGGTCATCCATCAACTTAGCCTTTTCCCCAGTGAAAACTTTTAGTATGTATGCATTTCCCTGCTAAGACTCTTGAAGACTAAACAAACCAGTTGACCTGCTCACATATGACTTGCTCATTATTCCCTTTTTTACCTGCTATTTTCTAAGTCTACCCTAATTTCTGTTAATCATCTCTTCACCTTCTTTCAAAATCCTCTAAAAAATTCCTGTTTGACCACTTTACATACAGCATTCTATGAGCCTACTCAGCTTATGCCACAGCATTTACATTGGTTAACAAATGCGCACACGTGTGTCTGGGTGTGTGTTAGATGTGAACAGAGCCCCTCGTGTTCAGGAGTGCTGCGTCCTCGCTCTGACTCTGCTCCCCGACACGCACTGACGCGCACACACGCCACCAGAACAGTGCGGCACGCAGCGAGACTCTGATCAGTGCTGGTGACTGAATGCTGGAGTCTCTGATCGATGCTGGTGACTGCTTGAGGAACCAAGGCTTTATTTTTCATAATTCTGAGCCTTGGGATCCTTTGCTCAAACAAAATCTCACATGAGTTTTAGCTAAATTTGGAAGTCTTGAAGCTCTGCGCCTGGACTAATGTTCCAATTTCTATTTTCATCACTGTAGTGGCCTGTGAATTTAAAAATTACTACAATTCAGAAGAAGAGAAAACAGATCACTCTGAGTTATTAAACTAATGACTAAATTGTGATTGAAACTTACCATCCTGTGACTATCGGCCTGACACAGTCTGTCAAGTCACTGGTGTTTCTCAATTGATCTGAATACGTAGCAGGAATTTGAGAACTGGCTCGCTCAGCATAGGGGCAAGGTTGCCTAAGGTCCTTGGTCTAAACGTGGCATTTTCCTCCTTCTCTTTTCCCCAGATGGACTTGGGCATTCCAGCAATGACCAAGTGCTGCAACCAGCTGGATGTCTGTTATGACACTTGCGGTGCCAACAAGTATCGCTGCGATGCAAAATTCCGATGGTGCCTCCACTCTATCTGCTCTGACCTGAAGCGGAGTCTGGGCTTTGTCTCCAAAGTGGAAAGTAAGTATCTTAAGGGCATCTATCTATGAGCAGGGAGTTTTGTTCCTGTTTTTACACAGAAATGTAGCCAGAGACCCTTTCTTTAGAGAGGCCATGAATGCTCATTGACCTTTATGGACCACTGAACCATGCAAGAAAGGCCAAGGGGGGTGCTGGGCACGCCCTTGCTGACGCTCTTGCTGTCTTGCCCAGGAGCTGCTGGAGCCACTCCTGATGAACGGGGCCACACCAGAGCCTTCCCAGAGATATAAAAACGTATCCATTAAAGTGGAGAAAGAGTTGCCCAGTTGGCTTTAGCTATCCATTCCACTGTTAAGTAATTTTCCATAAAAGGAATTATGCTGTGTGGGACCACTTGGTTATTTTCTTATTTTGTTCTCAGTCAGGGAAAACATTTTTTAAAAACCTGTTTTTGTGTGTGTGTGTAAAGGTCTATACGTGTACTTGAGGATAATTATTTTTAAACAGCTGCTTAGCTATCCGATTTCTAACACTGATTCTGTAATTTCTTTTTCCTACTTCACTTTAGGAAAAACATTAATCCCTTAGCTTCAGAAGCCAGAACATTACATCCGGGTATTAGCATTATATATATATTTTTAGATGGTGATGTTTGCAAGTCTGGCTTATAAAAAGCTGACCACGTACCACTGGGAAGGTCAGTAGGAAAAATCGAGATCTTGTTCAGACCGTGGTCCTTTAATCTGTGAGGGCCTGAAAACACAGGTGATTGATTAGGCTCTGAGAGGGGGTAACACCGTCTGCACCAGCAAAGGGTGGGAGGTGCTTGCCGCTAATCCAGGCTCAGGCCAAGTTACTTTCTCCAAGCAACGTCCTATTGGTTGTTTCTCCTAAATATCTCTGAAAACTTACTGCAGATTAACTCAGTCCCTGAGTCCCATCAAATTTATTCTCCCCATAGGGACCAGATATATCTTTATACCATATAAATCTGGTCATCTTCCTGTTCCTTAGGATTAAATCCAAACTCCTTACTATGACATACATATGTTCATCTTGAGTCTACCTCTTCAGCACCAACTTGCTTATTTCTGATTTCTCTCCCGACTTTTGCCTTTCCAAACTACTTGGGTTGATGGCCCATATCTCTCTGTGTCTGCAGTTCCTTCCGCTTGGAACACTCTGATCATTCATTTATTATTGTTGTTACAGCTTTATCACTGGTGAAAAGCTGAAAGCTTCTTCTCTAAAATCAGAAACCAGACAAGGATGCCCATGTTCACCATTTCTATGCAACAATAGTACTGGAAGTCCTAGCCAGAGCAATTATGTAAGAAAAAGAAATGCAAGTAATCCAAATTGGAATGGAAGACATAAAAGTCTCTGTTTGCAGGTGACATGACATTATATATAGAAAAACCTGGACTCCCCCTTGAAACTGTTAAAACTAATACATTTAGTAAAGTTGCATAATATAAAATTAGTATGCAACAATCTGTTGCATTTCCATACACTAATAACAAACTATCAGAAAGAGAATATTTTTAAAAATCCCATTTACAATTGCATCAAAAAGATTTGACCAAGGAGGTGAAGGACCTATACACTGAAAACTATAAGACATTGATGAAAGAAATTGAAAAAGACACAAATAAATAGATAGTCCATGCTCATGGATTGGAAAATTGATATTGATATCCATACTACCCAAATGAATCTACAGATTGAATGCCATCCCTAACGAAATCCTAATAGAAGGTGTTCTGAGATGCCTTCCATAGCAATCCTTACCCCTAAAGGGATAGAGACCCTTACTGCGGGCTCCTGTAGTAAATGGGGTAAATTCAATTGCGGCATAGTGTAACCATCTCTTCACCTATCTATCCCGTCATCCTCTTTTTCCAAACTGTAAGATACTTGAGTTGGGGTCCCTTTGGTCTCTGTACCCCTGACAGAGTGGCCAGCCAGTGTATCCAACAGGCACACCTGTTTTTCAGTGAGTAAATGGCTACTCACCCCACAGTAGTGTTATCTGAGCAAGTGTTCTGCAAAGATGATAAATTTTCCATGGAGTGAGCATAGTGGTGTGGAAGACTCTGATGGCTAACCATGATTTTGACCTGGAGGCCCACAAAAGGAGGGCACCCCAAAGTGTATTCTGCTCTACTAGATTAGATGGAAGCTTCTCTGAAAAACCTTCTTTTCAATGTATGCAATTCTGTATTTGGATCTTGCTTCTACTTTCCTCTGGATATGATGTCAACCCTGGAAAGACACTGCCTCTTTAAAATTACTCATACTGCTTGGGGGTAGTTCTGTGTATTAACTTTTATACTTCTCCACATATTTTCAAGTAGCATGTGATTCTCTGGCTGACACCGTGTTTAAGACTGTATGGACCCTGGGCTGCCGACCCTTTATGAATAGTCAACGGGCGGCCTGCATCTGCGCAGAAGAGGAGAAAGAAGAGTTATAAGGAAGCGGGGATTCCTTGCTGATTCCTTGCTGACACCACAGCTGTCAGTCTTGGAGCGGGTAAAATGGGGCAGATGTGTCTCATCCCTTCTTCCAAAAGCTTGGACACCACAAAGCAGGAGGAAGGAAACACTCGGCAGCTGAAACTTGAGTCTCATCCTTTGAGGAGACTTGGAAAAAAGACACAGCGATCTGAAGTCCACTCATCACTTTAATGCTGGTCTCCCCAACTCAGACTCATTTGCCTGGAAATTCAGGCTCTTAGTTTAAAGACTCTATAAATAAAGACTAAATACTGGAGCCCTGGCTGGTGTAGCTCAGTGGATTGAGTGCGGGCCTGCGAACCACAAGACTAAATACTGGGATTCCTGAACTTAACAATCATATTCCTAAGTGAAATTTTGGAGAAGTCCAACCATTTGGGAAGCAATTGAGTTTCCTCTAGTCCGTGTTTCAGTTGCCAGTAAGCATCTCGCATATAATAAAGTGTACTTTTTAGAAAAATTGAAAAGAGATGAATGAATTCGATTATCGCCACTTTGCTTCCATTTCCCTTAGAAGAAAACAGAACCCAACCTGGTAAGTTCTATCAATGATCACAGTTATTCCCTCTGGTGCTGAAGAAGCGGTCACAGGCTCACCTGATGAAAGCCGGTGCAGTGGGTCAGGAGTTTGGTCTCTGAGGTTCCATTTCTTTTCCTTCAGTGAATGACTGCTGTTGATGCCCCCAAGTACTAGATGGTCTTCGTATCACGTTAAGATCTGAGAAACGCTTCGTAGAAACTGCCACTAAATATAACTTAGAAAAGTCCCTAAAATCTGAGGGGGAGTGAGAGACAAGTGGCCGTTCCCCAAATAGTGGCTCTCAACGCTGAGAGCAAAGTAGAACCAGCTGAGGAGAACTAGAAAACAAAGGCTCTCTGGGGGTGGTGTCCATGGGCAGGTGTGCCTTCTTTTGTTGAGTTTGGCTTTATTGCCCTTCACAGATTTTACATTTTTACAAATGGAGGGCCAGATCTCCCACCAGAAAAAAAAGGTAATGACATGCTTTATTGTGATACTCACTGTATTGTCGTGGCCTGGAACCAAACTGGCTGTATCTCTGAGGTATGCCCGTGTTGCTGTTTCAGAAAAGCGATTCTGATGTGCTGCGAGGACTGAGGGCCACGAGGGCAGGGATTGGCAACTGAAAGCCCGGGGACCAAATCAGGCCGAACCCTTGTTTACGTGAAGTCTGACTAGAACACAGCCATGCTCACGTGTGCTTGTGGCTGCGCCCGGACCCCAGCAGCGGGGCTGAGCACTTGTGACACAGACGGTATGGCCCGGGAAGCCTAAAATATTCACCATTTGGCCTTTTCACAAAAATCTGGTAAACCCCCAATCTAGAGAATTTTCTCCTTTCCTTTCCTTTCATTTCACTGGTTCCATCAAGATGTAGGTTGTAGCCATTTCTAAAAAGAAAAAGAAGAAAAGCTGTTTTCTGATCTTATGTAAACCCACAAAATTAACATTAAGAAATTTGATTTGACTGCGGATAAAATTTATTTCTGTGGTTTATGCTATTTATTTCAATAAAATTTATTAAGCACCTACCAAATAGTATTTTATAAACTTTTCTATTGTCTTATCAATCAGAGGGCATAGAATACCAAAGGGCTTATATTACCATATTTTAATTTTGTCTACACTTCATTCACTGAACCAC
The DNA here is from genome assembly GCF_014824575.4 of Sturnira hondurensis. Lineage (NCBI taxonomy): Eukaryota > Metazoa > Chordata > Mammalia > Chiroptera > Phyllostomidae > Sturnira > Sturnira hondurensis. The sequence continues at coordinate 2,521,092 of NW_028081392.1, read as the reverse complement.
TGAAATGCGTGTTAACGAACTTAACATTTATTCATTGAAGATATTTCACTTAAGGCAATATAAAAACATTAGAAAAAAATATTGTGAAAGAGAAAATCCAAATAGTATTTGTAGTACACACTTATATTGATGAATTTCCACATCCCCTATAACTAACTATTCTGTATTTGAATTGAAATTTCGGGGTATATCATTTACATATTTGAGAAGTCAGTGGGTAGTTAAGCATAGTTTCAAGCGACTATTTACTTTTTTAAGTTCTTAATTTGAAGTATTGTACCCAACTTCTGATTTTAGTGGTACTACTGCATCCTGTACAGGGTGTTTTATTGTAGAAAAGAAATGGAGGGAATGGGGTGAACTGCTTTCTGTGTGGACAGCAGAGCTTTCAGCCATAGGAGGATGAAGCCCTAAAAGGGTCCGGTGGGTCGGCAGTGAGCTGCCCTCTCTCGACCCAGTGGGCCAGAATCAGAGGGCATCGAGTCCAGGAGCATCTGGACCCACAGCATGAGGTTTGAAGACGCCAGTGTTCTAGTGTGTTGACAAATGTCCTCCGGGGGCATGGGAAGAAGGTCCAAACTGGTGGGCAGCCCAAAGTCAGGTCTTGGGTGTTCGGGTCCTAGTCCTCCCAGTCGATGGTGATTGGGCCGCCTGTCAGCATCTGGCTCTGCATGGTAGCTGGGCTCCCTCCCTCTGCCTCGCGACGCATTCGCCGGTGGCAGCCCTGGGCACAGCGGGACCGCTCCTCCAGCTTTCCACAGACAAGGACCTGGCAGTGCAGAAACACTTCCTGCAAGGACCATAATTACAATCAACAAAAAATTATAACAGCTATCGCTTGTGGGGCACTTTCTAGAAGCCAGATACTGCCACATGTTTCATGTATATTATCTCATTTCATCTACACAACAACCCTTTGAGGTAGATGTTATCATCCCCATTTTACAGATGACAAAACAGACAGTAGGGAGATGTGAGAACTTGCCCACATTCACACATTAGTGGTGTGGCAAACACATGGAGTCCCGCGGGTGACTGAGAACCCCATGTCCATAACTCATGTGGTTGTTCAGGGCCAGGAGAGACCTCTGATCTACCAGGGTACATCTACTAACGTGGACACCTTCGCTCCTCACGTCGAGATGAGGAATAACATTGGCTCCCATACACTTCTGTGTGAAAAAGTTCTTTCTCCGAGCTTCTTCCTGTAAGTAACTCCCCAAAGCATGTGGCCTAGCTGAGGAGGGAGAGCAGGATTAGCCACCGCACTTAGCACTTGTTCTGGAGCAGGGATGTAGCTGGAAAGGACATGAGCACACTTAAATGCAGTGTGGAAAAGACTGCTGGTCTCTTAAATTTGTGTTGAAATGTTTCAACAACTCTGTTGGAAAAAAACCCTTCCAGCTTACCCTCCCCTATAAAACTGCTTATAACCTCTATATCCATGTATGCACATTTAAAAAGTAGCATATTCCATATGTATGTGAATTGTTATGACAAGTTTTTCATATCTCCTTTTTCTTTACTTCCATATCTTGACACCATTTGAATAACTACTTAATACTGCACTATTTGATATGGCTGCCCTGTGTGGGGGCTTTTTTCACTCCCCTTGTAACAGCACTAGAAACAAAGCCAACGAGTCTTGTTTTTCTTCTTTTGCTTGCTTGTTTTTGAGAATTGTAATTTTTAGAAAAAAGCATATGGTGATTTTATGGCTATTATACATATCGTTAGACAACTTTCCAGAAAGTATACCAATTTATACAGCCATCGTATAAATGTCCAATGTAATTTTGCAAGTGTTATGATTAATAATTTTTATATATCAATACACAAAAAATAGTGTCACAATTGTTTTAATTGGCATTTTAAGTACTATTGTCACTGAGTATTTCAATATTTATTTTTTCTGTGAATTCTCTGGCCATATTCTTTGCCACTAGGTCACTACACAGGTTTTTTCAGCTATACCTGCCCACAAGGGTTTGAAATTGGGGCCATATAGAACTTTCTTTGAACAAACACAGTTATTTTATTGGAAAGGGGCAGATAGTTATGACATTCATGAAAGCGTTAAGCTTCCAGATGGCCAGTTTTACAGCACTTTTTACAGAGGTGATGTAGATTGTAACTGTGGGCTTGTAGAATGTCACCAAGTTGGGCATTGGGAAGGAAGGCTCAGGTGGCTGGGGGGGTGCTCAGCTTACCTTGTGGTCTTTGCCCACAAACTTGAAGACGGGAACCTGGAAGTGCTTTGCGAGGTGGTCCCGTGACGTGTACTGCTTTACTGAGTCATCTGAAACACAGCTAAAGTAGGACAGGAGAGCACGTAAGACTTGATTGTTCAAGCAGAGGTGGAAAAACAATCCAGGCCAACATACGTGGTCCAAGCAGAGGGAAACTGGGTGGAGGAGGCTGGGCTGCACCCAAGCTTTTTGAGAACCAAGGAAAAATGAAATTCCTTTCTGACCCAGCTCTGCTCATGGGCACTGTCCGTCCCAGCTGTCGTTCACTGTGTCCACAAACTGTGCACAAGGACCTCCAGCTAAGTCGATGTATAGAAGCAGTAGCGGTGACAGCAACATTTATTTCAAAGATACCTTTTGACATAAAGGTCTCTTTGTAAGGCTGTATTTTCATTTGCAACATATTGCAGGAATTCTGCATTCTCATACTTTATTATTAGTTTGAAAAGGCTTTTGTTTAACTGGAGCTCATAAATATTTATGGATACTTAATACTTAGTTACCCCTGAAGGGGATTCAAGGGCGAGCAAACCCGAATTCAGAGAGCTGCATAAAGATCCAAGTTTTTTAGTGAATGAATAACTGGTTCTATTGGGGAAAAGTTATTCACCTCCAAATTGTTTTAATACCTCTTTTCCCAAATTTAATACTAAGCTGTAGTTTGACAGGATTTGGGGTTTTAATCTCAGGTCTACAGGGTTAGTTGGGGGGAAAGAAGTATTACAGACTTTCCACTTTGAGGCCAAGGTTTAGTATTTATGAAACTTTTCTCCTTAAAGATTAAAGGCCAAGGATCATGCTGTATCATCTTTTTGCCCTGAATTCTAAATGAAGTTTTTTCTAAGCTTTTTTTTTAAATAGATACCTAATAGTTTCTGTCTACCAGGCCAGGGAAAAAGTGAGGATCAGCTAAAAAGCCAGTGAAACTGGATACTTGCTCCATGTGCTAACAGACCACTTTCTAGTTCTTTACTTGCTCTTTCAGTGCAGTTGAAAACTCCAACAAAATGGTTTAATAGTAAGGCGTCTTGACCTGTATTATTACTATCATCTTACTCCACTGAGCTGAAGAGGATGTAAACATAGAATGCGATTTCTGTTATTTCTTGCATTCATGTATTTATTTTCATCTTCCTGAGGTAAAATTAATTTCTGCCTTCCAATCATGTGCTGTGATAATTCCTGTTGCACATTTAATCTGCGCAGCCTATTCTGCAGGGCACTTCAGAGCGCAGGCGGATGAACGATATGGTCTATGAAATCAAGGAGCATATATAGTCCAGTATTTATAATAAGAACACTGGTAATGCAATATCAAAATGGCACTTCCATCTAAGTGTCTGAGCATTTTAAATTTATCTAAACATAATAACGGGTGGGGAACTTGGAATAAAAAAATAAAAGAAAAAGAATCGAGATGTGCTTACAGAGTATATAATACACACTTGATTTCAAAGGCTTAGCAGAAAATGTAAAATATCTCACTAGTAATTTTTTTTAAAGACTTAAACATAAGTCTTTTTTTTAAGATTTTATTTATTTTATCTTTAGAGGGGAAGGGAAGGAGAGAGGGAGAGAAACATCAATGTATGGTTGCCTCTCGTGAGTCCCCTGCTGGGAACTGGCCTGCAACCTAGGCATGTGCCCTGACTGGGAATCGAACCGCGATCATGTGGTTCGCAGGCCCGCGCTCAATCCATTGAGCTATACCAGCCAGGGCTCACTAGAAATTTTTTATTGACTAGATGTTAGAATAATAATGTTAGAATAATAATAATAATATTTTGGAGAAATTGGGTTAATGAAATATATTACCAAATTTAAATACTATTCTTCTTTTTTTCTTAAAGATTTTATTTATTTATCTTAAGAGGGGAAGGGAAGGAGAAGGGGAGAGAAATATCAATGTATGGTTGCCTCTCATGCGTCCCCTGCTGGGAACTGGTCTGCAACCCAGGAGTGTGCCCTGACTGGGAATTGAACCGCGATCCTCTAGGTCGCAGGCCTGTGCTCAATCCACTGAGCCACACCAGCCAGGGCCTATTATTCTTCTTTAAAAGAGAAAATGAAGCAGAAAGTGCTGTTCCTAGGCAATACATTGCAGAATAGAATGCAGGACAAACTCCGGACCTTGGGTTGGTGTTTGCTGTGATTAAACAATTTAGTTCTGACAACTTCAAGTTCATGTGCTACCAGAAAGGAATGATGATAGATGGATGATACGCCAAAGAAATTGATGATGCAAAAGTTGCCCAATATTTGATTTTGGATTTCAATATGTTTCTTTTTCTGAAGATTAACTTTCTAATTCCAAGGCAATGGTTTGCGTTGGCCGATATGAAATTATTTTGCATTCTCAGAGGATGTGTCAACTAATGCTAGAGGCAGGTGAATCAGATGTGTTAAATATCGGGGGAAACCGGCCTCATTTACATTTAAGCTGAGGACAGTAAATCATCAATTTATAGATGTAAGTGAACTGCATTATGTTTACTTAAGCCTCTGCACTATTATGCTCAATGCTCATTGTTTAATTCATCAGGCAAATATTCAGTGATCCTCATTGTGGGCTCAGCACTGAGGAGGAAGGAGAGGAAGGTTTCTAGTTCAGGTTGGAAGGAATCAGGGAAGACTTCATGAAGGAAATAAACCTCACTGAATCTTGAAGGACCAGTACAAGTCACACATGAAGAAAAGGGGAAGATTTCAGGCAAAGGCAATAACAGGTGCAGAGCCAGGAAAGTATAAGTAACAATAGAGTTGGGGACTTGCTCATAGTTCCCTCTGACATGAGCGGAAACTGGAGAACATAGAAACCAGAGGGTGAGGCACAATGAGCCAGGATGAGAGCTGGACTTTTATCTTGAGGGATTATCTCCCATGCACTGTTACTGTAGTACCCATGACTGCCCCAGAGATGGGACTGTTTGCCTGTATTAAATAGGCTGACACAGCTGTGTTTCTGAGTTCTTGTTTCTACCTTTTAAGCATTTAAATTTATTCCACAGTTTTTTATTTTCTGCTTTGTATGTGCTGAGGGCTGGAAAATGAAATAGTATACCTTCTTAGAACTATCTTAAAAAATGTCCTATCGGTCTGAATAATGAATATACAAAGAAACTTCACAAGTTTTATTGAAATTGCAGATTACATGATTCCCTAGTGAGTTATGATTATACACTTATTTTTGCAAAAGTAAATATGAGGGGCAAAAGAAAACTCTTGATGTTAGAGAAATATTCATTATTTTTGATGGTAGTGATAGTTTCACAATTGTATACATCATAACTTACCAAACTGTACATTTTAAATATGTATATTTATTGTATGTCAATAATAACTGATAAGGCTGTATAAAAAAATTTAAAAGGAACCAAAATGTACTCTCCATCTAAAAGTAAATCAATTCTCTAATCTACTTAGCATTAAGTATATATCTAAAAAATAAATTAATTAAATATGATGCTTCTACTTTTTCTTTTAAAACTTTCTGGAGATTACTTTAAGAAGGCAATAAGTCCAAAGGACTGTAGATCCTTGTGACACCTATGACTGGCCATCCAAACCAGCCCAGAGTGACACATTTTCCATATTCTAAAAACATGCTAAGGAGACTGACTACAGGAATCTGACGCTAGAAGGATTCTTGCTGGTAAACAACTACATTTATCAATCAAAGAAGATCAAGAGCCATTAAAAAGTTCTCAGGTGTCTGGTCAAGATGGAGGTGTAGGTAAACACAGCTTGCCTCCTTGTACAACCGCAGCAAAAATTACAACTAAACTACAAAACAACTATCACCGAGAATCATCAGAAAATCTAGCTGTATGGAAGTTCAACAATCAAGGAATTAAGAAAGCCATGTTAATCCAGATAGGCAGGAGGGGCAGAGACATGAAACAGGCAGTCCCACTCCCATGTGTGGTGGATAAAAATCAGGAGGGAAACCTTAGGAGCAAGGAATCCCAGCCCCACACCAGACCACCCAGCCCAGGGTTCCAGTGCCAGGAAGGTAATTCCCCATAACTTCTGGCTGTGAAAACCAGTGGGAGTTGGGGTGGCAGAAGAAACTATGGGATTCTCAGGTGTCTCCTCTTACAGAGCCCACAAAGGACTTAGGACCTATGCAGACTCACTCCCTCTGGGCTCCAGCACTGGGGCAGCAGCTACAAGGGCACCAGTGCAATAGGGGAAGAAACTGAAGTGTCTGGCATCAGGGCAGGTACTTGGGGCCAACTTCCTCTGGAACAAAACTCCAGAGGCCAGGCAGTGGCCATAGTCCCCTCTCTGAACCCTCCCCCAACAGAGCCACAGAGCAGTGACACCATATCAGAGATTCCATCACCCTGGTTCACAAGGGTTGCTCTGCCCTGGCGATGACCTAAGTCTCTGCCCCATGTAACGTCTAGGTGCACTTTTCTACAATAGGACACACTACTAACAGAGGGGGTCAAAGTAGCTCTACCTAATACATAGAAACAAACCCAGGGAGTCTCCCAAAATGAGGAGACAAAGAAATATGGCCCAAATGAAAGACAGAAAGAAACTCCAGAAAAAGAACTAAGGAAAATGGAGATAAGCAATCTATCAGATGGAGAGTTCAAATCACTGGTTATTAGGATACTCAAGGAACTTATTGGGTACTTTAACAGCATAAAAAAGAAACAGGCAAAAGTGAAGGTTATAGTAAGTGAAATAAAGAAAAAATTACAGGGAATAAACAGTGAAGGGGATGAAGCCAAGAATCAAATCAGTGATTTAGAACATAAGGAAGAAAAACTATTCAATAAGAATAATAATAAGAAAAAAAATCCAAAAAACAAAACCAAAGATACACTAAGGAGCCTACGAGACAACTTCATATATACCAACATTCAAATCATAAGGGGGGGCCAGAAGGAGAAGAGAAAGAGCAAGAAATTGAAAGCTTATTTGAAAAAATAATGAAAGAAAACATCCCTAACCTAGCAAAGGAAATAGACATACAAGTCCAAGAAGAACAGAGAGTCCCAGACAAGATGGACCTAAAGAGGAACACACCAAGAAACATCATAATTAAAATGACAATGGTTAAAGATAAGGACAGAATCTTAAAAGCAGCAAGAGAAAAGCAGATAGTTACCTACAAAGGAGTGTCCATAAACTGTCAGCTGATTTCTCAAAAGAAACTTTTCAGGCTAGAAGGGACTGGCAAGAGATATTCAAAGTGATGAAAAGTAGGAACCTACAACCAAAATTACTCTATCCAGCAAAGCCATCATTTAGAATTGAAGGATAGATAAAGTGCTTCCCAGACAAGATAAAGCTAAAGAAGTTCATCATCATCAAGACATTATTATATGAAATGTTAAAGGGATTTTTATTTAAGAAAAAGATAAAAATGATGAACACTAAAATGACAATAAATTCACAACTATTAACAGCTGAAGCTAAAAAGCAAACTAAGCAAACAAGTAGAACAGAAGCAGAATCATAGATATGGAGACCATTTGGAGGATTATCAGTTGGGAGAGGGAAGGGAAGAATGGGGGAAAATGTGCAGGATTAAGGAGTACAAAATAGTAGGCATAGAATAGACAGGGGGATGTTAAGAACAGTGTAGGAAATGGAGTAGCCAAAGAACTTAACTGCAGGCATTTACAATTCAAAATTATTATTTGGAATTATCATATTCAATATTCTAACCTCAAAGCTGCTTTTATATTTATATCCCTTTTGTCTTGATTAATGACATCCAGGCAGTCGTCTGAGTGAGACCCCTTGCAGTCATTTTTGACTCCCTTGTCCCTCACCAGTTTTCACCTCCAAAATGTCAATGAATGGTTTCTGAACTAATTAAGAGCTCACACGAGCGCCACATTGTTTGGGGTAATTACTGAGTGCACTTGTGCCCCTAGAGGTCAGATGTGAACTGGGAGTAATAAACCCTCTAAGCAGCATAATTACCCATCCTGGATAAGGTAGTACTTCAGGATCTCATCGATCTTGGAAGTGGGCGTGGCAAAACAGCTCTCCACCAGGCTTTCTAAGCCGTTCACGTGCACCAAAGGCTCAATTCCAAAGTACAGGGAGTCTCGAAGCTTGAGGGTGGGCAAAGCTTCCCGGTAAGGTTCTTCAAAGTCATCGTCCTTGAAGATCTCCAGAGTGAATGGGAAGATTCCATGACTGCGGCCCATGATTTCCAGTGGGGCATTTCGAAGGTTGGGCACGTATCCTTCAGAAATGGTGTACAGGCGTGGAAACTCGCAGGTCACCGGGATCAGCAGTTTGCTGGTTCGGATGATGACGTCCCCACTGCTTCCTGGTGTCTGCTTGGGTAAACCTGTCACAAGGTTGCTAGCCACGATCTTGTCATTCACCACCTGAGCCAGGCCAGGGTAAAGAGGAAAGAGATTTTACATTTGTTTCTACAAAGGTTTCCCCCCACCCTTCATAAACATAACAATCTCCAGCCCTGGAAACACGTTAGTGATTCGGTTGCTGAAGCCTGAAGCATTTTAATATTTTTTTACATACTACTTAATGGTCAACCCACACATTCCTTGGGAATATTACTCATAAAACCTGAGCTATGCAGAATTAGCAATTTCAAAGCTCTTATGTTTTAGGAAAGAACAGCTTCTGTATATTATTTTTCTGTAATCCTAGACCTGGTGACTATGCTGCAGTGTGACCTTGTGCTGAGCTCATCCACATGCGGAACTTCCTCTGTCGCACTTACGCACACAATTTCCAACTCATTATATCCAGACTTGTCTGCTCTCCTGTGTATCAGAAAGTGACTCATGGGCATTCCCATGTCATTACCCACAGATTAAACAAACACAACTTGCCTAAAGTGGGGTCACCTTCTCCTCGAATAACCCCTCCATGTCTCACCCAAGTCTAATAGCTCTCTGATTTTGTTTTAGTCAGATTCAATAAATATTTGTTTAATCTAATGATCACGTGGGCCTCTGCATTGATCCCCAGGATCCAGGTTCTCTTTTTTCCATCATCTTGCACACCTCTGATTTCATCATGACAGTACCTGCTTAACCCCAAATGCTCCCCCTGGCACACAAGACACATCTTTGGAACTTTTCCAGTTTCCTTTCCAATACAAATTCCTGGCCTGTGAGGCTTCATTGCCCATTCACCTCAGCATAAGCTTAAGCTCTAGGACTCGCTCATTTGTTTCCCATCTGAAATGCCCTATCTTTTCCTCTCCACCTGTGTGCAAGGTAAACCACATACAGGCTTCCGCCCCAGTGCAAGTCCTACTTGTCTGGGCTGCTCCAGCGTCTTCCCTTTCTGGCTTCCTACAGCACCTGTCATCTAAATCACTATCTCTTTCTTGTAGTTTGTGCGTATTATCATCTCAATACTACTGAAAAACTGGAAATCTTATCTCATGTATCACTGAGACTCCCCAGCACAGGAATGTGTACAGATTCTTGGATAAAGGTATAAAACTTTTACCTCCACCTGGTTTAATGCTTGAACTCACTTGCTACCTCATAAATGGACCACCATCTGCCTCAGTCACTTTCTTCAAGTAAAATAATACTAGTGCTGATACACTCAGGAAAATGTCTACACACAGGGGAGAGACCGGGCTACATGAGAAAAGAAACAGCAGAATTTGTCTTAACCTCTTATCCCCACGGTCACTGTAGGACTGTAGTCAGATGCTCAAAGATACATTTGTTAAATGAATGACATTTGATTTTTTGAAATCCATTCTTTCATATGAAAAGATTTCATCTAGAACACACACAAGCTATACTGCATACCTCTGTCAACTCCCTCCCAAGTAACTGGCTTTTGGTCATTCCCCAAGTGTCCTCCAGGAGGAACCTACATTGACCACTGTGCCACATGTCTTCAGGGAGAAGATGATGTTGACGTGGGTGCCATTGGACACGCCTCGGCAGGAGGCGTTGGTCAGGAAGAGCTCCAGCCCGCCGACCAGGTCCCTGGGGATGCTCACTTCCACGGTGCTGGACTTGCACAACACGGGGACTGTGGCAGAGAGGGGCTGCTGTTAGAACCGAGAGCCTGAATGGGAAGGAGGGGAAGGAAGGCTTCTGGAAGAAATAGTTTCACCAGCGTGCAATTTGAGCTTTTTGTTCTACCCTCCAGGAAATCTATGAGGCTCAAAACAAGCTGATGGATAAAACCAGGACTCCTGACTCCCAAGGCTGTGGTCAAATAATGTTCCTGAAATATGTCATTCCCCAAATGAGGAAATATTGTGTTCAAGTTTCAATTCAAGAGACACTTATTTCAAAGTGTGGCTAACATAACTCCATGGACTGAAGCACCCAAAGGGTTCACTTTTAGCACAAATACAATTTATTGGCAATACAGAAAAACTACTGTTTTGATACAGGCTTAAATTAGATAATGGCACTGCTTTGGCTTCCCTGTTAATTACTGCTCCATAAAACAGGCCACAAAGGAGGTGTCAGCACATCTAGGGAGGAGTTCCAAATTGTCTTTGCACTGTTCACCAGCCATAAACCCCAACTATAAATTCCACTTTAACTTAATATAAAAAGATTGCTTTTCCTCACTGTTCCCATGTTGACTTCTTTTAAGACTCTACAATACTGTACCCTGAAGAGAGTACATATGGGTACTATCAGAAAATATGTGAGGAGAATATCAATACTTGAGGATACATCATACAAATTGTACCGTGAAAGTAAACCAGGGATAGTTGCTCACTGATCTTTACTGGATGAATGAATTAATGGCCTGGACATAACCATGTCTCCAGAAAATAGTTCTCAGAGGATTGTTGATGCAAGTATTGTAAGTGTAGAGAGAAGAATCCATTCTCTAGTGCTTTCAACTTGTTTCATGACCCAATCATCTGTTAGAAAATGGAAGACTGCATCAGCGTCTTACACTTCTAAATGGAGTATTAGTTCTACAATTAGTGACAGAAATTAGAGAAAAAATCAAAGGTAAAAAGGCAAAGGAACCAAATGCTTCAGCAATCCCATTTTGGGGTATTCATCCAACAGAATTAAAAGAAGAATCTCAGAAAGTTGTTTGCACTGTGTTCATGGCGGCACTGTTCACAATAGTCAAGAGGTAGAAGCAACCCAAACGTCCACCAACGAACGACTGAATAAATAAAACGTAGCATACCCATACAACAGAATATTGTCTCACCTTATAAAGGAAGAAAATCCTGTCAGATGCTACTACACGGATGAAACTTGTGCTAAGTGAAATAAACCAATCACAAAAAGACCAACACTGTATAGCTCGGGGAGGGGAAATGGGAAGAGGTTTCACGGGTATAGAGGGCAGGTTTGTGTAGTGGAAAAGTTCTGGAGATCTGCTACCCAACAGTATAAATATACTCAACGCTACTGAACTATCCACTTGAAATTGATTTAGATGGTAGATTTTATGCTATATATTTTTTTATCACAACTTTTAAAACAGCAAAGTCAAGTCAGTTTTTTGGTAATCTTTTCTTAGGAATCTTCTCCTTTGAAGATTCCAGAATGAAGAGGCAGGGATGCATGCCGTGGAAAGAGCTGGCATTTTTCAAAGCTGAGAATCTTGACACTTCCGGATAAGAAAGGTAGGGAGTTGGGGGAGGGGGGGAAGTATGAATCAGAGCAGGGTTGAGCCTGTGCAGGTACTACCTTGGCAGGTGTGGTTATCCTCAGATAGCACCAAGCCCCTGGGGCATTCACACTGATAGCCCCGCTCAGACACCAGGCAAGAATGACTGCAGCCGCCATTGTTGTTGTGGCACCCTTCAATGTCTGCAAGAGAGACCACAAGAAAAGGGAATGGTTTCTGAGGTGGCACTTTGCAGCTAGGCTTATACTTCGCCCATCACAGTATTACTGGGGCCTAATAGTCACTGATACATATAGGAAAGCCCACAAAATATGTTTATTAAATGTTACAGCTGCAAAGATCAATCTTACAACATCCACAGGTCTACCCACCTAAGCTGGTCATTTTGTAAAATGCCCTTGAATCTGGATTTGTCTATTTTTCTCTATGTTTTGGGGAAAGAAGACCCAAGTAGCCATGCATATTCATTTACCTGTTGTTTGTGGGTGCCTTCTCACTACAAGGGCAGAGTTCAGCATGGTCCACAAACCCCCAAACATTTACTATTTGGCCTATACAGACAAATTTTGCTGGCTACTGTGCCAGGGGTAAGATAATAGAAGGGAGAGCTTCCAATCATCCACGATGCACAAGAAAAGGTATCAGCCTATTTCTAGTTATGCTATAAAAAATGATCTTCCTTAAGTCATTTAACTTCTCTGAGTCTCAGTTTCAGTATTTATAAAATGAAGGGTTGGACATGTTCATTCAGGTCAAAAACTGCAAAGCACAAAATGAATTGAAATTCTAAGTTGCCTTAAAGGATTTAAGTACTTTTCAAGGATGCACCAAAATGTTCGGAATGAATATATCTGGCAAGTGTGATTTAGAGTCATTTTAGTTGTGTCTTTTATTCCTCTATGTGATCTATGAACTTTCAAAACAAAACAATAAATATTATTTAAAAATTAAAAAGAGCTTTTTATTTTTAAAAACATGCAATTATCTAACAGACTAGCTAAAGAAACAAATGTTTAGATTATCAATACAATTTATGAATTACAAACATGAATCTTATTCATAAAGTATAACTCATATACTAATTTTATCTTCTGCTAAAATATTTTTCAGTTATGATGATTAGGTTTGAAAATTTAATGAGCATTAACTGTACTATTTCCAATAAAATTCTCATAAATATTTAGCAAAGTTCCTTGTGCAGCATCTCATTTATATTCAAATATGCAAAGATTATTGCATAAAATAATGAAGATTTAAGGAGAATTCAGGACATTACTATTATTCAATAAAATTTAAAGTAGTTTAATATTCTGGTTAATGGTTTCAGTTACTAATGCAAACTTTGTTCCATGGAATAAATTGGGGGTGCCAGCCATAATTTTCCCTTTTGGGGTAGGATCTTATTATTTTGAGTATAACTAGAGTAAAGTAGATTCTTGTAAGCAGTATTATAACTTTATTTTGTCACACATTCGATTATCCTGTGGGACAATCACATGTCCTTAATAATAATAATAATAATAATAATAAAGCCACTTATATCTTCATATAATCTGTCACCAGTTGGGTTTTTATCCCCTCAATTCCAAGTATCATGAGATTCAGACTAAAGTAGAAGTGCTCAAATTTTGGTTGTGATAATTTGCAAGGGCAAAATGTGCCTTAGAGAAGGGCATAATCTAAGTTTCATATATAATAGTAAACAATTTCCACTTCAATTACTTAACATAAATCACTAATTCTATTTTGTTACTTAGTCATATAAAATATGTAAAGCAGTTACACTATTAAAAATAGATATTTTACTCATCTTCAAACAATATTAATTTTCAATAAATGCAAAGCATATGGGGGGGTGGGGGATGGCTTCATGTAAACCAGTTTTCCAAACTGGGAAAAACACGCATCCCACCCCACTGAACCATCTCCAGGAGAGAGACCTGGGAAGGGCCAGCTTTGAAAGCACCCAGATGGTTCTCCTCAGCGGGGAAGTTTGAGAAAAACTGCTGCAAGCCATCTGTTGTTTCCTGCCCAGGTTACCTTGCTACTGCAGGTGTGCTCCTTGGCATCAAGGTATAGGTGTCACCTTGAAGTTAGCTACTTAGAAATGCAACATGTTAGCCTGACCCCAGACATACCAAATCAGATTCAGCATTCAAACAAGAGCCTAGGGGATTCATGGGCACACCAGACTTTGAGAAACACAGAATACCTATTTTAATTTTCCAAGTTAAAAAGGTGGCTCTTAACCTCTTACTAAGTGCCACTTCCTCCTATGAAATCTTGGAGACAAGATTAACAGTGAATTCTATCTGCAAGCAATCTCGACGATGATGAAGCCCTTCTGTGACTTCCTTACACATCCGAACTGTTACTCCTGTCTAACAGTGGGCAGTTTCAAGAGCATCAAAGAATAAGCCCATGGCCTTGACCTGGGTTCCTGATGTGAATTCCTTCTTACCCATTCTCACCTTCACAAGTCTTGCCATCACTTCTTAGCACACGGCCAACCCCGCACTCGCAGCGAAATGAGTTTTTGAGGTTTACACAGATCTCACTACAGCCGCCATTGTTTAGTTCACATTCATTCACGTCTATAGAAAAAAAAAACATGCCATTTACATTCTGCTGAGCAACTCGATCTTTTTACCCCCTTGGCAGAACCCCACATATTTTCACATCACACTTCCCACAGCCCAACTCCCTCTCCGAGATCCAGTATAATCCAGTATAATAACCTGAGCTCCTCAGCCAAGTTATTTTCTATCTGCCTTCTGCTGGAGTGGAGGGCATCCACTTGTTTACCAATTCCCTCCTAAGGGCAAAACTGTGGGGGAAATGAAGTTCCTTTTTTTTTAAACCTGGGTTCACCTATTTATTTGTATTGGCGAATCTTACTTCCTCCACTGAGTTCCTGAAGATTTTCTAAATAAATACAAACTTATAAACCAAACTGTGTTTTAAATGCATTAAATGAACTTCCATTGCAGAAGAAAACATCTTCTTAATGTTTTCTTAAGTAAGTTCAAGACAAAATTTTCATGGCAATTTTATGCCATACATGAACACCTCCCTCAAAATCTCCTTTAAATATTGGGATATTCCTAAATTGTAATTAAACAGTAATGGTTAAATCAATTTAACAATCTGATGAAAGATAGGGACTCTTGCCTTAAAAAAAAAAAGCACAATTGGCCACAAATGTTTACCCCCTTCCTTCCACAAACAAAGGGATGGAAGCTTGTGAGCTGAATTTGTCACGGCTTGGATATAGGACCTAAGCTAGGGACTGGGATTTAAACAACCATGAGATGACAGGAAGCATGGCCCTGGGCCCAGGAGAGGAGATGGCTGGGACTAAAACTGTGTCTGGGACCCTAGCAAAGGTGTCCCCACAATGAAATGGAGCGCAAGACCTTTGCCCCAAAGCTCCGGGAAGCACTGAGGAGGCTCTCTGCCTGAGGTTCTAGGAGAGAAAAAGCTGGCCCTGTCATGGTTGAAGTATTAACTACACACTTTGCACATGGGGTGGGGATGTCGAAGCTGAGAAACTGATGTAGAACTTGGCCTGTACCGGTGGAGCTTCTGTGAGGCCTGACAGAGTATCCGAAGCTGCCTATAAAACTTCCCTAAAGCTGGGAGTAAGATTAGAAGCCACCCACCCCAATAAAACAATTACATCAGAAGATGGTCCACCATAAAACATTAAAAATGAGGAAATGATCTACTATAAGAGGGAGTTGATAAGATAACAGACAGGAGGTTTTGAACTGGAGATAAATGGAATAATCTAGAAAAATCCATAACACAGGCCTTTTAAAAATCACCATAAAGATAAAAAAAGAAGCCTAATACCCAAAATAAGGGTGTAGAAGGACAAAACAGAACTGGAAACAAGTATGTAGAACTTAAAAATATAGTCAATAAGATTAGAATCTTTGGTGGATGGTAAGAGGGGCCGGGAGCCATCCTGGGTGTGGCCACGCGGGTGCTTGGGGTCAGGCCTCTGTATTAAGCTTGGACTACTTACCTTGAGACTGATTTTTTTATGTGTAGGAGAAATAAGCTTCTACTTATTTAAATCATTGTTATTTGGGGTCTATTGTTATTTACAGGCTGACTTAGATACTATACCCCAGCAATTCCACTTTTATAGGTGCATCCTATAGAAAATTTCACACATGGGGTAAGGTATAATTTTTATGTTAATGGTAGGAACACACAAAACAATGCATATTGTTATAAGGTACATACACAAATAATAAAAGCATAAAAACAGGGATCAGAAGAAAATGCACTAACTTTGAAACAGTGATTCCCCCTGGAGGATGCGAGAGGGAAATGAGATGGAGTGAGATGACTTGACTTGTACTTGTAAAATTTTATTTTCAAAAAGAAAGAAAAATTGAACTATAGTCAAATCTGTGTATATGTGAGTTTGTTATATTTTCCTATACTTTTTCTTTCTGCCTGAAAAAAATACACAATTTAAAATAAATCATTAAAGTTATATTACATTTTTTAAAAAAAAGCTAGGGGTATATTGAAACATGCACATAAACTTAAAATCTGCTTCTAACTTTAGAGAATTCATGATCTCCCTGAAACTGATAGACAGACCACAGTCAGGAACTGGGACTTTTCCCTGTGTATGGATAGGCAAAGATGACCAAGATAAATTGTTAAGCAAGAGACATGGATGATGTGTATGATATTCAACCTTTGGTGTAAAAAAGGGGGGCAATAAATAAATATATATATGTACTTGGATTTTTATATCTCTCTGAAGAAAGCCTGGAAACACATGTAAGAAAATAATACAAGAGACTTCTGGGCAAGATGGAGGTGTAGGTAAACACACCTTGCCTCTGCGTACAGAAACAGCAAAAAATACTGCTACTCTACAATACAAATAAAACTCAGAATTATTAGAAAACCAAGCAGTGTGGAAGCCCAACAACCAAGGATTTAAAGAAACCACATTCATCCAGATAGGCAGGAAGGGCAGAGATGTGGAGAGGTGTGGAGATGGGAATGGGCAGTCCCACATCCGTATGTGGTGGATTAAAAATGGAAGGGACACCTCAGGAGTGAGGGACCCAAGCCCCAGTCCAGACCACCCAGCCCAGGGTCCCAGCAGCATGAAGATAACCCTCAATACTTCTTACTGTAAAAACCAGTGGGGATTGGGGCAGTAGAAGAAACTGCATCTTTGTAAAGGGCCTGGAATAGACTTAGGACTCATGCAGACTCACCCTAGATTCAGCACCAGGGTAACAGCTGGAAGGAGACCAGTGGCATACAAAGAAAATATGAAGTGTGAGTGCCAGGAGACGGCTCCCTCTGGGAAAAACTCCAGAGGCTAGGCAGTGGCACTGTCCTCTCTGTGAGCGGACAGAGCAGTGGCACGGGTTGCCCTGCCCTGGAGATTACCTAAGTCTCTGCCTCACACAACTTAACAGGTTTGCTAAGACAGGGAGTCAAAGCAGCTCCACCTAATACACAGAAACAAACACAGGGAGACTCCCAAAATGAGGAGACAGAGAAACATGGCCCAAATGAAAGAGCAGAACAAAACTCCCAAAAAAGAACTAAACAAAATGGAGATAAGCAACCTATCAGATGCATAGGTTATTAGGATGGTTATCAGGATGCTCCAGAAACGCACTGGGTACTTCAATGCTATAAAAAAGACCCAGGCAGAAACGAAGGTTGCATTAAGTGAAATAAAGAAAAATCTACAGGGAACCAACAGCGGAGAGGATGAAGCCAAGAATCAAAACAACGGTTTGAAACACGAGAAAGAAAAAATCATTCAATCAGAACAGTGAAAAGAAAAAAATAACTTTAAAAAAATGAGGAAAGGTTTAGGAACCTCTGTGACATCTTTAAATGTACCAACATCTGAAGAGGAAGAGCAAGAAGTTAAAAACTTATTTTAAAAAATAATAAAAGGAAACTCCCCTAATTTGGTGAAGAAAATGCACATACAAATCTAGGAAATACAGGGAGTCCCGAACAAGATGGACCCAAAGATGACCACACTAAGACACATCATAATTAAAATGCCAAAGGTTAAAGATAAAAGATAATCTTAAAAGAAGCAAGAGAATAGCAGAGAGTTACCTACAAAGTAGTTCCCATAAGACTGTCAGCTGATTACTCAAAAGAAACTTTGCAGGCAAGAAGGGACTGGCAAGAAATGTTCAAAGTGGTGAAAGACAAGAACCTAGATTACTCTATCCAGCAAAGCTATCATTTAGAATTGAAGGGCAGATAAATTGCTTCCAAGAGAAGGTAAAGTTGAAGGAGTCCATCATCACCAAGCCCTTATTATATGAAATGCTATAGGGAATTATGTAAGAAAAAGAAAAGATAAAAACGATGAACATTAATGGACATTAAAATGGCAATAAATTCACAACTATCAATAATTGAAGCCAAATAAACTAAGCAAACAAACAGAACAGGAACAGGATCATAGTAGATATGGAGATCATTTGGAGGGTTATCAGCTGGGAGGAGGAAGGAGGAAAATGGGGGAAAAGGTGCAGGAATTAAGAAGCACAAATTGGACTTTCAGCCAGGATGGCGGCATAGGTAGATGCACGTTGCCTCCTCGCAAAACCAAAAGAAGGACAATAATAAATTTAAAAACAAAAATAACCAAAACTGCCAAAAAACCAAACTGTATGGAAGTATGACAACCAAGGAGCTAAAGAAGAAACATTCATCCAGACCAGTAAGAGGGGCAGGGACGAGCATACAGTGCAAAGAGGAACTGTGGCAAGGTGGTGGCTGGCAGACTGGGCAAGCTGGGGCAAGCTGGCCCCTGATGAAGTTGGTGGTCCCACATTTGCCTTCTGGTAAACCAGGAGGAACAATTAAGGAGCAAGACAGACCATGAAATACAGGGTTCTAGCATGGGGAAATAAAGCCACAAACCTCTGACTGAAAAAAAAATTTGTGGGAGTTGTGGTGGCAGGAGAAACTCCCAGCTTCACAGAAGAGTTTGTTGGAGAGACCCTCAGGGTCCTAGCACATACACAAAACCACCCACCCAGGAATCAGCACCAGAAGGGCCCAATTTGCTTGTGGGTGTCGGAGGAAGTGACTGAAAGCAAAAAAAGCTGAGAAGGCAGCACTGTTCCCTCTTGGACCCCTCCCCTACATACAGCACCACAATGGAGAGACCAGGCTTGCTCTGCCCTGGCAAATAACTAAGCCTCTGCCCTATACTACATAACCAGCATGCCAAGACAGAAAAAAGATAGCCCAAATGAAACAGCAGATCAAAGCTCCAGAAAAAATACAACTAAGCGATGAAGAGACAACCAACCTATCAGATGCACAGTTCAAACACTTGTAATCAGGATGCTCACAGAAATTATTGAGTATGGTCACAAAATAAAAAAAGAAGTGAAGGCTATGAAAAGTGAAATAAAGGGAACAAACAGCAAAGGGAAGAAAACTGGGACTCAAATCAATGGTTTGGAGCTGAAGGAAGAAAGAAACATTCAACCAGAACAGAATAAAGAAACAAGAACTTAAAAAAATGAGGAGAGGCTGAGGAACCCCTAGGACAACTTTAAATATTCCAACATCCAAATCATAGGCATGCCAGAAGGAGAAGAGGAAGAGCAAGATATTGAAAACTTATTTGAACAAATAATGAAGGAAAACTTCCCCAATCTGGCAAAGGAAGTAGACTTCCAGGAAGTTCAGGAAGCTCAAAGAGAACCAAAGAAAATGAACACATGGAAGCACACACCAGGGCACATCATAATTACATCAGCCAAGATTAAAGAAAAGGAGAGAATCTTAAAAGCAGCAAGGGAAAAGGAGAGAGTTACCTACAAAGAAGTTCCCATAAGACTATAAGCTGATTTCTCAAAAGAAACCTTGTAGGCAAGAAGGGGCTGAAAAAAAGTATTCCAAGTCATAAAAGGCAAGAACATATATCCAAGATGACTCTGTCCACCAAAGCTTTCATTTAGAATGAAAGGACAGATAAAGTGCTTACCAGATAAGGTCAAGTTAAAGGAATTCATCATCATCAAGCCCTTATTCTATGAAATGTTAAAGGGATTTATCCAAGAAAAAAATTTTTAAAAAAACAAACAGTAAAATGGTAACAAACTCACAACTACCAATAATCGAACCCCCAAAAACAAAAATAAAAATGAACTACGCAAACATCTAGAACAGGAACAGAATCACAGAAATGGAGAGCACCTGGAGCGTTATCAGTGGTGGAGTGGGAGGGAGAAAGAAGGGGAAAAGGTACAGAGAATAAGTAGCATAAATGGTAGATACAAAATAGAATAGTACCAGAAATGGAGAAGCCAAAGAACTTACATGTACAACCCATGGGCATGAACTAAGGTGGGGCAATGCTGATGGGTTGGGGGTACAGGGTAAAGGGGAATAAAGGGGAGAAAAATGGGACAACTGTAATAGTATAATCAATATTTTTTTTAAAAAAGAAGCACAAATTGTTAGGTACTAAATAGACAGTTAAGAACAGTATAGGTAATAGAGTAGCCAAAGAACTTATATGCAAGACCTATGGACATAACTAAGGGGGGAACTGCTGGTAGGAATGGGGGTATCAGGTGGAGTGGGGCAAAGGGGAAAAATTGGGTCAACTGTAATAGCATAATCAATAATACATATATTTTAAATATTTAATTAATTTATTTTTAGTGAGAAGGGAAAGGAGGGAGAAAAAGAGGGAGAGAAACATTAAAGGGTGGTTGCCTCTCACGCACCCCCAACTGGGGACCTGGCCCGCAACCCAGGCACTTGCCCTGACTGGGAATCGAATCTGTGACTCTTTGGTTCACAGGATGGCATTTAATCCACTGAGCCACACCAGCCAGGGAAATAAAGTATATATTTAAAACAGAAAATAATACAAGATTTTACTTTGAATAGGGTGGTTAGGAAATGGAACAAATGGGAGAGCGTAACATCTCACTGTATACCTTTCATGCTGTTGAATTTAGGTACTATTTAAATATATTATCTATTCTAAGTTATGTTAAAATAAAGGCAAAGAAGTAAATGAATCAGACTAATTGTGGTGATCACATTGTAAGGTATATAAATGTCAAATTTCTATGTTGTACCTGCAAAACTAATGTAATATTATATGCCAATTATACTTAAAAAACATAAAGAAGAGAAATAAATGAAGAAGTCCTGCCTTAAAATAAAGCCAAGCCCTGACTAGTGTGGCTCAGTTGGTTGGAGCATTGTCCCACAACTGAAAGGTTGAAGGTTCAGTTCCCCGTCAGGGCACATACCTAGGTTGCAGGATTTAACGCCCTGCCCAGGTGCGTGAGATTCCCTGGTCTGGGTGCGTACATCCTGGGCTGCACCTACGACCACCAGTCCTCCCATGCAGGGGAGGCAAACAATCAATGTTTCTCTCTAGCGTCAATGTTTCTCACTCTCTCTCCTTCTCTCTCTAAAAAAGGCAACAAAAAATGTCCCTGTGTGAGGATTTTGTTCTAAATCCACTGGAGTCTGCACACAAAACATTCATCACATTAAAGGGAAAAGAGATTATCTTCAACTGTGGGTTTTCCAACTCTATTTTCTTCCGATTCCAGACAACAGAACCAGAGCATGTACTCAGTTAAATGACTGGATCTCCTACAAGTAGACTGACTCCCCTTTCACGCACTCAGAGAAACCAAAATTATATTTACGAAGCTGTAGGAGGATGTTCTTAGACAATTCTAGACCCAGCTGTCCAACAGAAACACAAATAAAGCCACACAAGTAATTCAAATTTTTCTAGTAGTAGTACTTAAAAATTTCTTGAAAGAAATTGATAAAATTAATTTTAATATTATATTTTATTTAATCCAGTATATTCATAATATTTCACTTCAACATGTACTTTATTTAAAAATTATTAATGTTTTACATTTTTTAAACTAGTCTTTGAAATCCAGTGTGTATTTCATACTTATATAGCATGTCTCAATTTGGATGTTAAATTTTCATGAGAAATATTTTTTTCTGTATAGAGTCATAACATTTACAGTTGGCTACTCAAGTTTTTCCAAACAGTTTCAGTTTTCCAATTACTGAATCAAGTATCAATTTTTAAATTAAAATTAAGTAAACTCCAAGTTCAAATCTCTAGTTAAAGTAGTCCCATTTCCAGAGCCCCGTAACCATACCTGGCAACTGACTCCTGAGCTGTAGGGCGCTGTTACCGACTATGCCTAAACATGGCATAAAATTGTCTTGAGGCTTTAGTTATGAACCAAAAAGGCAAACACCATTCCAGGTGTTCAGAGACACAAACTGGAAAAACGATGGAGCTCTGAGTCAGGAGGAGTATGTCATTCGTCCCTTTGATGTTAGTAGCCTGTTTCCACTTCAAGGTTAGTTTCTTACCGAAGCAGGTCTGCTGGTCAGGGCCCAGCACGGTGCCTGGAGCGCACGTGCACTCACTGGGGCCCAAGCAGCTGCCGTGGCAGTCCTCATCGCAGATGTCATAAAAATCTACGGAAGGACAAAGATGGCTTCTGTGAGGGACAGGACCAGCGGACACGCTCATTCATGAATTAAATCTACCAGCTTCTAGCCAACATCAAGAGAAGTCTCCACAGTGGAATACAATTTGGTTGTAAAAAAGAAAAAAATTACCTTTTGAGACAGTATGGATGGACTTGGAGAACATTATGCTAAGTGAAATGAGCTCATCAGAGAAAGACAAATACCATATGATTTCACTCATATGTGAAATCTAAACCACAATAAAAAAAACGAGAAATCACACTGTTCAGGGATTACATAAACCCAGTGGAAAGAGACACAACCCAGGGATGTACTTGTCATTCAGATCAGTGATTCCCGACTTCAGATCCACAGGCTCTTGTCTGGTCACAGAGTTTCTGCAAATCTAAAACCTGGCCAAGCATGAGTTATAGATTCAACAAACATTACCTCCTACTTTTCCTATGCATGCTTTTTTAAATGTATACAGATTTTGATAGGGGATTGTGACACAAAACTTTATTTAAAAGTATTATTAACCTAAAGTAATTTTCCCCATATGATTAAAAAAAAATCAATGGATACTAAGCACAATGCTATCACATAGATGGCTAATATATATTTTAAAAAGGGGTCCTCCACACTTAAAAAGGTTAGAAATACACTACTTAGATAACCTAAATTATCATTTCATTTTCTTTTAAAAAATTTATTGTATTTTTCCATTAGTATTTAGTTCCCTTATATTCTCCTCCCTCCCTGCACCACCACACTATTGTCGTGTCTGTGAGTCCTTCTTCCTTTTTGGTCAATCCCTCCATCCCTGACCTCTCTCGCCCCTGCCACATTCAACTGTTACCCTGCTATCTACGAGTCTGTCTCTATTTTGCTTGTTAGTTCAGTTTGTTCATTAGATTCCACATATGAGTGAAATCATATGGTATTTGTCTTTCTCTGACTGGCTTGTTTCACTTAACATAATGTTCTCCAGGTCCATCCACACTGTTGCGAAGGGTAAAACTTCTTTTTTACGGACGAGTAGTATTCCACTGAGTAAATGTCCCGTAGTTGTTTTATCCACTCATCTACTGATGGACTTGGGCTGCTTCCATATCTTGGCGATTGTAAATAATGCTGCAATGAACATAGGGGTGCTTATGTTTTCTCAAATTAGTGTTTTGGGTTCATTTCCTAATGTTTTGTTTGAATGAAATGAAGACAAAATAAACAGAAATGATCAAAGTCATAGCTCCTTTCCCTTCCTATTCTCCAGGAATGTCTCAGAAATTTAGGAAGAGATCTCAGAAATCACAATCCTGAGGAATACGTGGCTCTAAATCCATGTTACTCAGACTCTGGGATACGACCATGCCTGAGTTTCACATGGCACTTTTCTTTTTGATGTCTTGAGGAGGGGAGGACAAGGAACACAGGGAAGATACTCACGACCACAGTAGACGTGGAAGCAGACACTGGGCTTGGTCAGACGGTACACATAGTAGCCTCCAGGGCAAGCCTTGACCTGCACGGTGGTGTTCCAGAGGCAGCAGTTCCCGTTGAAGCTCGCACAGGCCTGGCGCTGCACAATGCCATCACCCTCTAGAGGGTGGCTGCCATTGAGCCAGACAGGCGCATGGGTTCCACAGTGGTTCTCTGGTATGCAAAAGGTGGGCATGGCATCTCCTGCCATGCCTGTGAAGCGGTACCACTCCCCGTCCACGTGGTTGTCACACAGAGGGGGGCCTTCAGACTCTTCAAACTGGTGGTCAGTGTTCCTCCAGGGCTCATTCAGACTGATGTAAGCAGAACAAGGATCCGGAGCTGGAAGTGGAGAGAACACTTCACAGGGTGCGATACATCCAATCCCTGAGACAACTGCCTGAGCCTACCTTCTGGGTCTTGCATTTTGGCTATCTGGGACTCAGAAAGAAATAATCTAAAGTCCCCAAAAGCAGTTGTTTAAGATTCCCCAAGCTGACTTAAACATGTTTCCCAAATGCCTTTTACAAAATTATTTCAAATCTCTCTAAGGTTTAGCGTTAGCATTGGGCTAAACGTTATCCACAGAAATCAACTGATGGAAGGAGAGTCGTTTAGAAGAAGGGAGGTTGGGGTTACAGTCTCGCTGAACTCTGCTCTGGCAGACAGTATTTTGAGCGTTGCCTTCACACCTGGAGGCGATCCTTCCCGGAAGCAGTGAATGAACTCGGCATCCAGAGGAAGGTGACGAGGTGTAGAAGGAAGACTTAAATAATCTACTCGGGAAGAAGCTGAGAACTGCAGTTTAAAGAAGACTGGAGAATGTGCATGTTATTTTTCAAACGTCTGGACTGGGCTTGTGGAAGAGGAGTTAGGTATTCAGTTTACAGGGTCAAGAACAAATCGTTATGGGGAAGCACATTTTGTTCAGCTGTCTAGTAACTGAAAGGCATCACAGCGAGGTAAACTGCGCATCTTCGGAAATTTTCGAAAAGTATTTGTATAGTCATTTGTAAGCAAAATTGTACCCGGAATTTTGCACTAGTGGAAAGTTTGGCTTGATAATGAATGTGAGGAACTCATCCCACTGAAAAGGAAACAGCCCCTGGCACATGTCAGCCCTCGTGAAACACATGGAACACTGGCAAGTGGTCACCAAAGACAGTCTCAGAGTGAGTATGTGCCAGCAGCTCATTGAAAATATCACGAACTTTGTATATTCGCAACTGGCCAGGGCATCACCGTGTCTAATGGGGCAGAATTTTTCTGGAATGCATTCTTGGTGTATACCCCGCAGGGACAAGCATCTCATCAAAAACATTTTAATGATCAAAGACATCAATATTCCCAATGTTCTCCCTGCTTCCTTCAACTTCAGGAAAACATTGAATTAACGTAGGCAAGTTGTCTGTATAAAGAAGCCATAAAACCAAGAAATTCCAGAAAGGAGCACTAGCCAGGGAGTGCTACCCTTCTCCTGCGTGTCAAGCTGATTAACCGGCACTGCAGGCAGGGAACTCACACTAAGCCAACCCAGGTTGTGGGCAGGAGTTTTGGTTTTAGCTGATAACGCACAATAATTAAATGCAGCTGGGGTGTGATCGCAAAGTCTAAGCTGTCTAGAAGGTATGTTGGATTTTTCCAGTCTACATTTCAAACTCGAGTTTACCCTCTACACTTGACCTGCGTGTAGAGGAGGGTGCAGCCTCCTGCCCACGGCCCCAGCGGGCACGTGGCAGTTCGGGGCAGGAAATAAGTCGGATGCTGCACTTTCTGGAAATAACACACTTGCTGAGTTGCACTTGGCGGAGCAACCCTCTCCTTTAGAATGTCCCGGAGGCCTCGCGACAAGGCCCTAGATCAAAGCTCAGTGTCCCCAGGGGAAGGAATGTCCTCAGACAGGCTTTCCTCTTCTAAGGGAAAAATTCCCTCATCTGCTCTCCCAGCTGTGGGTTTCCAGGGCGATTTCACAGGTGATTATAAATTCATAGAAATATTTGTTTGGTTCTTTTCCTTGACTCTCATTTTATAAGAACTGGTTAGGTACTCAGCTTTTAATGGCTTTTACAGAAATTCCCAAACTTCCCTCAATAACTGTTTTATGATTTATAATGTTTTTCCTTCAATTTAACTATCATTTCTTGTGCTGTCTGTTAAAAGTTCACTCCCTTTTCTGCTGTAGGTCATGGCACAAACAAGACAAAGTTTCCTACGAATTCCTGTAAAGTAAATAAATAATCTTTTTAAAGTTATCCCCCCAATATTCCTAACGTTAAATGTACCCACTCACCTCCACCCTCTTTTAAGGCAGTAATTCAACCCTTTGGTGACCTGTTAATCCCGTTTCCGGCCTGTCAGCCCGGAGCAGGGGACTCGGTATTGTGCCCGCGGCGTCCAAAACTGCTGACACGTACGCGCCTCAGACGCGAGAGCTTCAGAAAGAACAGCCCCGTGGTTTCCTTTCAAAGGTCGAGTCAGTGGGCCTCGGCCTGCCAGAAAACTCCTCTGCCTTTACCAGGACGTCTGCCTGCCAGCCATCCAGCAGGCCACCCTTCTGGGGTCCCCACAATGGGGACGCGGGGATATCTGTGCACCCCAGGCTCCGCACCTCGTGGTGGCCAAGCGCGGGGCCCAAGGGTAGTGTGAACATCCCAGCACTTTTGTCCCCGGGTTTGCAGAACCAGAATCCCCAACCCTCCAGAGTGCTTGCCCTGGGTGCTGCCCCTCCCATCAGGCTCAGTCCCGGACGCCCCTCTCTCCCCTTCCCTCTCCCCTCCTGTTTTCCCTACTCTCCCACTTGGCTCCCCACTTCACCCTCCTCTTCTTTGCCTTCTTTACTTCCTTTCTTTCACTTGCCCTCTCTTCCCAGGGCAAGCATTCCCCGGTCCCTCAGTACAGACACCCGGAGTTATCCTTTTATCTTTCTTTGGGCCAGGAGTCAAACCTCCCAGGAGGGCTGGGGGCGGGCGGGGGGAGGGGCAGGGCGGGGAGGAAATCTGGGGAGGGAGAAGGCGTGTGATTGGGAGGCGCGGGAGGCCCCTCGGGAGAGGAAGAAAGGAGAGACTGGGAAAGGGAGCGGAGTTGAGGGGGCGGGGGCTTTTGCTTAGGAGACCGTTGGTTAGTTGTGGGCAGCAGATGCTGGGTGATTAAACTTAGCTCAAGCTTATCTTTTTTACTAGACTATTAAAAACAGTTTTAGATTTAGAGGGTAATGGAGAAGATAGTACAAAGCGTTCCCACGTACCCCACACCTGCTTTTCCCTATTATGATCCATCATACGCGGTACCTTTGCCACAATTAATGAACCAGTGTTAACACATTATTATTAACTCAAGTACACAGTTTATTTAGATATTCCTCATTTTATTGTCTTTGTCTAGCTCTGTTCTAGGAACATTACATTTAGTTTTCATGTCCTTAGGGTCTCAAGCCTATTTCTAGTGTGTCTGCTTAACGGTAATGGAGCGAGGCCTGACTTGGGGGTCAACAAAATGCTGAGCTACTTGAAAACGCCAAGAAGGAATGTTCTCTCCTCTCAACCTCCTCTCACACTCTCCCAATTAGAACTTAAACTCCATTGGAAAAGGGAGAGGGACATTTGTTAGTAACTGGAATTGAAACTTCAGCTTGTTGGCCAGTTTTGTGTCGGCCTGAGGAGGAAGGCGGTGTAAGCCTCGCTCAGCCTGTGCACAAAGCCGTGCTCTCAGATGCCAAGACCAAGAAGTTTAATTGATCAGATCTGTGCCTTTCACGGAGCTATAGCGCGCAATTAGTCCCTTGGAAGCACTAAAGAAAAAGGTCTATCCTCCACTCTAAACATCACCTTTTTTGCTCTTAAAGTTATAACTATAAAAGTGCCTCAAATATAGAGAGGTTAGACCTCCTTTCACACATACCATAAGCAACGTTTAGCTAGTGGGAAGCTGCTGGAAATGGCTGATCCAAGGAAATTTTGGCCGCCCAGGCAAGAGGCTAAGAGGACCATGAAACAGAAATTCTCTGAAAATACATCTTCATAGGTTATCAATGACTTTTGTTACACTATTGTAGACCCAGTATTTCAGATGCTAGAATATAGCGCTTAATAATCTGTACATAACAGTACTTTCCCACAACAAAAAGTTCAGGATGCCGAGTGCAGGAGGCTGGCTGACTCACCCATGGGTGCTGCAGGTGTAATCGCGATGAGGAGGCCGGTGAGGAGCAGCAGTGGAGGCATCCTTCTGGGTCAGCCACCAGCAGCAGACTGGACACTCCTCTTAATTTCAGTTTCCCTTTGTCCCCTTCTTTCTCAGAGCACTTTTTAAAAAGCCTCAAGGCTCTGGTGAAGAAAGACTTTTCAGTGCTGGTTGGGGCTTTATCGGAGGAAAAGGATGAGTAAGATAAGGTGTCCATTGCTCTGGCCTTGACCCTGCACAGAAGCACTGCTTTCCACTGTCGACAGGGTCACTTTATTGATATTTTTCTTTGGGGAAAAAATACTCACAACCCCTCATCCTCCTATTGTTTTCACTTGAGAATTCCCTGCCACAAGGCCTCCTGTATCTTATCCAGAAGGGAACTGTAAACGAGGGACGTCCCCTCACGTGAAAATCTTATTTCGTGACTTCTAGGAATTGACTCCATGGGGCTGCAGCTGTGCCGGCGAGAGGACCGGAGAAAGCCCAGTTGTTGGAGCGGGTCACTGAGAAATGCCTTGTTCAGAAGGCCAGGTAGTTTATGAGAGCGCACAAAAAGGTAGTAAGGACAGCTGTGGAATGGGGTGATACTCTCTTACAGCAAGCTCCTAAGTCTTTTATGATGATCTTTGGTCTCAAAACATCTTAAAGAAACAGGTTTAACTTGTATTTCTATCAATTTAAGCAACAATAAATATCTTATGTTTTCATGGTGCCTCTCTTCCCCCAACTTAAAATGGCTTAGTGTTACTTATTTTATTAATTCTCACACTAAGCTAGGGGTAGGAACTTCCAATTAGGAACTGCTCCTCATTGATAACACTGGAAAGTAAGTGACACATTTTACTAGAGTTTCATTTTTAGACAAAAGAGGGAAAACACAGAGACCTGTACATAACACGCCCCAGACATGACTGCAGTAATCACGGACTTGAAGTTTGCCAGCTTCCTAGCATTCTACCGTGCGGGTTTCTGGGAACTGGCACACACTGCTACTGAAGGTGAGGTTAAGGTGAGGGACAAAAAGAAGGGTGGNTTTTATTTATTTATCTTTAGAGGGGAAGGAGAGGGAGAGAAACATCAATGTATGGTTGCCTTTCGTGCATCCCCTGCTGGGAGTTGGCCTGCAGGGAACCAGCCTGCAACCCAGGCATGTGCCCTGACTGGGAATCGAACCGTGATTCTCTGGTTCGCAGGCCCGCGCTCAATCCACTGAGCTACACCAGCCTGGGCTAGAGTTTCATTTTTAGACAAAAGAGGGAAAACACAGAGACCTGTATATAACACACCCCAGACATGACTGCAGTAATCACGGACTTGAAGTTTGCCAGCTTCCTAGCATTCTACCGTGCGGGTTTCTGGGAACTGGCACACGCTGCTACTGAAGGTGAAGTTAAGGTGAGGGACAAAAAGAAGGGTGGGGAGAAGGGTTTTGTTTGTTTGTTGTTAAGTCCTATATTAAACAAGGCTCTGAATGAAACCAACATTTTTCTCTCCTGATTTGACCTTGACTGGATGCTTTGGGCTTCTGTATTTCTACCCTTTTTCTCTTTCTTTCTTTCCCTGATAACCCACTTTCTAGTGACGATTATTATTTTTAGGAAGTAGTCCTTAAACCTATCTTTATAATATTTTAGCACAATTTGCTTTACTATGCTCAGCGACAATCAAATTATTGTGGTGCCGTTCATCTAAGGGTTTCCGTTCAATTAAACATTAGGGCTTATGAGGACTCAGAGGCCGGGCCGGTCACCAGTTTTCGAGAGGAAAAAGTGGTCCCTGCAAGCACAGAGTTCAATGGCCAGCAAGGGATTTCCATTGACATGAACTTGTAGGTACTTGATCACCAATGCTAGCAGAACACAGGCAACCTGGCCATCAGCGAAGTTGCAATTTGATGTCAGCAGCAGACGATGACTCTGGGAGGGAGGAGCTGTCTCGGCCGGCAGCGCCGCGAAGTGTCAGAGTGCTCTTGACAGAAAACAACAAACGCCTGCCATTTCCTGTCCCCGAGAAGCGGTCTGAGTGCTTTGTATGGGCTGCAAATCAACAGAGGACGTGCAGGCGAGATAAACCCCGATTTGCTGCCAGGATGGACTGCTTGAGTCAAGGACTTTCAGCAGATAGTCCGGTAAACAAGCATTCCCGCGATGGAAGTTTTTTTTTTTTCTTATCCCATTTCTGTTTTCAGTGAACCTGCCTTTTCATTTGAACTTTTTATGATGAAAATTTTAAATATATACAAAGGTAAACAATAATGAACACCCAGCAGCAACTGCTAACACTTGTCATTCTTATTTCTTTATGTATCGGTGCGCAGTTCTAGCACATGAACCTTTCCATTTTCCATTATTGTAATATTATCGCTACGACTTTGAAAGCTTAGTAGTAATTCCTTGCTATCTACTATTCCATATTTAAATTTCCCCAATTATTTAAAAAATTTCTTTGTATTGCTGGTTTGAGTCAGTCAGGATTCAAACAGGAACCATACTCTTAAGTTTTTAAAATCTATAATGGTTCCCTCCCCCCATTTGTTCCAGAATCCCAGTCATCTGTCCTATAGAACGTCTCATAATCTAGATATTGCTTCTTGGGGAGTCATTTAGCCTCCCTTCTCCCATATTTGGCGTTATTTTTCATATTTTCTTGTTTTTCTAAAGTATGTGCTATTAGAAATTAAAAACAAAAATATGGACCTAGCTGGGTGGCTCATTTGGTTGGCACGTCATCTTACACCAAAAGGTCAATTCCTGGTCAGAGCACATGCCTGGGTTGTGGGTTTGATCTCTGGTGGGGGCATATACAGGAGGTAACCAATGTTTCTCTCTCTCTAAATCAATACACATATCCTTCGGTGAAGATTAACTTTAAAAAAAAACTACACTGGTGATACTGAAAGAACTTAATGCACAAGAAAGCCCTGGAAATGGATGTTAGGAGGTGGATAAAGCAATCTGCTGTTCAGGATAGATCTGGGGGAGGGGAGTGAACAATCATCCATGGATAATGCGATCCAAGCCTAAACCTCGGACAAGCACAAAGATGTGGGCAGAGGAAGAGGATGCTGCAAAAGAGACAGAGAAGTAGTCAGGTTTCTAGAAGGAAATCCAGAAACAGTTACAGGAGCTGAGGGCAGCTTCAAGGAGGAGGAACTGCTCAGCGGAATGATCCATTTATAAAACATATGTAAATGAAAATGTATAGAGTGGGTCATTTTATATTCAGTAGGCTACACTAAAATTAACCTGCACATTTATCCTAAGGAAGTAATGATGTAGTGCATTTTGGAGACGAGGCGTTTGGGCATACAGGAGAGAAACACACTAAAGTTTGTTGGCGGTGGTAAAAATGAATTACAGCCCTTACCGATTTGGTGAAACTGAGTTCTAAAATCTAGTAAGTTTCACTTTTTGTGAAATCCTTCCAGATAGACTTTGCAATTTCAACATATTTGTTCTTGTAGTCATCTACTATGCACTGACCATGCTACACCCTGGCAAGAAAGATGCATTAGCGTGCGAGGCATGGCCTCTGTTCCTTCCATCACCACACTCACCAGTCCTCCAGTCACTCGCTTGCGTTTGATTGAAAAATTTAGAGTTGTGACATAGCGGCTCTCCCTGTGCCCCAGTTTCCCTCTTTGAAGCATTGGTTTGGCGAAATCAATGGTTTGCATCAGAACCAGCAGGAGGACTTGTTATTGATGGCTCCCTCCCACTTTCTAATTCAGTAGGGGCTAGAAAACGTGCGTTTTAAGGACAGAGATGCCAAGCTCCTGCTCTAGGGACCATACTCCCAGGATTCTTTTACTCTTCCAGCTCTACAGTCTGTGATCTCTTAGCAAAACTGCATTGTCAGCACTCACTAAAGGATTTAACACTCTCCATTATCTACACTGAAAATTTACTGAAGCCTGACAGAATGTCATGGAACATATAGATAGTATTTGTTGAATGTAAACAAGAGCTTAACAGTTTCAATCTTCTATCTTCGTACACTATACACGTACCTTGGGGATACCTGTTAGGTTGCTGTAGGCTGGCAGGAGGGAGCACTATAGGTAGTTAAGGAGGCTCTTTTACATCTTTTTTTTTGAAATTAAAAAAATTTATTTTAATCATTGTTCAAGTACAGTTTTCTGTCTTTTTCTTTTACATCTTATACCACACTAAATGCATCCAGACACTTACTACATGCTATTTTTTTCCTTCAATAAATTTATTGGGGGTAACATTGTTTAATCACTATGTACATTTCAGGTATACAATTCCGTAATATCTCTGTATATTGCATGTGTGCTCACCACCCAGAGTTCAGTCTCCTTCCATCGTCATATATTTGACCCTCTTTATTCTCTTCATCCTTTCCTCACCTTCCCTTGCCCCAGGTAATGACTGTATGTTGTTTGTTTCAATGAGCTTGTGTTGTTTGCTCATTTGTTGCTTTGTTTTAGATCCCTCATGAGTGAAATCATAGCGTTCATGTCCTTTTCCTTATGACTTATTTTACTCAGCATGATACTCTCAAGATGCATCCATTGAAACGGCAATAGTTCATCATGTTTCATCATTTCATCAATATTTCATCCATTGAAACAGCAATATTTCATTATTATTCATCTATTCATCAATATTTCATCATTCACCATAGGCTGAGTAGTATTCCACTGCATATTCATATCACATCATTTTTATCCAGTCTTCTGTCAAAGGACACTTAGGCTGTTTCCATGTCTTCGCTATTGTAAACCATGTGGCAATGAACACAGGGGTACACATATCTTTACAAATAAATGTTTTCAATTTGGGGGGATATACACCCAGGAGAGGGATTGTTGGGTCATATGGTAGCTCTGTTCTTAATTTTTTTAGGAGCCTCCAATACTGTTTTCCACAGAGGCTGCACCAATTTACATTCCCATCAGCAGTGTGTGAAGGTTCCCTTCTCCACGTCTTTGCCAGCACTTCTTGTTTGTTGATGTATTGATAATAGCTATTCTGACAGATGTGAGGTGGTATCTCATCGTGGCTTTAATTTGCATTTCTCTTATGCTTAGTGATGTTGAGCATCTTTCTATATGCCTATTGGCCATCTGCATGTCCTCTTTGGAGAAGTGTCTGTTTGAGCCTTTTGCCCATTTTTAATTGGGTTGTTTTTTGACTTGTATGAATTACTTGTATATTTTGGACGTTAGCCCCTTTTCAGAGGTATCACTTGCAAGTATCTTCTCTCTTTTGTTTTGCTGATGGTTTCCTTTGTTGTGGAGAAGCTTTTTAGTTTGATATAGTCCCATTCATTTATTTTTGCTTTTATTTCTCTTGCAGTTGGGGTCCAGTTCACAAAACCCCCTAAGACCAGGTCCATAGTTTAGTGCCTATTTTCTCTTATGTATTTTATTGTTTTAGGTCTTATGTTCAAGACTTTAATCCATTTTAATTTTTATGTGTGGTACCAGTTAGCAGTCTAGTTTCACTCTCTTAAATGCAGCTTTCCAATTTTTCTACCACCATTTATTGAAAAGGCTTTCCCTTTTTCCATTGTATGTTTTGGCTGCTTGGTCAAAATTAGTTGCCCATGTATTTGTTGACTTATTTCTGGGTTCTTAATTCTATTCCATTGGACTGTGTCTGTTCTTCTTCCAATACTATGCTGTTTTGATTACTGTGGCTCTGTGGTATAATTTGAAGTCAAGGAGTGTGGTATTTATGACTTTGTTCTTTCCTCAGGATTGCTTTGACTACTTAGTGGTTCAACACAAATTTGAGAATTTTTTTTCTCTGAAAAATGCCATTGGGATTTTGATGGGGATTACATTAAACCTGCTTATTGCTTTAGTTAATATGGTAATTTTAACTCTGTTAATTCTAATCCATGAATAACATGGGAGTATCTTTCCATTTGTTTGTATCGTCAGTTTTAACAATGGCTTGTAGTTTTCAGTGTATCTAGGTCCTTCACTTCAAGTTTAGTCCTGGTATATAAACTTTTTGTTTCAAGTGCAAATGGAATTGTTTTCCTTATCTCTTTTTCTGATATTTCATTGTTAGTATATAGGAACACAACAGTTTTTTGTATTTGATTTTATATCCTGCAACTTTATTGTTTTTAATAGTCTTTTGGTGGAGTCATATAGAATCATGCCATCTGCAAACAGTGACAGTTTAACTTCTTCATTCTCAGTCTGGATCTCTTCTATTTCTTTTGTTGCCTCATTGCTCTGGCTAGGACTTCCATTACTATGTTGCATAAATGTGGTGAGAGTGGGCACCCTTGTCACATTTCTGGTCTTAGAGGAAAAGCCTTTTCACCTTTATGATATTACCTGAGGGTTTGTCATAAATGGCCTTTATTACCTTGAGATACTTCCCTCCTATACCCATTTTGAGTGTTTTAATCATAAATGGCTACTGTATCTTACCAAAAGCTTTTTCTGCATTTACTGATATGAACATGATTTAAATCTTTTATTTAATGCATGTTTTTTGATATGCCTTTGATGAACTAGGCAGTATGTGATATTTGCTTGTTTGATAATTATATATTTGATACAAACTCTTTTTTTAAGATTTTATTTATTTTAGAGAAAGGGGAAGGGAGGGAGAAAGAGGGAAACATCAATGTGCGGTTGCCTCTGGCACGCCCCCTACTGGGGATCTAGTCCACAACCCAGGCATGTGCCCTGACTGGGAATAGAACCGGCAACCCTTTGGTTCACAGGCCAGGGCTCAGTGCACTGAGCCGCACCAGCCAGAGGTCTAGGAGACCACATAGGGCAACATGATGGTCTGATATAACAGATACTTTTCCTGTGAATCAGGAACTCACGAAATTAGTCTCAGTGCTGCTGCTGGCTTTGTCATGGTTATACAGGTCACTTACCCTTGGGCGGCTCTGGAAAAGTAGGAAGATACTGACCATCCAAGCTCAGGAAAAATTAATGAAATGCTTGTTTTAAAATATAAGTTCTAAGAACAAATCTTGATTTCAAAATGGTATTTTTATAAAGATTAATTTTAGAAGTAAAAAGCTTCCCACCTAAAAATCACAGGAAAGCAAGTTTTCTCTCTCTCTTTTTCTTTTCTTTTTTTTTTTTAATATAATTTTTATTTAATTCTTGTTCAAGTACAGGTTTCTGTCTACTCTCTCTTTTTCTTTGGTTTTGCCTTAAAGAATGAGATGCTATAGTTCAAAAATTGAATAACTATTTATTGTTCCAGAAGTTACATTGCTTTTTATACATATTTCATAAATGATACAGGATTTTACACATGTTCAATATTTTGCTATTTGTTTAAAGGACTTTTCTCCACATCCTTCCTCCCTCCCTTGCCTCCCACACACCCTGAAAGGACTTGCTCATTGCACTGTGCTATTCTTCTTAAAAACCCTGTGCACAAACAGGATAAATGGTTTAAAAATAATTCATACAACTTAACAAAAGATAAATGAAGGAAGAGGTTGCAACTAGGGGGTGGGCAGGGGAAGGAAGTGGAGGAGGGGCTGGGACGTGGAGACATGCATCCTTTCATTCCATCATGCCAGTGGAAGGGGTGGGGCAGGAGCAGCAGCAGCAGCAATCCTGGCTGGCCTTCAACCTTTGCAAGGCACCTGGAGTCTGGGTTTGTCATTAAAAATTTTTCTTTTTATACACAATGATTCCAAAGGAGAAAGAAAAAGAGAAATTTCTTGCCACGATGAGGAGGAATGAATGGTGTGAAAGAAAAAAGCCAGTTAGCTGGGTGGAAGCCCCAGCGTCCTCTCCCTCCTGCCTCCACAGAAATTAAAAACAGGAGATTAGACAGGTTCCTTTGATCTTCAAGTGCACATGTCATCTGGAAATATGGTAGAAAATATTTTGATAGAGTATAAGATTAAAGCTGCTTTCTCTCAATTTAAGAAAAAATTGGGTGAAGAAGGTAGGCTGAAAGAAGCCATAAAAATGTTTTCCTGTATAAAGATAAATTGCACCCTTTGACATCCATACACTTAATTTACAACTCCTGAAGTTGTGGAGGGGGGCTCACAGACAGTGTGGAAGTGTGTGTGTGTCCTTCGAGATTAACGAAGCCTCCGGATATGCTGTCACACAAGGAGATGAACAGTAATAAAATTTTCTGTTCTGAAATGGACACAAACCATGATTTTTAGCCAATTTGTAAACCTTACATCTTCCTGATTTGTTAATACATCTAAACCCGCCCCTCCAATTTGAGCTGTGGAGGGAGAGGGGACTATCAATGGGAGAGTTAAAGGAGGGAAATTCTGCCTCCTCCCAAAGATTAATTAGTAGAAAACCAAACCAAACCAAACCTCATGCAGTTGCCAATGATTTCTAGATACTGATCCAGAGCACTGGAATATACAGACATTTAAGAAGGTAATAAAGATAATCCAAAGTGTCAACCATCAGTTATAAGTTGGTTCCAATAATCACATGGATAAAATGTAACCGACAGGTGTGGGCAGTCCAAAAGGGGGAAGAAGCGGGAGACTCCGGGTTCACTTTGGCGAGGCTACGTCCAATTTAAAGTAAATGCCAATGACATGGGCTCAGACTCTGCCACCCACACAGCTCGAGGATTTGCTTTTCTGTATGTTTATTGACTCCTATGTCAAAAATAAGAAAAGTTAAATAAAAAAAATAGAGCAGAGTGGGGTGCTGGTGTGTTACTGTTTTGCTGACCTGCAAAGAAGATGCAAGAAACTAACACCCCAGCATCATTTACTGTTTCTGGATCCCTCAACTATATAATATATCATTTCATCCAGGAACTGAGATGCTTGATTAAGACAATATTCACTAAGCCCTTGGAGCTTGTTTTTCACAAATCCTGATCCTCAGATTTTAGCATTACTTTCTTCCCTATGATCCATGTTGTTTTTGTTTTTGTTTTTTTAGTTAAAGGTAAAAACCCTCCACCCCAACATGGTTCCCAGCTCCCACCTGCAATGTTTTAATTAAAAAGGCAATAGTTATAAACAAGTGTTCTTTCTGCTGGGGTTCAGAGGCTCTTTGCAGATCAATCTTTTTCACCAATTTGTCGGAGGGGCAGATGTACTTGTAATGGGTCTCTCAGTCTCTTAAGGTCCATTTCTGCCTAGAATAGAAACGAAAGGTGAGAAAAACTGGCTAGGGAAGCTTTCATTGATATTCATGTCTCCTAAGAAAAGGAAACTGTCTTCCCCCCATCACGATGCGTCAGAGAAATCATCTCCATTACTCTCAAAATAAGAGCGTCTCAGTGGCAGCGGGACCACAAACAGGGACCGACCCAAGTCGGGCAGTTTCAGCTGTGAACAGAGCTCCAGCAAGTCTGTGCTACTACAGGGCAGCACTCAAACCACGGGGGCACCCGATGCACCTTGGTGGTGTTATTCCAGAGGGAAGCCCTTTCACAAACCTTGCCTGGAGCCAGAAATTTAATTTATGCTGCTTAAGACTTTTGTTATTTACCCAACAGTCATTTAAGTTTTTCAATAGCTACTATGCAGCACCTTCAAAACTCTCACTTGCTTGACCCTCACCCTGGAGAAGCCAGATTAATAGGCTTAAGTTGGGGCGGATGCATCTGTATTTTTCACAGCTCAGGAGATGATCGTTCCATTCCCTCCAGCTGAGAACCACCACCCAGAACAACAGAAGACGTTAGTCCTCTTGGGCCAACGCAGGAAGATGGATTAATAAGCTTATCCAAAGCACAACCGCATCACCAAAAGGACACAGAAGGCAGAGAAGGTCCAAGGGGGAGCAACTGAACATTTAAGAGGAGGGGAAGAACTTCTAGAGATTTCTGAAAAATCTCTAAAGTCATAAAAGACTATAAAAAATAAGATGAGGACTTATTCACCCAAAACTAATATATCAGAGTGAGGAAGGCACACTCAGAAATGTGAAAGGAGTAATGATTATGAAAAATAGAATATTCCAATCTTTTTGAAAAGCATTCCATAGTTCAATGAGCTCTCACCTGCTCCTGGCAAAGATCTCTAGTAGTCTCTCTCTCTCACCTGGATTCTATTCTCGCTCATTGCTACCACACATTTCAGTGAGAATCTCTGGGGTCAATTATTGTAGGAAGATTTTAAAAGGCAAGAAAAGTAAAAATAGACAACTTTAAAGAAACAAAATGAAAAAGTAAAAGTAGGTCTAAAAATTTCAACATGCTAGTATTAATAGGATAGCTAGGACCCAACATCTTTTCATCTGCTGTGTTATAAAAACTTCCTAAAGGTGTCTGTGCTAAAATAGTCATTTTTATCAATTAAGGAATAATTTATATAGGAAGAAGAGTGTTGGGTCATTCTTTCAGAGTTTACCCACTGAAGTGCTGTGGTTATAGACACTACTAATACCATACAAGATGGAAATGGGATTTATTAAATTTTAATTTTAGAAAACTTACCTGAGCAATTGCATCCTTGAGTCGATTGTATTTCTCTAGGTCAAAACGTGACTTTTTGGCTCCTTTATGGAAAAATAATAAGTATTGTCTGTCTCTGGCTTCTGGATAAACATACTCCTACAAAAACAAAGAAGAAATTAAACTATTTGTCCTTAACATACTATCTTCACAAAATAGGCATTTACTTACTGTTGAATAGATTCAACACATATGCATACATATAAAGATATATACTTACATGTGTTAAATATTTAATTATTTCTTTAAATTTTTATTGAGAAACACACATAGATGAGCACACAAACTAAAAATGTGATCAAATATTATACATGCTAATCATCACCAGCTTTAAGAAAATAAACACTGCCAACAACCCAGAAGCTCCCCTCCAGCCCCATCCCAACTTCTAACCCCTTCTTTCCCCAAACTAATAAATATCTTGACTTTTGTGATTTATTTTCTGGCTTTCTTTGTAGCTTCCCTACTTAAACATACATCCTCTGTATGTAAAACTACAGTATAGTTTTACTTGTTTTTTGAATTTTATAGAAATGGAGTCAGGGGACTTCTGGTTAAGATGGTGGTGTAGGCAGACACGTCTCCCCTCTTTGCACAACCACATCAAAAGTACAACTAAAATATAGAACTACCATCACTCAGGAACACCAGAAATTGACCTGAATAAAAGTCTGACAACTATGGAATTAAAGAAACTACACCCATGCAGACAGTAGGAGGGGTGCAGACATGGAATGGGCTAGTGCCACACCATGTGGATAAAAATTCAGGAGGGGTATTTTGGGAGTGAGGAGTCCCAGACCCACACCAGGCCCCCCAGCCCAGCATTCCAGTGCCAGGAAGATAAATCCCCACAACTTCTGGCTGCAAAAACCAGCAGGAATTGAGTCGGTGGAATAAACTGTCGGAGCACCAAGCAGGTCCTCTTAAAGACCACACATTGAGTCACCTACTCAGACTCACTCCCTCTGGGTTCCAGCACCGGGATAGCAGCTTGAAAGGCACCAGAGGTACACAGGGAGAAACTGAAGTGTCTCAGCCATCAAGGCGAGAAGGGCACTGTTCCTTTGATAAACTCTCCCCTGACAAACCTAGCAAGCTGGTCTGTATCTGAGACTCCATCAACCTGGCTAACACCGTTTAACCTGCCTTGGAGATCCCCAGACACTCTCAGCCCCATCCAACTTTTGGGCCTACTCAAGCTGCTTTTCCATAAGAATGGCTCACCTTGGCTGCTAAATCTTATCAAACAAGCAATAGCTGGCTTCAGTGAGCCCTAAAGGCAGCCAGATTAGATTCACAGTTTGACTTTGCTGGGAGTCTCCAAGCCCAGCATAAGTAGCAGCCATTTCAGATTGCTTTACAACAAGCTCAGGTAGGGGGCCCTGGATAAAACACAGGTGGGGGCTGACCTTGGCCTTCACCACCTGGAAAACCCCAGGGCCTGCACAACCAGTAGACAGCTACAGACCACGTCAGAGCACCACCACCCTGCCCCTGCACAGCTGATCCTCCAAAAACGGTGGAGATTGGTGATCAGTGGTCGCAGCCAACCCTCATAGCTGACTGGCCTGGTTAAATACTTCCCAGTGATCTGCCAACAGCCATCAAGGTTCAAAAACAAAAGGAGAGTGTACTCAGCCCACGTGAGGGGTACACCTCTAGTACCCAGCTTGGGTGATAGGGGAGGCTGTACCACTGGACCCTACAGGACACCTACTACATTAGGCCACACTACCAAGCCAGGGAGTCACAGCAGCTCTACATAATACATGGAAACAAACACTGGAAGGCTACCAAAATGAGGAGATAAAGAAACATGGCCCAAATGAAAGAACAGGTCAAAACTCCAGAAAAAGAAATAAACAAAATGAAGA
This sequence comes from Sturnira hondurensis, assembly GCF_014824575.4. Classification (NCBI taxonomy): domain Eukaryota; kingdom Metazoa; phylum Chordata; class Mammalia; order Chiroptera; family Phyllostomidae; genus Sturnira; species Sturnira hondurensis. The sequence goes on along the minus strand of NW_028081392.1, from coordinate 2,480,775 downwards.
TAAGCAATCGATCAGATGCAGAGTTCAAAACACTGGTTCTAACGATGCTCAAGGAACTTAGTGAGGACCTCAGCAGCATAAAAAAATTCCAGTCAAAAACAAAGGATACACTAATTGAAATAAAGAACAATTTACAGGGAAACTACAGTAAAATGGATGAAGCCAAGAATCAAATCAATGTTTTGGAACACAAGGAAGCAAAAAACAACCACGCAAAAACAATGAATAAAAAAGAATAAAAAAATGAGGATAGGATAAACAGCCTCTGGAACAATTTCGATATGTCCAACATTTGCATCATAGGGGTGCCAGAAGAAGACAAAGAGCAAGAAATTGGAAATCTATCTGAAAGAATAGTGCAAGAAAACTTCCCTAATTTGGTGAAGGAAATAGACATGAAAGTCCAGGAAGCACAGAGTCACAATTATGATGGGAATGCAAAGAGGCCCACTCCAAGAAACATCATAATTAAAAGGCCAGAGGTTAAAGATAAAAAGAGACTTAAAAGCAGCAAGGGAGAACAAGTTTGTTACCAGATGGCTGCCAGATGGGAGTGGGGAGAGAGAGAGTGACTGAAGAGGTGAGTGGATTAAGAAGTAGAAATAGAAAGTTATAGAACAGCCACGGGGATGTAAATTATAGCATAGGAAATAGTGTAGCCAAAGAACTTGTCTGAATGATCCATGCACATAAATAATGGTGGGGGGATTGCCTAAGGGAATAGGGAGCTCTGGGTGGAGGGGTGCACGGGGGAAAATCAGGATAACTGTAATAGCACAATCAATAAAATGTCATTAAAAATGAAATCAGTACATATATGACTAATTTCACTCAATGTTATGTTTGTGAGATTTATCTTTTGTGTGTAGCTTTAGTCTATTTTTCTCACTATGTTATATTGTATGACTACATCACATTTTATTTATCTATTGTACTATTGATAGACTTTTAGAAATTTATATATTATATTTGTTTATGCTATTACAGTTGTCCCAAATTTTTCCCCTTTGCCCACCCCATCTAGCTCCTCATTCCCTCAGGTGATCTCCAAACCACTGTCCATGCCCATAGGTCATGCATATATGTTCTTTGGCTACTCTGATCCCTATGATATACTTTACATCCCCATGATTATTCTGTAACTACGTTTCTTTTTTTTTTAAAGATTTTATTTATTTGTCTTTAGAGAGGAAGGAAAGGAGAGAAGGAGAGAAATATCAATGTATGGTTGCTTCTTGTGAGTCCCCTGCTGGGAACTGGCCTGCAACCCAGGCATGTGGCCTGACTGGGAATCGAACCGGGATCGTGTGGTTCACAGGCCCGCACTCAATCCACTGAGCTACACCAGCCAGGCCTGTAACTACGAATTCTTAATCCCCTGACCTTAACACCCATTCCCTTACACCCCCTTCTCATCTGGCAACCATCAAAACATTCTCTTTATCTATGATTCTGTTTCTGTTCTGCCTGTTTGTTTAGTTTTCAGATTCAATTGTTGACAGATGTGTATTTATTGCTATTTTATTGTTCATATTTTTTATCTCTTCTTCCTCTTAAAGAAGACCCTTTAACATTTCATATAATATCAGTTTGGTGGTGATGAGCTCCTTTATCTTTTTCTTGTCTGGGAAGCTCTTTATCTGTCCTTTGATTCTAAATGATAGCTTTGCTGGGTAGAATAATCTTGGGTCCTTGCTTTTCATCATTTTGAATATTTTTTTGACAATCCCTTCTGGCCTGCAAAGTTTGAAATCAGCTGACAGTCTTATGGAAACTTCTTTATAGGTAACTCATTCCTTTTCTCTTGCTACTTTTAAGATTATCTTTAATTTTGGATAATGCAATTATGATGTGCCTTGGTGTGCTTCCTTGGATCCAACTTCTTTGGGACTCTCTGTGTTTCTTGGACTTATATGTCTGTTTCTTTCACCAACTAAGGGAAGTTTTTCTGTCACTTTTTACTCAGATAGGTTTCCAATATCTTGCTCTCTTTCTCTTCTCCCAAGACCCCCATGATGTGAATATTGGTACACCTGAAGCTGTCTCAGAGGCTCCTTACACTATCCTCATTTTTTTGGATTCTTTTTTTCTTCTTGCTGTTGTGACAGGGTATTTTTTTGCTTCCTTATATTTTAAATTGCTGATTTGACTCGGCTCTTCCACTGTACTTTGAGTCCCTGTCAGTTGTTCTTCATTTCAATTAGTGTATCTTTCGTTTCTGACGGAATCTTTTTTATGCTGTTGAGGTCCTTGCTATGTTCCTTAAGCATTCTTATAACCAGTGTTTTGAACTCTGCATCTTATGGAGATGGAGATCGTTTATCTCCATTTAGCTCAGTTCTTCTGGAGTTTTGATCTGTTCTTTCATTTGAGCCCTGTTTCTTTGTCTCCTCATTTTGGCAGCCTCCCTAGTTTGTTTCCAGGTATTAGGTAGAGATGTTATGACTCCCTGGCTTGGTAGTGTGGCCTAATGTAGTAGGTGTTCTTTAGGGTCCAGTGGCACAGCGTCCGCTATCACCCAAGCTGGATACTTGAAGTACCCTCATTGTGTGGCCTGTATACACCCTCCTCTGGTAGTTGAGTGCTGACTGCTATTGGCATGTCCAAGGTCAGCCACCACTTGTGATCTACAGATGGCTACTCTTTGTGCTGGGCTTGGAGGTGTTCAGGTGAGGCCAAGCTATGCACCAAGGCCAGCTGCTGCTAGTGCCAGGTCTCGTTCTATTTAGAGAGAGGTATGGGGCTTGCCGTGGCCAGATGCTACTTGTTTGAGAGAATTTAGGAAAATCGGAAGCATGAGCCAAGATAAGCCATTTGTATGGAAAAGCCACTGGAAACAGTTCGGGTGGGCCCAAAATTTGGGTTGGCCAGGGCCTCAGGGAATCACCAGGGTGGGGCAAACTGTGAGCCCGGTTGATGGAGACAGATATGATGCTAGCCTGCTGGCTCTGCTAGGGGAGAGCTCGAAAAGGAAACAATGGCCTTGCCAGCCCTTCTATCTGAGAGAAAGCTACTCTCCAGCTCTTTCTCTGATGCTGGACAATTCACTTCCTATCGTATATCTCTGATGCCTTTCAATCTGCTGCTCTTACTCTGGAGGTCAGAGGGAGTGAGGCTGAATAAATGTGTGGGGGCCTTTTGAGAGACACTGCCTGAAATTCCACAAGTTTGTCTTCCATAGCCTCAATCCCCATTGGTTTTTATAGCCAGAAATTATGGGGAACTTATCTTCCTGGCACAGGAACCCTGGGCTGGGGGGCCTGGGGTGGAGCTGCAACCCCTTGTTCCTGAGGTATCCTTCCTGATGTTTATCTGTCACATGTGGGTGTGGGACCAGCCTGTTCTGCATCTCTGTCCCTCCTACTAGCCTCAATGTGGTTTCTTCTTTAGTTCTATAGTTGTAGGACTTTTATTCAGCTCAATTTTTGGCAGGTCTGAATGATGGTTGTCCTGTAGCTTAGTTGAGATTTTGATGTGGTTGTGTCAGGAGGTGAGCTGTGTTTAACCATGTTGCCATCTTTTCAGAAATCTATTGATAGAATGTTTGCTTGTTTTTAGATTTGAGCTATTGTGAATAATGCTACCAAGAACATTTTTGGACTTATCCCTTCTGTTTGTGATATACTAATGAGCAGAAATCCTAGATCATAGGTTATGCATGTATTTGAATTTAAGAAGTGATATCAAACAGGTTTGTAAAACCATTGTACCAATTACACTCCCATCAGTAGAATATGAAAGTTTCCATAATTTTATATCCTTCCCAATATTTTGTATCACTAGTTTTTTTTAAAGTTAGCAATTCTGGTGTGTGTGCGCTAAAGCACTACTTCATTTTTTTAAAACAAAGCTTTACTAAAATGTAATTCACATACCATACAATTTATCCATTTAAAGTACAATACTCAGTGGTTTTTAGTATATTTATGGAAGTTACACAACCATTACTAGAATCAATTTTAGAACATTTTCATAATTCCCCCACAGAAACCCCATACTCTTTAACAATCACTTTTTATCTCCCTGAATACCTCTAGTTTTAGGCAATTGTTAAGGGTGGCATGGGGTGCTTAAGGTGAAGTGGCAGAATAACTACTGTAGGGAGGTGGGGGAAGGAGAGCCACACTATCGCATGATTTTTCTCCAGCAATGTTCAGTAGTCTGGATGTGGGATAAATGGCTAGAGTCATCCAAGATTAGAAATTTATAGAGTGCATACGGTGAAAAGTCAATGGGGTAAGAATTTTAAGATACTAAGAAGAGAATGACGATAGGGTCTAAGTTTGACAGAAAAGAAAGCAACACATGAGGAAGGAAGGTGATAGTAAAAAGAGAGGGATATCAGGAACCTAGAGATCTGGATGACATCAAAGCAGAAAGCGAGTGAACGAAAGGGATAGATAGAAAATAAATTGTGGTCAGAAGTTAGCATGCTAATTTATATTATAAGTAGGGCAGTTCCAGGAAAGAAGGTCCTGAATAGTCATTGAAGTGGTCTTCGGAGTAGAATATAAATGACAGTTGTGGGAATAGAGATGACAAAGAGTATTAAAGGTTAGATCAGTGTTTTTTTACTTGTTTTTCATTAATGCCCCCTAAGTAGCCTTTTAAAATATTTTTTTCTGTTTACCCCTCACCCCCCAAGAAGGTTTAAGACTACAGATACACTGTATATCTGTTTATATATTATAAACATCTAAGATGTTTTACTCCCAAGATCCAATTTTTTCCCTGAGGAGGCAATATCCCCTTAGTTGGAAAGGCATGGGGTGGGGTACTGGATGGGTGGCCCCCATGCGTGCTGAAGTAGCTCAGAACAGCGATCCTTATTGTCAGGCTCATTTGTTTCATAACAGAAATTGATACTGAAAATTAATCAGTAAAATTTAATATCCCACTTGATTTTATGATTTCCAGGAACCTGTCATCTTATAAAGATTCTTTGGAATTTAATATACTATTGGGATATATTTAGGTTGCTGGCAAAAGCAGTGTCTCATTGTAACAAGAATTTAGAAGAGTTGAAATTATGTTAAACAGGCATTTTGCTTCATGGGTGTTAATTATGGATATGAATATTGAAAAGAATATTTAATATAAGAATCTCTCTATATTTTTTACATTTTTATTTATTTATTTAATTTTATTTATTTACCTTTAGAGGGGAAGGGAAGGAGAGAGGGAGAGAAATATCAATGTATGGTTGCCTCTCATATGTCCCATGCTGGGACCTGACCTGCAACCCAGGCATGTGCCCTGACTGGGAATCGAACTGCGATCCTGTAGTTTGCAAGCCCACACTCAATCCACTGAGCTACACCAGCCAGGGCAGAATCTCTCTATATTTTATTTGGTCAACTTTTCTTATTAACAAATCACTAAAACTACATTATTTACTATTGTTATTTTACAATTTGTCACTTGAGGGCAGCAAAAATGCTCTGGGAATCAGAAGTATAGCTTTTAACTAGCAGAACAGGTAGGCTATTAAAGATGCAAGGCACTATGTTAGGCAATAAACATTAAAAAAACCTAAATGTCCAGCCTCAAAAGATGCCATGATGTAATATAAGGAAAAAGACATTGTATTTGAATAATTATAATACAAGATAGCAAAGGATGAGGGAAATGAGAGGCATAATGTACTTATAGGAATTCATAAGAATTTGAAGTTGAGTGTAGGTAACCGGGGTATTTGGGCGGAGAATAAAGAATATAATTTGAACATTGACTGGTGTGACTCAGTGGGTTTGGCGTCATCCCAGAAACAAAAAGGTTATTGGTTCAATTCCCAGTCAGGGCACATGCCTGGGTTGTGGGGCTGGTCCCTGGTTGGGGGCATGTGAGAGATCAATGTTTCTCTTGCACATCAATATTTCTCTCTCTTTCTTCTCCCTTCCCCTCCCTCTAAATATAAATAAATAAAAGCTTAAAAATATATAATTTGATTTGTTTAGAGCAACAGTACATACACAGGGGGGTTGAACAGATTAGCAGACTAAGAAGTTTGGACTTCAATCAATATTAAGAATAATCCATTAAAGGGGTGTGTATATGAGGTCTGTGGAAAAAGTCCAGTTACTGTTAATATAGTGAGAATGGTTAGTGCAACACCAATGTAACCTGGCAGCCAAGGAGAGTGGGCTGGAATGCACATGAGTAAACAATGACAACTTCACTGTACTAGTCAGTGGGGTGCCAGACAGTGTTGAATGAACATGTGTACTGTGTGGCCGTCATAGTCAAAATGACTGAGAGAGTACAGCAACGAGTCTGCATCAAATTTTGCATTAAGCTTGAACATTCCTCTGCAAAAACTATCTGAATGATTCAGCAAGCTGCAGCTATGGGCAACTGGTGATTGGCAGCTTCATGATGACAATGTGCCCGCTCATGTACCATGTCTGGTGCAGAGTTTTTTGGCAAAAGATGAAATCACCCGGGTGACTCAGCCACCCTACACCCCAGATTTGGTGCTGTGTGACTTCTGGCTTTTCTCAAAACTAAAATCACCTTTGAAAGGGAAGAGATTTCAGAACATGGATGAGATTCAGGAAAATACAATGGGGCAGCTGATGGTGATTAGGACAACTGTGTGAGATCCTAAGGTGCCTACTTTAAAGGGGACTGAGGCATCACTGTTCTGCATACAATGTTTCTTTTATCTTTGTCAATAAATGTCTCTATTTTTCATAGTATACGGCTGGATACTTTCTGGACAGACTTCATACAAGGCAGAGGAAAAAAGGACAGCAAAGAGGGAAGGGGAAAGAAGGGTGAGAAGAGAGGGAAAGAAACACAAGAGAAATATATATATGCAAGCCTTGTCTAGAGCTCTGATTAGATACAACTGATCTGGTTATTAATTTTGGTTCACACAGTCTAGTGTGAGCCAGACATGGAACTAGATGCTGAAGACTATGAGTGAACAATGGCAGACATGAACAGTTTACTAACTCTCTTTTCTACTAGACAAGTTTGGGAGGATCAGAAAGGTTAAATAGTGGGTGGGATGGGATGGGAGTAATAGACAGAAAACTGTACTTGAAAAATAATTAAATAAAAAAAATCTTTAAAAAAAGAAAAAAAAGAAAGGTTAAATAATGTTCTTGGGTTTTCATTTTCCCACACATAGATAGGCCTATGACCACTGACCTATCAACAGAAGCAAAACGCCTACATTTAATAGCAGCCATATAAAAATATAAAATAAACAATTCTTAGCTTTATTCTGTTTCCTGGGAAAACAGAAAAAGTTTCTCATGTGTTTCCGATATTTCATTTTGTTTTTAATTTAAGAGAGGTTGGATTTGTGGTGGTATCACATATATAATAAGTGACAATAAATATCTCATATTGGCTTCTGGCCAAGATGAAGGCATAGGTAGATATGCTTCACTTCCTTGCACAACCAAAAGGATAACAACTAATTAAAAAAACACACACACAACCAGAACAGCCAGAAAATCAAATTGGGAATCTGACAACGAAGGAGTTAAAGACGAAACATTCATCCAGACTGGTAGGAGGGGTGGAGATGGGCAGCCAGGGCAGAGAGGATGTACAGCAAGGTGGTTCTGGCAGACCAGGCAGGCAATGTGGTGGCTAGTGGACTGGGCAGACCCATATTCACGTGCAGATAAACCAGGAAGAACAACTGGGGAGCAAGACAGACTATGTAAATCAGGGTTCCAGTGGTGGGAAATAAAGCACCAAAACCTCTGGCTGTAAAAACCTGTGGGGGTTGCAGTGGTGGGATAAACTGTTAATCTCACAGGTGAGTTGGTTGGAGGGGACCACAGGGTCCTAGAATATACACAAGCCCACCCAACTCGGAATCATCACTAAGGCAGCACCTGAAAGAGCACAATTCACATGTGGGAAGCAGGGAAAGTGATAGAAAGTGGGGTGAGAATCAGCAAGCAGCATTGTTTCCTCTCCGGCCTCTCTCCCACATACAGCGCCACAACCCAGTGATGTGGGTTGTCCCGCCCTTTTGAATACCTATGCCTCCACCCCTTACAACATAACAGGTGTGCTGAGACAAAGAAATATGGCTCAAATGAAACAACAGATCAAAATTCCAGAAAAAGAACTAAGCAATGGCGAGATAACCAACCTATCAGATGCAGAGTTCAAAACAGTGGTAATCAGGATGCTCACAGAAATGATTGAGTATGCCTGCAGAATAAAGAAAATATACAGGGAACCAACAGTGAAGGGAAGAAAACTGTGACTCAAATTAACAATTCAGAACAGAAGGAAGGAAACATTCAACCAGAAGATAATGAAGAAACAAGAATTAAAAAAAATGAAGACAGGCTTAGGAACCTCTGGGACAATTTTAAACATTCCAACATCTGAATCATAGGGGTGCCAGAAGGAGAAGAGGAAAAGCAAGAAGTGAAAACTTATTTGAACAAATAATGGAAGAAAATCTTCCCAATCTGGTGAAGAAAAATAGACATACAAGTTTAGTAAGTTAAGAGAATCCTAAAGAAGTTGCATGCAAAGAGGAACACGCTAAGGCACATTATAATTACATTAGCCAAGATTAAAAATAGCAGAGAGAATCTTAAAAGTAGCAGAGAAAAGGAGAGCGCTATCTACATGGGAGTTTTTATAACACTATGAGCAGATTTCTCAAAAGAATCCTTGCAGGCAAGAAGGAGATGAAAAGAAGTATTCAAAGTTATGAAAGGCAAGGACCTACATCCAAGATTACTCTATCCAGCAAAGCTATCATTTAGAATGGAAGGGCTGATAAAGTGCTTCCCAGACAAGGTCAAGTTAAAGGAGTTCATCATCACCAAGCTCTTATTCTATGAAATGTTAAGGGGACTTATTTAAGAAAAAGAAGATCAAAACTGTGAACATTAAAATGACAACAAACTCAAAACTATCAGCAACTGAACCTAAAAAAAAATGAAAACAAACTAAGCAAACAACTAGAATGGGAACAGAATCACAGAAATGGAGATCACATGGAAGGTTATCAACAAGGAGGGGGAAGGAGGAGAATGGGGGAAAAGGTAGAGGGAATAAGAAGCATTATTGGTAGATACAAGATAGATAGGGGGAGGTAAAGAATAACATAGGAAATGGAGAATGCAAAGAACTTATATGTACAACCCATGGACATGAACTGGAGGGTGGGGAATGCTAGAGGGAATGTGGTACTGGGTGGAGGGGGATAAAGGGGAGGAAAAAAAGGAACAACTATAACAGCATAGTGAATAAAATATACTTTAAAAAATACCTCATACTTTCTAAAGTGACACTCTGGATTTCCCAGCTACTAAAAAAATTGCACTGGCAACAAAAATTAGTTCTAGCTACTGATAATTATTTATTCATTCATTCATTCATACCTCATCCAAGGATATGTTTTTATTGATTTTACAGAGAGAAAAGGAGAGAGGGAGGGAGAAAAGCACTAATTGGTTGCCTACCACACATGCCCCAAATGGGCATCGAACCCATGATTTAGGTATGTGCCCTAACCAGGGATTGAACTGCAATCTTTTGGTGCATGGGATGGCGTTCCAACTGACTGACTCATCTGGCCAAGGCCTGCTACTGATAATTAATAAATGAGCCTTTGTTGATAAAGAATAGGCCAAGAGCATAAAATGATTATGTATCTAATTTTGTCTGTCTTCCATGAAGTAAAAAGCACAAAAACCCATATTTGCTTAACAACTTAGAAGTTACCCCAGAGTTTAGTTTAACAATTTGATTAGGTATCACCAATTCTTCATTGAAAGAATTAAAAATAAAATAAAAAAGCTTAGGGCTGCTCCATTTGACTGTTAAATTAATTACACAGTATATAAAAAGCCAAGCAACTTAGCTGAACAAGTAGGTTATCCTATACCCCATTTTTCTCATTTACCCTCTTGTTCTATAACTTACTGTAACACATTTTCTCAAATGTACTGGTTTATATGGCTTTCTTTATAGTCTGTCAGCTTCATGAGGGCAGAAGTCATACCTCATATCTCATATCTATCTCCTTCTTCCGCATCTAAATATGCCTGATACGTAGGTAGCATATATGTGCACCTACACATAAATGAGTACTTACAGGAAATTGGCCTTAGAAAGAATATGAGAGAAAAGAGAGCTACTTTGACAAGCAAAATGTCACTCCTCTCACAAAGAGTGACTTGAAGAGGAATCCTTACCTGCCGTGTCACTACAAAGTATGCATACATCGCCATGGCACTTCCGTAAGTGATGAAATAGGTGACTGGCTCCATAATGTCCCAGGAATATTCCCACCAGGTGAGCCGGGCCAAAATGCCAAACTGCGTGGCCATGTAGGCAAGTCCACCCCATAGCACCAAAGTGGTCCTCTTCTCAGCTTTTCTGCTAATCTCAATTCGTACCTATGGAGCACACATGTTAGCTTATAAAGCACTTTGAATAGAATCAACTTAAAGCTCTTATTTAAACTGTTCTATGTTCACTAAAGAAACAGAGCTCAAAATCAAGATACAAGTTAGTCTCAATTCTATTAAATACAGCTTGTCTTCCTAAATAGGACCTATTGTTTTAACTGAATAAAATATTTAAAAGGAGTAATATTTTTTAGGACACTGTTTTATGTTTCGTGCTAGAAGTGGCTGAAAATAAGGTGAAACTACAGGAGTGAGTAAATTAGTTTCAACAGCTCCTCATTCAACTACAAAATTCCTCTCTTTGCGAAGAAGGACATGAAAGCACACAAATGTTCTCTCACCACCACACACAAAATTTAATCTAGTCTCAGTTTTTACTCCGGGGGCCACTAGGGGGCAGCACAGTGAGTTGGAGCACAGACTCTGGATTCAGAGGTGGGGAGTTCAGGCCCTGCCTGCAAATCACCAGCAACTCCATTACTGAGTTGTAAAGATTAACAGAATACAGGGACAATACTCAGAATAATTCCTGGCAGATAAATATTTAATATAGGATGATAATTATTTTATTATAGCAGGTATTTTAAAAAATGCTTTACATTTTGAAAATACCAAATTTAAATCTCATCCCCCTTCACAACAGTTCCTCAAAGTTCAATTTATCACAGTTTTAAAATCGTCTTAAACTTAATGAGAACAACTTTGGGACGTGTGTTGATTATTTTTAAAGAAATTAGAAAATCACAATATAAAGAGAATATTTGTGTCTTTTGTTAATCTCTTGTAGTCTATCTTTTTTAAAAAATATTTTTTTAAAACTTTAAAATATTTATTTTTATCTTTAGAGGGGAAGGGAAGGAGAGAGGGAGAGAAATATCAATGTATGGTTGCCTCTCGAGCGTTCCCTGCTGGGAACTGGCCTGCAACCCAGGCATGTGCCCTGACTGGGAATCGAACCGTGATCCTTTGGTTTGTAGGCCTGTGCTCAATCCACTGAGCTATGCCAGCCAGGGCTCTTGTAGTCTATCTTAATATGAAGACATATGTATCATTAAAAAATAAGAATGACACATATTCACTCTAAAACAGATAAATGAAAAGAAGAAAAACCAATCACAATTCTTTATTAGCATATTTTTCTTTATATATGTACATATTTAAAATACATAAATATGTATGAAGAGCATAATACATTTAAAATTGGGTATACTTATATGCACACTTTTTATAATTTAGTTTCCATAACATACTATGAATAGTTTTCTATAGCATATTAGATCTGCACAATCATTTTTAACAGCTGTATAGTACTCTACCTCATTATTAACTTGACTAAAATCATTACTCACTGTATTCAGAACCTTTCTTGATCAGCAGTTATTTCAATCTTTGTTGTAAACGGTGGTAAATCTGGGTAAGGCCAGACATTTAGACCACGAAGCTCTAAGTTCATTATCAAGATTCCGAACTATTTCTTTTTAAGTTCTTTCTTAACTTTGATTGGAACTTTTTTATGATTCAGTCCCCAAAACTAGTTTGATTGACACAGCTCAATTACCTTAAAAAGCAAACATTTGTGGAGATAAAACAGCAAACATACATGCTCTGGAAAAAATACCAGTGAAGAGAAAAGTCTGAGATTTGAGTTGGTACCTTTTCCAGGGGTGCCAGCTGCTCTCTGAGATCCTCCAATCTTTCCATGAGCTCCCGCTCCCTGTGCAGCTGGTGCTGCTCGATGCACAGTGTTGTGTACAGCTGCTGGACAAGGGTCTTCACATCGTTCAGCGTTGCTGCATTTTCGTGGCTTAGGAGGTCTGAAAGAAAGGTTACTTTTTTTTTTAATGTGTGCCTTAAGTAAAGAGCTGCTATTCCTGGGGCTCTAAGACAATAAGAACAAGGCAGGTTCATCCACAATAGGAGTCCGCTTTCTGTGAGAAACTGCAAGGAAGTGATAGTTCTTTTTTTAAGAGGAGGTATCTATAACTCCTAGAAAGTCTATTCATATTTGGGCAACTTGAAAATCTTGAAACCAACATTTGTCATTATGTCATTATATTACTGGACATTTAAATGCTACATATGAACTTACAAATAATAACAATAATCTTCATTAGATAAGGATACAACATTTAAGACAATATGTCAAAAACTAGAAGAGATGTTTAGGATCAGTCTGATTGTGCCGATTACAATGCTGATCTCTATCTGTGGCCTTGCCGTTTAAATTGGTAATATTTTTCCCTTAAGTAACACCTAAGGGAAAACCATACAGTATTTCAAATTTGTAAGTGCAAGGGTATAAGTAAAAATACCACAACCCTATACTCTAAGCTCCCATACATTTCCCCTACCATACCAGCTTTTGTTTGTTTGCTGTTAGGAAAAGACACAGAATAGCTGCATGGACCCCATGCAGGACCTGGTGGTCTGAAGGGCATGAAATTACAAGAATGACTGAAAAAACAATAGATTACATTCTTTGATTCAGTATCATCTTTTGTGAGTAGTGTGTGTTTCCAGAAATCAAAAAACTATGTTTTGAGAACCTTATTTTTAAAAAGTTGGTTTCAGCTGTCATTTTTTTAAAGCACCAGAAATAAAGCTTTTACTTTAGAATACCAGCCTTAATGTGACATTTGTTAGGTATAGCCTAGGTTCAGCCCTCTTCTAAATCAAAAAAGGTCACAATCAGAATTAGCTATATATTTCAAGTATTCTTCAAAGATATCCTCTAGTACAGTTATCACAGAAATTCAATCAATAAAAGTTCAAATAAGGGTAGCAAACTGGATTAGAGAGCTGATGTGGTAACAGGGGATAGAGTCCCTCACATGGTGCCTTGCACACCAGTAAATTAATGCTGCATTCAAGTTGCAGCTCACATCTGCACACAGCTTTACACTTTCCCGTGACCAGAAGAAGCTGACTGTAGAAAGCAGTAACCTGTCTAGAATGTCACAGTGAAGTGGCAGAGTCTATGTCTCCTAACCCCCAGGCCTCGGGCCGAGTTATAATGCTTCCACTATACCAATATTTATACTTCTCCTCCAAGCCCTTTCAAAAACTCAGTCCCTTAAGAAGGTATACATTACCTGTGGTTAACAAAATCGTATCATATGTATTAACTCATGTTATCTCTCCTCACAAGAATGGCACAAGTAAGGGTGGTACCCACAGTTTACAAGTAAAGAATATGAATCCTAGATAGATAAGATTAACAAACATTTCTGTACCAGGTACAAAAGTTCAGCTCCTCAGTTACACTAGCCACATGTGACTACCATATTGGATAGCGAGGAAACAGAACATCGTCATTACAAAAAATTCTGTTTGATAACACTGTTTTCGGGATTATTCTATCAGCCCTCCTTATCCTAATAGTTGGATGCAGCTGAATTTCTAGGTTCTTTGGCAAGCTTTGATTTGTCCACCTATGCCATCACTTAAAAACTGGTCACTTTTCTCTGATCTTTCAAGCTCCCTTTTCAGACTTTTACTTCTTCAGCTTCACATACAATTGTACAAGGCTTCATTCCTATAATAAATCTTTTACTCCTTAATATTCATGTGGTTGCTTCCCCACTTGAACCCTGACTGATACAAACATTATGTATGATATGCAATTATTTGCATAAAAAGGGAAAAAGATCATGCATTTATATTTTCTTACAAATGCACTGACTATCTTGGGTAGAAAACAAAAGAAACTAAGACCAGTGTTTGCCGGTAGAGAGGAGAAGGAATAGGGATGAGAAAACTTTTTCTATACATTCTTTGTTTTGGGGAGTTGAACTTGTGAATGTATTATCTATTCAAGACTAACAAAAATGAAATGTGCAACCACAGTAAATCTGTCTAATACAATGAAAAGACTATAAAATGATAATTCATGGAAGATTGATCTCACAGATGCCCAGTTCTAGACCTGGCTGAAAACAGAGTTGTTATCTTGCAGATGAGGAACTTGCCCTAGTAAACCAGGGACAAGCCTTTATCTTGGCAGGAAGGGTATGGTTCCAAGTATTATGCTGGTGAAGGAAAACAACCACCTCAAAGCTCTGACCCCTCAAAATCTGCTCACATATTTGGAGATGCAATGACAGGAACAGGGAAGATAAATCTACTAATGGCTTAACAACACCACTTTTGAATGATTAGTGTATGCTTCACTAAAAATGCAATCAGGTGCTTATTAGTGGTTCTGCACTTGCCATCAGTGCCAGGAAAAGTAAGGTGCAGAAAGGCAGGGAGATGTGCTAATATAATGGGGACTGAAAAGTCTTTCAGCTCCTAAAATGTTTTGAAAAGGACTTCAGCTATTTGAGGCTCTGATAAAGCATTTGTTATTGTTGTTGGTATTTGGTTTACCTGCTCGACCTTTTCTCTCAAATTATTTACATCGTTAAGACGGAAGTAAGGTCTTCAATATCCTCTGGACGGATATATGGGTAAAAGGGTTTAGTGGTACCAATCAAAATGATTCTCCTTGGCACAAAAACTTTCAACACTAGTAATATAGGGTATATTTTCCTCTTCCCCAAGACTAAGAAGAAGACAGTTGATTACTACTTCAATATTGACTGGGGTATTAGGCTTTTTGTGTTTCCTTTCCATATTCTTCTCTCCAGTGTAGTTTTAATTAGGCTATAAAAATCATCTATTGCTAAAACAGTTACTCCACACATCTTGCAGTTACTCCAACAATAGACAGGGGAGTCTAGCCATGTACAGCTAACAGTAAGCAAAAGAAGGCAATGGAGCTTGAAATTAGCCTTACTGCTTTGACCTGCCCCCTGGTTCCATTTCAGTTCTTTCCTGCCTCTTCCCTCCAGTTTTGGGGTTATGTATAAGAGCTGTATATGCTTAAGGGTCCATAACACATATGGACTGTCAATTGCATGGAAACATAAAATCTGGCTATATTAGATCCTATGTGAATGAGCCCTCCAGCCTCAGTGCCTGTAGGCAGTGTGTGAAATTCAGGTTTATTAGTACACAACACTGGTAGGACATTGTTAGTTCTAAAGTGCTACACATAAATAGGGAAAAGAAAAATAGGAGAGGGACGTGAAAGCTAAAGGGGATAAGAAGTGAGTTAAAAAAAAACTGTCCTGGAAAAGTTTTCTTCATTAATTATTTTTAAAAAATATATTTTATTTTTTATATATTTTAAATATATTTTATTTTTAATGTCCCATTCCCCCCTTCATTCCCCTCCACCCTGCACACTCCCTCCCCCACATTCCCCTCTTTAGCTCATGTCCATGTGTCACAACTTCTTTAGATTCTATATTTCCCCTACTATTCTTGCCCTTCCCCCTATCTATTTTCTACCTACTGTCTATGCTATTTTCTGTGCCTTCTCCCCCCTTCTCCTCCTCCCACTCCCCTGTTGCTAACCCTCCATGTGATCTCCATTTCTATGGTTTCACTCCTGGTCTAGCTGTCCTCTTCATTTGCTTTTGTTTTTGGTGTGGTTGTTAATAATTGTGAGTTTGCTGTGCTTTCACTGTTCATATTTTTATCTTCTTTTTCTTAGATAAGTCCCTTTAACATTTCATATAATAAGGGCTTGGTGATGATGAACTCCTTTAACCTGACCTTATTTGAGAGGCACTTTATCTGCCCTTCCATTCTAAATGAAAGCTTTGCTGGATAGAGCAGTCTTGGATGTAGGTCCTTGCCTTTCATGGCTTGGAATACTTCTTTCCAGCTCCTTCTTGCCTGTAAGGTCTCTTTTGAGAAATCTGCTGACAGTCTGATGGGTACTCCTTTGTAGGTGACTGTCCCCTTATCTCTTGCTGCTTCTAGAACTCTCTCCTTCATTTTCATCTTGGCTAATGTGATTATGATGTGCCTTGATGTGTTCCTTCTTGGGTCCACCTTCTTTGGGACTCTCTGAGCTTCCTGGACTTCCTGGAAGTCTATTTCCTTTGCCAGACTGGGGAACTTCTTCTTTATTATTTGTTCAAATAAGTTTTCCACTGGTGGCTGTTCCTCTTCCCCTTCTGGTACTCCTATAATTTGGATGTTGCAACGTTTAAAGATGTCCTGGAGGTTCCTGAGCCTCTCCTCATTTTTTAAAAATTCTTGTTTCTTCCTTCTTTTCTGTTTGGTTGTTTCTTTCTTCCTTCCTTCTGGTCCACTCCCTTGATTTGAGTCCCAGTTTCCTTTCCATCATTATTGGTTTCCTGTGCATTTCCCTTCATTTCAATTAGTTTAGCTTCCATTTGTTCCTCTAATTTGTGACTAAAATCAACCAGTTCTGTGAGCATCCTGATCACCAGTGTTTTGAATTGTGCATCTGATAGGTTGGCTATCTCTTGGTCACTTAGAAGTATTGACTCTGGGGCTTTGAGCTGTTTTTCTGCTTGAGTCATAATGTTTTGGTCTGTTTGTGCCTGTTACATATGAGGGGCGGAGCCTAGGTGTTCACCAGGGTGGGGCAACCCAGGTTGCTGGGTTGTTAAGCTGTATGCTGGGGAGGGGTCTGAGAGGAAGCAATGGTGCTTGTTCCTCTCTCTTGGATTTGTCCCCTCTGCTGCTTTCTACAAGCAAATTGGATCCTTCTGGTGCTGGTTCCCCAGGTGTGTGGGCTTGTGTTCATTCTAGGACCCTATGGGTCCCCCCAACGAACTCTATTGTGAGACTGGGAGCCTCTCCTGGAACCTCAACCCCCGAAAGTTTTTCCAGATTGGAGAAGTGCTTTTCCAGATTGGAGAAGTTTTTACAGATTGAAGAAGCCTCAATCAGTGCTTTGAGGCTTTAATTCCCGGCACTGGGGCCCTGCGTTGCGTGGTCTGTCTCACTGCCCGTTTTTTTTGCCTGGTTTATCTGTGCATGAATGTGTGTCCATGGTCAGCCAGCCTCCTTGCGAGCCTTACTGAGTTTTTGTCCTGAGCCCGCCTCGGCCCTCTAACCACTGCCTCTTCCTGCTGGGACCCTCTCTGCAGGCCGCTGACTCTGCCCCTCTTACTGGTCTGGCCAAATGGTTAGTTGTTGTTGCACTTCGGTGTAGTTCAATTTTCTGTTTTGGTTGTGTTTTTGTTTCTAAATCTTTGTTGTCCTTAAATTTGGTTGTGTGAGGAGGTTCAGTGTTTCCACCTATGCCTCCATCTTGGCCGAAGTCCTTCATTAACTATTTTTATTTTTATTAGACAAAACAGATTTGTTCCATCTGCTCCATGTATATATAAAATCCCAGTATTCCTCCTCATTATCTGAAACCCCAAACCCAGTGTGCCTTTAATTTTTTTTCTTTTCACTAAAAAGATTTAGAATGAGGGGAAGAGAAATATGCTTACTCATGCGGATGACTGGTCTTTCTCTTGAGTATAAGAATTCAACCTATTCTCATACTCTGTACATCTGAAAAAGTGTGGTAACTTGGATGCCAGAGTATCTTCCTCAGACAGGGAGAGGAAGATAACACGGTGGAAACAAAATTAAAACTTTCTTTATATTTTATCAAGAGAAAAAAGAAGACTGTCTTTACTATGTTGTAAAAGGTGGGGAAAACGAAATGTTAATGGACTTGAAACGGTATTGTTCGAGCTCTGTGAGAAAGGGTTTCTAATGGCACAATCCCCCATTGGCTAATTAACAGAGCTGAGAATGCTTTCATGTATGAATTTAATATTTAAAAGGTTTTAAAAAATTCTATATTGATGCTAGTGAGTTTACCAAATTTCCCACTTTAATTTGCAATTATTCCATGAATTACAGACTTCTGACCCTTGCGAACTTTACATTCTAGTTGATTTACAGGGAAGCTGGGTAGATATTCCACAGTTCTGAGATATTTAAAGCAGAATTGTTAGAATTGTTAGATTACTGAGGAATGAAATATAATTTCTCTTTTTAATTTCTAACTTTACTTTCCTTATTCAGCTTGTGAGTAGCCCTATTTTAAAAACTAAAACATTCATTTCTGTTTTAAAAACATAGTATTAGACAAGACAGTTGAAATCATTCATTAAAATACTTCTAGTTTGTGACAACATAATATATGCAAGCTCATATCTTAACTTTCCTCATTGTTAAACTTTATATAGGAATACATTAGTCAACAAAAATTTTACTAATACAATCGAAAGTCTAAAAGAACGAACTCTTTCATTCACATACAGACAAAATAACTGAGTATGATGCCCTCCATGTTCATCATTTCAGAAATGGCAGGATTTCTTTCCTTCTTGTGGCTAAATGTACAGTCTAATATACGAGGTCTGTTCAGAAGGTATCCAGCCATACAATATGAAAAAGAGACATTTATTGAAGAAGATACAAGATACAAGAAACGTTGTACACAGGGCAATGATGCCTCACTTCCCTTAAAGTAGGCATCTTGGGCCCTTCCACATTTCTCCAAATTGCCATCAGCTGCCCTGCTGTATTTTCCTGAATCTCATCCATGATCTGAAATCTCTTCCCTTTCAAAGGTGATTTTAGTTTTGGGAAAAGCCAGGAGTTGCAGGGCACCAAATCTGGGCTGTAGGGGGAATGAGTCAGCTGGGTGATTTAATATTTTGCCAAAAAACTCTGCACCAGATGTGATGCATGAGTGGGCACACTGTCATGATGAAGCTGTCAATCACCAGTTGCCCATAGTTGCTGCCTTCTGAATCATCTGAATAAATTTCTGCAGAGGAATGTTCAAGCTTAACAGAAATTTGATACAGGTTTTTTGATATGTTGCTCTACTCAGTCATTTTGAATCCCACAGCCACACAGTTCACATGCTTACTCAAAGGCCCCCGCTGACTAGGACAGTGGTCATCACTGTGCACACATGCATATTCCAATCCACTCTCCTTGGCTGCCAGGTTACACTGATGTCACACAAACCGTTCTCATTATATTAACAATGGTTGGACTTCCCCTGGACAAACCTTGTATCTATATACTACATCTTCTTTATCTATGTATCCACACATGGACACTGAGGCTGCTTCCATATCTTGGCTATTATGAATAATGCTGCAATGAATATGGGAGGGCAGCTGTCTCTTTGAGATCTCAATTTTGTTTCCTCCCCAAAGTGAAATGATTGGATCCTGTGGTAGTTCTATGTAGACCAAAGAGTACCAAGCTTCCGAATAAAAGATGAGTAAGTTTTAAGGATCTAATATACAACAAGGTGACGGTAGTTAAAAATACTATAATGTATATAATGCTTGAAAGATGCTAAGAGAGTAGATCTTACACGTTCTGGCTACAAGAAAGCAAGATAATTATATTAGGTGATGGAGGCATTTAACTAACCCCATTGTGATCATTTCACAACACATATAAGCACATCAATCCATTACACTGCACACCTAAAACTCACACAATGCTGTATGTCAATAAAGCTGGGAGAAAAAAAGAACAAATTTAAAGAACACAACAAAAACAGAATAAAACAAACCTGTACTTCTGTTATTTTAAAGTGAACTTCTAGCACAAAAATCAGAGAATAAAGAAGAAAAATATGTAAGCATAGCTAATGTACAGTTAACAATTCCTGGTCTACATGTTCGACTGCATGTTCAACTTAATAAAATCTGATTCAGGAATGCCTTACTATTTTAAAGGACAGTTTCCCATCCTTACTATCTTTTTCTGTGTATTTTTTTTAGCTAGTTCTGTCTCAGTTAGCTTAAACATGAAGAGAATCTGGCCTTTGAAAAACCAAAATGCTACGAACTTATTTAATTCACTCAAATAGAATGAACACTTGAGTCAATAGGAATTATAATACCACAGGGCCTTCCCTCAGCATTTACAAAAAAAAAAGAAAGAAAGAAAGAAATAAGAACTCAGAAAAAAGATTATTCCCTTCTGGTTAGCTGGGAGTTGAAGAAAGAACAAATAGCATCATTAAAGGCTTCACAGAAGAGCTGACATTGACAACTGGGCAGGAGGTTAGGAAGAAGGGAGGAAGGCATTTTAGGCAGAGGAAAGATGAGTATACACTAAGGGCAAAGAATGGGGCACAGTTTAGGAAAGAGCAAAGGAATATAGGGTGGAAGAAAAGTACGCAACATGAAAAAGGTTTTTTTTTAAAGATTTTATTTATTTCTAGAAAGAGAAAGAGAGGGAGAGAGACATCAATGTGTGGTTGCTTTGTGTGCACCCCCTACTGGGAACCAGGCTCACAGCCCAGGCATGCGCCCTGACTGGGAATTGAACCAGTGACCCTTTGGTTTGCAGGCCAGCACTCAATCCACTGAGCCACACAAGTCAGGGCAAAAGAAAAGTTTTAAAGGTAGATGTGGACCAGACTTTGGAGGCTGGGCCACAAAATTCAATGCTTCAATTTTTACTCAGACCTTTTTCTGTATTAGACATAATTCTCAAAAGCAGAATTGAAAAATAGGGATATCCTAGTAGGCTGATGGGGGATAGTGGTGGGAGAAGGAGCATTAAGAATAGCAGTCAGCCCTGGCTGGTGTAGTTCAGTGGATTGAGCGGGCCTGTGAACCAAATCATCGCTGGTTTGATTCCCAGTCAGGGCACGTGACTGGGTTGTGGGCCATATCCCTAGTATGGGGTGTGCTAGAGGCAACCACACATTGATGTTTCACTCCTTCTCTTTTCTCCCTCCCTTCCCCATCTCTCTAACATAGATAAATAAAATCTAAAAAAAAAAAATAGCAGTCAGTGATAATAAATATCAAGGGCAAAGAGAGAAAAGTGATTAAAAAAAGATACAACTCAAAATGCTTTTTTAGAGGGCTATTTAGCATCAGTACTGCACAAAGCCATTTTGGAGCCTGGGGTATAAAGAAAAATCAGTAATACTATATCTTTATTTAAAATATTGATATTTTGTTCCCCATGTTTTTTAAATTAACTTTGTTTTTAAATGGTGCATTAAAATATTATTTATTTTGACTACTAAGTTTTGGGGCACCCTCTTAAACTTTACTCCTGAGGCAAGTACCCAACTTTTTTGTATGAAAGCATACACACATGTCAGAAGTTCCTAGGGACTATGACTGTGTAATAACGGACTTCCAGACTGATGGCCCTGAGCCAACAACAACAAAAAAGGATCACAGGGGTCAGCAGCAGGAGGGGGGAAATGGGGACAAATGTACCTGAACAATAAAAAATAAATTAGCTAAAAAGGATTAATTCCTATTATAAATATTTAAGAGGACAGGGAAGTCCATAATTTATTTTTAAAAGATTCCCCCTATAATGTTATTAAAACAATATGACCTTTAGCCTTTATGGAGGGAAGGAGCTGAGCTGGAGTTACGTAGAACACTCCTTTACGTGAAACAGTGCCAGTATCGGGCAGTAAGTTTTCTGGCATCTAGGTAGAGTTTAAGTTTCAGTCAATGTGCTAGCCAAGTGCCAGGTACTCAGTTCTTCAACGGAAACAGAGTCTGTCTATAATTCTTTCTGTGTTCTCTGAATACCGTCTGTTTCTCAAGGTTATCCAGGGAGAAGTTAAGTTTTTTCCAAAAGCCCTTCTCCCATTCCTCTGACCTTTTCAGGGTGACATTTTACCTCTCTTTGGTGGTCGGACATGATATGTTAAGTCATTAATGACCAGCTTAAAGTCATCAAGGAGGAGGAGGTCTATCCCCGTTGAGGCAGCGACTCGAACACCATCTGTGAAAAAAATTTAATGTGAAAATTTAAACCTGTCATATGGTCATAATTATTTAAGAATGGTCAGGAAAACATAATCCTTAAAATAAGTTTCCAAAAGTATATCTCTCTTAAATTTCATTTGGAAATCTAGGGTCACTGGGACATCTTACAATTGTCTATGATGGAAGGTGGTTGAGTAAAATATTAGTATTTTGCACTATATGGTACTTTTCTGTATGGTTGATGATTAGATGCCAGTAATTCATTAGGGATGAATGCTAGGTTAGCAAGGTACACCAAACTGGTCTACTAATTATACTACTAGTTGAGCTGAATATTAAGTATATTTATAATATTTATAGCATAGAAACACGGCAAATTGTTAACAATTGGTAAATTCAAGTGAAGGGTAAGTGGGTACTTATTGTACTGGCCTTTTAAGTTTTCTGTAGATTTAAAATGTTTCAAAGTAAAAATGGGGAAAAACGTAAGGCACTAAGAAAATAAACAAATGAAATGGGTATCATGTCAAATGGGAATTTTTAGTGCCTTTTTAGTTTTTTAAATGTGTTTTTATTTTGGTAAACTTTTATGTGAATGCCATGAGAAAATCTAAAGAAGTCCTAATATTTCATATCTCCAGAGATGAGGGCTCAACCACTGTAAAAATTTATTCTATGCCTAAGGTAATGACAGAAGGTCTAAATAACAGAAAATGCCTATGGCATCATATGTGAGCTGCTTTTGAATGAGACTCTCCATGTGCATACATTTATTAATACTGAACAGTTATACTCTGAAGATCAATGGGAGAGAAATCACTTTTTCTCCTGACACTGGCTGAGCAAAGAAAGTTAAGAGTAAGGGACTCTTTTGCAGCTACTTGTGGGTGTGTGAGTGGATTGGGGGGAACGGATGGGTGGGAACTAACAATGAAGATGACTGTACCTGGTGAATAGACGGCAACTCTGTCAATTCCCCGATCCTCTTCTTGTAGTTGCCGTAAAAACACACCGACAGAGTCTGAGATAGGTTTGAGTGTGAACTGGCAGCGTTCACGCCGGGATGGCAGCCTCACAGATATCACAGGTAACCCATTTTGATACACCACCGTCACATCTGAATGGAAAAGAGCAACATTCATATGAATGTTAGATTTCATTATAAGTTACAACTAAATTATCACCATTCTTATATGGGATCTATTATTAGTAGTATGGTTTAAAATGTTTTCAAAGGTCTATGAATATGTCCTTTATTAACTTACGGGAGATCATATGAATCATACAACTCACTTTTCAGAAAAACAAAAATATGTAAAGGATTATCTTCCAAGTGGATCAGAGAGAAGCTTTCTCGAGAATTTGAGGTAAAGTTCTTGGTACTGCTGAAGAACTTTACTGGATTCCCTTTAGTAAGATTTTATTAAGTAGCCAGCGACTGCTAGCTGACTCCATAACCTACAGGAGGTGGCTCTTGAGAGCCAGAGCTGCCCAGAAGCCCGGGAGAGCCATGGCTGGGTGGCTCTCACAGTTGGTTGGAGCACTGTCCTGTACACCAGAGGTTGCAGATTCAATGCCTGGTCGAGGTGTGTGTGTGTACAGGAGGCAACCGATTGATATTTCTTTCTCACATCAATGTTTCTGTCTTTCTCTCAAGATCAATAAACAAAAATTTAAAGAAAAGAATCTGGGGAATGACTGACATCTTGAAGTACACACCAATAAGCGAGACTCTCACTCAAGGATAGTCAATTCATATTAATAATACAGTATTATATCCAAGGTGCTTAATAAGCAAGCATTCTCTTATACGATATGGACACATTATGATATAATAAAAAAATGGTCCCTTTTATGCTCTCCTGAACATTTTCCTCAGGTAAGTGAGAAGCCAAAGACTAACTATTTGGGACTTTCTAACAAAAGTTAGTGAGTTAGTAATATTATTGTAAGCTACACAACTGAAATGACTTCCCACAACAGTATGGCTCTGAATTCCTTATCTTTTTCCTCAATAGTCTTAATTTGCAGAGCCTGTCACTAAAACAAATGTAAGAATAATTCTTTCAAAGTACTAATTTTCAAATGAATTTTTTAAAATAAACTAATTTCGAACCAGAAATTTTTACACAAGTAACCAAGCATTTAAAGATAAGATAGCACTAAGGAAGAAAAGATGCTTTATAGTCCAATCTGGGCTGGAATTCTGGTTGTTAACTTTGGACATATTATATAACTTCTCTGAGCCTCACTTTTTTCATATATAAAATGGGTTGATAGACTTGTTGTAAGGTATAAAATAAACCATTTAAAACACTTAGCACACTGATTAACACATGGTGATTATATTGCTTTATTAGCATTCTTAAAAAATAAAAAGGAACATTCTATAATGATCACAGATGCATCAAATTTTCCATAATCATGTACTTCTTACTTCTTTACCTATTCTAGTAATGTATAAGGTCTACAATGTATACAAAAAGCTGCATACTAAATTATTTCATGACTTAAAATTTTAAAGCAACCCTCCCTGGCTGGTGTAACTCAGTGGATTGAGCACGGGCCTGTGAAGCAAAGGGTTGCTGGTTTGATTCCCAGTTAGGGCACATGCCTGGGTTGCAGGCCAGGTCTCCAGTAGGGGACACATGAGAGGCAACCATACATCGATGTTTCTCTTACACTCTTTCTCCTTCCTATTCCCTCTCTCTAGAAATAAATAAAATACTCAAAAAATTTTTTTAAAGCAACCTTTATTAAGACACAATTTATAAATAACAAAATACACTCTTATTTTAAATGGATGTGTGATGAATCTTGACACAATAATCAAAATTCCCTGAGCCCCATCCCAGTTATTTCCTTAGTAACCACTGTTTCAATTTTTGTTACCACAGATAATTTGTTTTTCTACAGTTTCATACCACTGGAATCATATATTATGTACATTTAAAAAATTATTTATTTTTAGACAGAGGGGAAAGGAGGGGAAAGAGAGGGAGAGAAACACTAATGTGTGGTTGCCTCTTGAGTGCCCCCTACTGGGGACCTGACCTTCAATCAGGCATGTGCCCCAACTGAGAATCAAACCAGCGACCCTTTGGTTTGCAGGACAGCATTCAATCCACCAAGCCACACTAGTCAGGGCTCATGTATAATTTTTAATCTGGATTCTTTCTTTCAGCATAATGATTTTGAGATTCATTTGTTTTGTTGCATGCATTACTAGTTCATTCAATTTTTCTTCATGCTGAAGGTGTCTTTTTTTTAATTGAATTTTTTGAGGTGACATTGGTTTGCAAAACCATACAGGTTTCAACTACAACTCAACAAAACATCATTTGCACACTGCTCTGTGCTCTGTTCACCCTAAGTAAAGTCTCTTTCCATCCATTTCCCCTGCCTTTGTCCACCTCCACCTAAACTCCTAGCCCTCATTCCCTCTGGCTATCCCCACACTGCTGTTTGTGTCTACATGTTATGTATACATGGTTTTTTGTTAATCCCTTTACCCTCTTTCATCTAGTCTCCCAACTCCCCTCCCCTCTGACAGCTGTCAGTGTCTTCCACATAACCATGGCTCCTTCTATTTTGTTCGTCAGTCTATTTTGTTTATTAGATTCCACATATAAGTGAGATCAAATGGTATTTGTCTTTCTCTGACTGACCTATTTCACTTAACATTAATAATTGCCAGGTCTGCCCATGCTGCTGCAAAGCGTAAGAGTTCCTTCTTTCTTTACGGTCACATCATATTCCATTGTGTAAATGTACCACAGCTCTTTAGTTGTCTTTCACTTCATTTGACATAATTTTTTTGGATTGTATTGTGACAGCTGCCATATCAATGTGCATTGAAAAAAAAACTTATCACAATTGGTGAATTTTTGTGTAACTATTTTAATACTGAAGATGGGAGAAAATATGAAACATTTTCAGCACATTATGCTTTATTATTTCAAGAAAGGCAAAAAACACAACTGAAACACACAAAAAAAGATTTATGCAGCGTATGAATAATGTGCTATGACTGATTGAATGTGTCAAAGTGATTTGCAAAGTTTTATGATGGAGATTTCTCACTGGACAATGCTCCATGGTTGGGTAGACAAGTTAAGTTGATAGTGATTATATCGAGGCATCAATTGAGAACAATCAATATGATACCATGTGGGAGATAGCCAACATATTAAAAATATCCAAATCAATAAAATTATTCAAGAAAATGAAAAAACCTCTCTTATTTTACATAAAAAACCATATGGACTTTCTGGCCAACCCAGTATTTCCAGGTTTTTTTTCATCAGCTTCCTTTTGGGTAGTTTTAATTGGTACATGCTTCAATGTCACTGATCTTTTCTTGAGTAGTGTTTAATCTCCTGTTAATTCCATCTGCACTGTTTTCTACTTCAGGTACAATTTTCATCTCTGGAAGTTCCATTTTTCTACTTTTAATTTTTTTATCCTCACCTGAGGACATTTTATTTTCATTAGTTTTAGAGAGAGAGGAAGGGAAAGACAAAGCATCAATGTGAGAAAGAAGCATGGATTGGCTGCCTTCTCTAGACACTTGATCAGGGATCCTATGCGCTCAGACCAGGCAGGGATTGAACCCGAAACCTAGGTACGTGTCCTGACTGGTAATCAAACCTGTAACTTCTCCATTACAAGATGACACCCCAAACAACTGAACCACACTGGCCAGGGCCATTTGTTTATTTTTATAACTTCTATTTCTCTTCATGTTATGCTTTTGTTTTCCTTCTCTCTGAATGTAAGGATCCTATTTATAATACCTATTTTAGAGGGACTTCCGCCAAGATGGAGGCGTAGGTGGAAACACTGCCTTCTCCCACAACCAAGTTTGAATACAACAAAGGTTTGGAGAACAAAGACGCAGCCAAAGAACAGAAAATTGAACTATACGGAAGTCCAACAACAACGAACAGTTCTACCCGACGGGTAAGAGGGGCGGAGCCAGCAGCAGAGCAGGGTTGGGCAGGAAGGATCCCCTGACCCCAGGCGCCCAGGCATCCGGGGTAGCGCCAGTGGACCCAGTGAAGGCTTGGGACGGCGGGAGTGAGAAGTGAGACAGACCGCGCAGCCCCCAGCAACAAACCCAGCTCGGCTGACCACGATCGCACATTCATGCGCAGTGGGACGAATCTCACAGCCCACGGTGGTGGGAGGAAGCAAAGGGTGCTTGCCATTGCCTTCCTTTGGCCCCACCCCCAGCGTCACAACCCAGCAACTGGGTCGCCTGGCCCTAGTGAACACCTAGGGCTCTGCTCCTCATACATAACAGGCATGAACAATCCAAAATATGGCTCAAGAAGAACTCAAAGCCCCGGAGCCAATAACTCTAAGTGACCAGGAAATAGTGCAACTCTCAGGTGCACAATTCAAGACACTGTTTATCAGGATACTAACAGAACTGGTTGATTATAGTCACAAATTAGAGGAACATATGAAGGCTAAACTAATTGAAATGAAGGGAAATGCACAGAAAACCAATAGTGATGGAAAGGAAACTGGGACTCAAATCAAGGGGGTGGACCAGAAGGAAGAAAGAAATGACCAAACAGGAAAAAGTAAAGTTACAAGAATTCAAAAAAATGAGGAGAGGATTAGGAACCTCCAGGACATCTTTAAACGTTCCAACATCTGAATTATAGGGGTACCAGAAGGGGAAAAGAAACAGCCATGAGTGGAAAACTTATTTGAACAAATAATAAAGGAGAACTTCCCCAATCTGGCGAAGGAAATAGACTTCCAGGAAGTCCAGGAAGCTCAGAGAGTCCCAAAGAAGTTGGACCCAAGAAGGAACACACCAAGGCACATCATAATTACATTAGCCAAGATTAAAATGAAGGAGAGAATCCTAGAAGCAGCAAGAGAAAAGGGGACAGTCACCTACAAAGGAGTTCCCATCAGACTGTCAGCGGATTTCTCAAAAGAGACCTTACAGGCAAGAAGGAGCTGGAAAGAAGTATTCCAAGTCATGAAAGGCAAGGACCTACATCCAAGACTGCTCTATCCAGCAGAGCTTTCATTTAGAATGGAAGGGCAGATAAAATGCTTCTCAGATAAGGTCAAATTCAAGGAGTTCATCATCACCAAGCCCTTATTATATGAAATGTTAAAGGGACTTATCTAAGAAAAAGAAGATAAAAAATAGGAACAGTGAAAGGACAGCAAACTCACAGTTACTAACAACCACACCTAAAACAAAAGCAAACCAAGAGGACAGCTAGATCAGGAGTGGAACCATAGAAATGAAGAATACATGGAGGGTTAGCAACAGGGGAGTGGAAGGAGGAGAAGGGGGGAGAAGATACAGAAAATAAGTAGCATAGATGGTAGGTAAAAAATAGATAGGGGGGAGGGCAAGAATAGTAGGGAAAATATAGAATCTGAGGAACTTGAGACACGTGGGCATAAACTAAAGGGGGGAAGGGTGGGGGAGGGGGTGTGTAGGGTGGAGGGGAATGAAGGGAGGAATAGAACAACTGTAATGGTATAATCAATAAAATATATTAAAAAAATAAAAAAAATAAAAATAAAAAAATACCTATTTTAAAACCCTCATTTGTTAATGCCATCCTCTCATCACTTATAGGTCTATTTCAACTGATTGATTTTTATTCTAGTTCTTTCCTATTTCTTCATATTCCTGGTCATTTTTGATTAGAGGTTAGAAATTGTTAATTTTATATTGTTGAATGCTGGGTCTTGTTCAGTTAAGTTACTTTCAAGTCTTTGAAAAGGTCTATTAGGACAGATCTAGAGAACCCTTTGTCTGAGGGCCAGTTTGGTCCCGTTCCAAGGTACGGTTCTTCTGAGAGTCTCTACTGCACGTTCACGTATTCAGTGATGTCTCTCCTTTTGGCTAGAGAGAAGTTAAAGGATTTCTGGCCCTATATGAACACTGAGAATTATTCATTTTATAGCTCCCAGTAACTGTTTTCCATGGAAGTTGTTCTGGCCTGGTATTATGGTTCAGAACTCAGCCCAAACCTCAGGCTCTGAGCTAGGACGATATAGGGTTAATCCCATTTGTTTCTCTTCTCTCAGAGATCGCAGTCCTGTGCTGTTGTCCAATGTCTAAAAATAGTCATTTCACACATTTCGTCTGGTGTTCTAGTTGTTGACAGTAGGATGGCAACTCCCATGGCAGTTAGTTCTTTGTGAATACATGGTTTGAATTTTACATAAAAACTAAAAAGAAGTCAGGTCAAAAATCCCCACTGCTTTTTTCCTTCCAAAAGGAGGGTCTCTGTTTCTAAGGAAGAAGAGGCCAGACATAGTAATATAAACTTAATGCACAGCATGTACAAACTAAAGTTTTCAGTATCTAAAGGTATCTGAAATTTTTTCAGTTTCTTTATCATTTCTAAAAGAATCTTAGCAATCCAGTGTTTGTTTTCTTAAAGTCACAGCTACTAACATGAATATTCCTATTTTCTGCAGGCAGCAATGATGAATTCATAAAATTAAGTGGTCACTGTATTTTTCAGACCATAAGACGTACCCAGGTTTTAGAGGAAGAAAACAGGAAAAATTTTAGAAGCAAAAAATGTGGTAAAATAGTTAATAACATAAGTAGCATAATATTTCACCAATATAAATGTAAACAGAACTCAATAGCAGCATTAACAACCATTATTCCTCCCAAATTTGAGCGGGGGAAAAAGTGCATCTTACAGTCCGAAAGATACGGTAACTTGTTCACCTGGTATTTTTCCCTTCAATTATTTCCTTTCTATATGTGAAAAAAACTATTGAACCACAGATTTTTAAAAAATAGACAGTTGAATTTAAATAAAAGATAGGCTTTTTAATCTGATGTAGTCTAATTTGTTTACTCTTTCCTTTATATTCCTTGCCCTAGGAGATGTATTGGTGAAAATATCTGTGTGGGACATCTGAAATTTTCCTGCCTATGTTCTCCTCTGAGATTTTTATGGTGTCACAATTTATATTTAAGTCTTTTATCCATCTTGGGTTTATTTTGGTGTGTGGTGTAATTTGGTGGTCTAGTTTCATTTTTTTTGCATGTACCTGTCCAGGTCTCCTACATTCATTGAAGAGGCTATTTTTACTCCATTTTTTTGCTCCTGCCCCCTTTGTTAAATATTCACTGACCATAGAGACATGGACTTACCCCTTCCCATTCTTTCCCCGGTTATTCCTCACCCCACTCCCCTCTGGTCACTGTCAGTTTGTTCTTTATTTCCACATCTGTGGTTCTATTTTGCTCGCTTGTTTATTTTATTGATTAGCTTCCACTTATAGGTGAGATCATATGGTATTTATCTTTCACTACCTGGCTTATTTCACTTAGCATAATGCTCTCCAGTTCCGTCCAAGTCTTTGAAATGGTCTATTAGGACAGATGCTGTTGAGAAGGGTAGGAGTTCTTTCTTTCTGCTGAGTAGTATTCCATTATGAAAATGTACCACAGTTTTTAGATCCACTCATTTACTGATGGGCACTTAGGCTGTTTCCAGCCCTTGGCTATTAGAAATAGCACTGCTATGAACATAGGTTGTGCATAGGGGTGCATAGGTTCTTTTGATGTTTCAGGATTCTTAGGGTATATTCCCAGCAGTGGACTCACTGGATCAAAAGGCAGTTCCATTTTTAGTTTTTTGAGGAAATTCCATACTGTTTTTCACAGTGGCTGCACCAGTCTGGATTCCCACCAACAGTGCACTAGGGTTCCCCTGTCTCCACAATCTCACCAGCACTTATTGTTTGTTGATTTGTTTATGATGGTCATTCTGACCAGTGTGAACTGGTATTTCATTGTGGTTTTAATTTGCATCTCTCTGATGGCTAGTGATATTGAGCATCCTTTCATATGTCTATGGACCCACTCTATGTCCTCCCTGGAGAAGGGTCTGTGCAGGTGAAGGAACATCTATTAAGGACCCATAGGCATGGACAACAGAGTAGGGACTGATTGTGGGAGTGGGGGAGGGAGGATGGGCAGGACAGGGGAGAGCAATGGTGAGAAAAATTGAGAAAACTGTCATTGAACAATAAAAAAAAAAGGGTTTGGCCTCTTGCATCTCAGCCACCGACATGCCATCCAGACTGAGGAAGACCCGGAAACTTCCGGGCCACATGAGCCACGACCACAGCTGCATCAGCAGGCACAGGAAGCACCTGGGAGGCTGAGGTAGTTTCCCAGGTTACTTTGGGAAAGTTTGAGGCATTACCACTTAAAGAGGCACCAGAGCTCCTGCCCCACTGTGAACCTTAATAAACTGTGGAGCTTGGTCAGTGAGCAGACACAGGTAAATGCTGCCAAAAACAGGCCTGGAGCCACTCCCATCCTTGTGGGGGGGTCAGGCCGTGCTGGCAGCCTGAAGCCACACAGGGGCGAGTTCACTAAATGCTCACAAGTGCAAAAAAAAAAAAAAAAAAAGTTTGTACAATGCCCAAAGGTAAATTTACTAAAATAATACAGTATTTAAAAATTAGCAATGAAAACTTAGTTTATCCCCCTCAAAATAAAATATTGACTCTTGGGGGAAAAAAAAGATAGGAATCTATGAGTCTTAAAAAGTATGACAAATTTCACTAAAACACCAGTTTCACAGGTAAATGCCTAGGGGTTACTGTTTTAAAGTAACTGAGCCAAAATCAACAGAAAAAAGTGAAGTCTTTCTCACCCACTTTAACTCTTTCCTTGGAGATTCTGAAACTTTTCAAAGGGAAGAAATTGACAGCTTTGAGAAACTCTGCATGGAACAGCACATTTTGGAACTGATAAATCTTTATTATAATACTGCTTTTGAATTAAATCCACAGGTCTCCTTCTTTTCCACACACTAGATTGTAATGTAAAAGTTAGTTTTCTTGGTTTGCAACCAGGAAAGGACAATTACCAAAGTTTTCCCAGTGTTACCATAGATAAAATAACTGCTGGCTGTTGTGAAGTCGAAATGGGCATTTACAAGCTAATGGCAGTTGCCAGCTACTATTCTTCGGAGACGGATACTCTTTCTAAGTGTGACTTTCATGAAGTGACTCCGGTTGGGTTTTTAAAAATCTTTTGCTTTGGTTTCCATTTCAATAAAATAAGAAATAATTTATGTTTTATGCAGTGTGATTCAAAGAAACCTAGAATATATGGGGCACCCAATGTCAATACTGAGAGACAGAACATGACAACAGATTTAGGCATAAAAATAAAAAGACAAGGAATTTTTCAGTCTAAAAGAACTGCAAGGTAAACAGACATTTGGGTTTGAAGAAGGAATTAATTTTTTAAAAATGGAGTTGGGACATCAAGTATAAAAGATGTCATAAAACACAAATGCCTATTATTTAGCTAATTGTTAAGAATGTTTATGAAAATTCATAGTAGGATATGTGGTGTTCAAAACAATGGGTAAAATATCTAAAATATACCATCTTATGAACTTGACTGTATATATAACAGACTTAATACGAAAGGGAACTGGCACAACAAGGAAGCACATGTGGAGCACTGTCTGCAAACTACTTGGTTGAATTTTATATAATGGATGATTCTAGTGGCTTCTGTCTTGTCACAGTCTGTTTCTTTCTTCCCCTTTTTTGTAATATCTACATCAAAAATGTGAAATACAATCAGAATTTTAGTGTTGGAAGGGCTAGGAAAATCATACAGACTAATGCCCTTCTTCCCAGCTAAGAATAAAGTTAAGCCAGGTTATATGATGGTGCTAAGGTCACACACTCCAAATGGCTTTTCATCTCATCTTTTTGACTAAAAAAAAATTGTTTTCTCTCAGGTCACATAAGACATTAAATGGTTGCTAAATTAAGTAATAATTTTAGCCTTTAACTTGTTTTAGCAGCACCTAATGATGTTAACCACTCCTTCACTTTATAAAAACTTTCCTTTTTCCACACTCTCCTGGTTATTTTTACCTTTCTTTTTACACCTTCTAGTTTTCCTTCATTGGCTCTTCTTTCTGTATTCATCCCTTAAGTTTCTAAGTGCTCTGTCCTAGACCTCTGTGCTTATCCATTCACATACTCTCTGGGAACTGGGCCACACAACAGGAGGTGAGCAGGGGTGAGCGAGTGAACAGCCAGTCCCCATGGCTTGCACTACCTACCACCTGAGCACCGCCTCCTGTCAGATCAGCAGCAGCATCAGATTCTCACTGTAGGGCAAACCCAGCTGTGCACTGAGCCCTCAGGGATCTAGGTTGTGTGCTCCTTACGAGGATCTAATGCCTGGTGATCTGAGGTGGAGCTGAGGCGGTGATGCTAGTGCTGGGGAGCGGCTGCGCATACAGATCATCATTAGCAGAGGTGTGACTGCACAGAGACCACAATAAGTCAACTGCTTGTGGACTCATATCAAAACCCTATCAGTGAGTGGCAACTGACAATTACGCTGCATCTGGTGGCAGGCTTTAAGTCAGAATCTGACACCTATTTCAGTCTGCATGTGGCCCGCCCATTATTTATTTACCACTTCTGTCCATGCCTCTTTCTTGCACTGCACACTTGTCTAAACCTAGCATGTGGTGAGTTGTATAATTATTTCATTATATGTTACAATGTAATAATAATAGATATAAAGTGCACAATAAAAGTAATGCAATTGAATCATCCTGGTCTGTGGAAAAATTGTCTTCCACGAAACCGGTCCCTAGTGCCAAAAAGGTTGGGGACTGCTGCTGTAGGCAATCTCATATCCTTCCAAAGTGTCAGCCACCATCTAAATGTTGATGCCCTAAACCTATATTCAACTGTCTGCTGGACAACTAACTAGGTTTCCCACAGGCATACCTCAAACCTCAAAAATCCTGAAATTAAACTAATTTCCTCAAACCAGCCATCTCTGACAGTTTTCATCTCAGTCAGTAACACCATCATTACATAAGTATTGTCCAATCCAGAAAGTGACTACTCTGTGGATGAAAAGAGGGCCACATACTAAACCTGAGAAGCTCAGGTGAGGCCTGCATGGTGTCCTTACAAACTCAAGGACCAAAAGTAACCACCACATAGGATGGTCTGAACGTAGAAATTCCTAGTAACCAGGAATGAATCACAGTGGGTAGTCACACCCTGGCCTGTAGCTTCCTTGACATGGGTCAATCTACCTTAAGTGAGCCTGTCTACTGTCTTTTGGCATCGGAGATAACATATTTTTGAAATGTTAGAGTAATCTTTTCCAGACCCTTTAAAACACAACTGCCTGCACCAGAGCAGGAGACCACAGAACCCCTCGTTTTTATCTTGTTGCTCAAATATCATCTCTTTTGCACTGTGTTTATTGAGGCAGCTTAGTAAGAAGCTAGGAAAATGACCTGGCAAAGTGGAATGGGGAAACTGAGACAGATAGTTCAATGGCTGAGCAATTAGCAGCCAAGCAATAAACAACCGATCTTACCTTCTCTAACCAAAGACACCTAAGAGCAGGAAGTTTACATCTCTTTTCCCCAAAGAGCTGGTAGCTTAAATCTCCCTTGTCAGTGAGACAGAAAACAGAGATGCAATTAGTGCCACTGGAGCCAGATAAACCCAAGAATGAATGAAAGTCAGGAATAAACAACAACAATAACAATAAACAATTAGAGCCAGAAGAATCCAAGATAGAGGTGTGGCTGACCAGCGAATGATCTCAAACCCCACTGGACCATTAGTTTTGATACATCAGCATATTAAAAGGCATACCTGGAAAGCTGGTGAATATTGATTGAGACCTCCCCTAAAATTCCTGCCTGCAGAAAATTGATAAAAACCCTTAGGACAAAGAATGGCAGTGTGTGCTCTCCCTTGAGCATGCCCGTGCCCCTCTCCTTTTCCTCAGATGTGTATTTTCACTTCATTTCTCCTGAGCTCTAAGGTTCTGACTTGTAACCAGGGGAGCAGTGGGCAGTGGCAGCTCATCCAGGTCAACCCCCTGATCCAGTCTCCAAGGGCCCTTCTTTTACCTCTGTGACTTTTCAGCAAGCCAAGCAACCCTACCATGGCTCACTTCTGCCTCTGTGACCTTTTTTTCTGAGTCAAAGCAGCTCTGCTTGGCTCAGTTTTGTTGCTGTGGCCATGCCTCTTCTATCCTAAGCCTTTCCTCTGTCTCACTGTCCCAAGCGTTAATAAAAGCACTGTCAAAATCACCTGAACTTGTGTCTTGAAATTTCTGCTGCATGAAGTCGAAGATCCACATATCCCAGACCGTGCTGGGACAGACTTGCCTCATGCAAGTGTGTGACACTGACCCGTGCTGTGACACTGACCATGTTGTGACCACCAAAGTCAAAGATATACATGTTTCTCCATTTTGCTTTTTACCCAATCCCAGGGATTTCCCTGCTTTGCATTCTCCTGCCTCCTTAATCTACCATGAATAGATTTCACATAACCCTCCATGTGTCTCCTCTTTTTATTCTAATGTATAAAAGCGGCAAAACTGCTATTCTCTGCCATTTTCTAAAACTTGAGATTTTGCTTCCTGGCAATTGTCATCAGTGTGGTTCAAATAAACTCATAAAAATTTGCTACAGGTTTGGATGTTTCTTACATCAACAACTCTTAGAGCCAGAACATGACATTCATCATATTTAATCGGTCAGCACATCCTTTCATTCTACTTTCTAAAATCTCTCACCCCTCCAATTTGCCCTGGTACCACCATCTTATTCCAGGCCACTGCTGCCTCTTGCATCAGCTACACTGTATTTGGACTTCTCACTTCATTCCAGTCTTGCTCCTTAGCCACACTGAAGCAGGTAATCTTTTTTTCTCCAAACCCTCCTCCCCCATGATCCTGAAGTCGGTATTTTGTATTTATCATTCCTACCCATGACACATACACACAGAGGCAGACACACATAGACACAGATGCACACACACACACTCTCAAATATATTGATACAATATACAGTAAATATTGTGGTAGTCAGCCTCTGAGAGAGCTCTACACGGTCCTTGCCCCTAGGTATTCGCATCCTTATGTGGTCCCAACCCCCATCAAACCATGTCTGGTCTGGATAAACAGAATACAGCAGATGAGATGGTATGTAGCTTCTGAAGCTATGCCGTAGAAGACAGAGTAGCTTCTGTTCTGTTCTCTTGACTCACTTGTGCCGGGGAAGCCAGTACTTAACATAATGAGGACAATCCCACACCCCTCTGGAGAGGCCAACATGGAAAAAAAGTAAGGCCTCCCACCAAGAGCTAGCACCAGCTTCTCAACTCTATTAGTGAGCTGCCTTAGAACTGGATCCTCCAGCCTCAGTCAAGCCTTCAAATGACTGTAGACCTAGCTGACATGGATTACAACCCCATGAGACTTCATATTGCCCAGTGAATTTGTTCCTAAATTCCCAATCCACAGAAATGTGAGATAACTAAAGATTTTTATTGTTTTAAACCACTAAGTATTACCGTAATTTCCTACACAGTATTAAGTACATATGAGATCTGTCCAGAAAAAGTCCATCCATAGTTAATATAATGAGAATGGTTTGTGCAACACTAATGTAACCTGGCAGCCAAGGAGAGTGAACTGGAATGCGCATGTGTGAACTGATGGCTTCACTGTACCAGTCAGTGGGGCGACAGACACTTTTGAGTACGCATGTACAATGTGTGGCCATCACATGAAAAATGGCTGAGCCAGTAGAGCAACACATCTGCATCACATTTTGCATTAAGCTTGAACAGTCCTCTGTAGAAACTATTCAGATGATTCAAAGGCTGCAGCTGTGGGCAACTGGGGATTAGCGGCTTCATCACAACAATGTACCTGCTCATGTATCACGTCTCCTGCAGAATCTTTTCGGAAAACACCAAATCACCCAGGTGACTCAGCCTCGCTACGGCCCAGACTTGGCACCCAGCAAATTCTGGCTTTTCCCAAAACTAAAATCACCTTTGAAAGGGAAGAGATTTCAGACAGTTGATGAGATTCAGGAAAATACGAACAGGCAGGTGATGGTGATGGGGAGAACTATGTGAGGTCCAAAGGTGAAGGGGACAGAGATGTCACTGTTCTATCTAAGTACACTGTTCCTTGTATCTTCTTCAATAAATGTCTCTATTTTTTATGTTACATGGCTGGATACCTCTGGACAGACCTCAAATATATAGCATTAATTTTTGCATGTATTTAGACTTTACATAAATGGTAGCATTATATACAACCTCTACAACTTGGTTTTTATACTCGGTAATGCTTTGAGATTTATTCAAATCGAATCATATTTCTAAATCATTCAATTAAAGTTTTATGGAGAATTATATTAAATATACTACAATTTATTTATCGGTTGAAAACTGAGATTTTTTTCTTCCCTATTATAAATTTTTTAAAAAGACTAAGAGAGTTAGCAGTGTTTTTATTTCTTATATAAATTTGGCCAACTGTTTTATTTCTTTTTAACCTTTTAGAACTTTATGTTCCACATTTGCCATCTGGAATTTACTTTGTGAGGTAAGAAGTCAATTGCAACAGTACTATTGACTGAAGAGTCTACCCAATCTTCTGATTTACAATGCTAATTATATCACATGTCAAATTTCTATATTTGCAAGGTTTCTCTAATCTGATCCTATAATCTTTCCTGTACCAATATTTTACTTTGATTATCATGGTTTAAGAAATATATCTTAATTAGGTGGTTTAGGTAATACTTGCCCTCTTTTCTACTCCAAATTTATCTTAGTTACATGCATAGTTTTATTCTTTCATACACATTTTAAATAAGTTCATGAATTCCTGTTGGGATTTTGATAGTGTTACACTGTTTATAAATTCATGTGGGGGAAACTGATAAACATTCACACTGTTGTCTGCATGTGCACTGACATGGTATAACTCTTCAGTTATCCCTGTCTTCTTTTATGTCCTTCAGTAAAGTGTATTCTGCTCAATAATCAGCTTACAGATTTTTTACTAGTTTCATGCCTAAATACAATAAAATATTTTGTTTTATTTATCTTTAGAGGGGAAGGGAAGGAGAGAGGGAGAGAAATATCAATGTATAGTTGCCTCTCCTGTGTCCCCTGCTGGGAACTGGCCTGCAACCCAGGCATGTGCCCTGACTGGGAATCGAACCGCGATACTCTGGTTTGCAGGCCTGCGCTCAATCCACTGAGCTACACCAGCCAGGGCTAAAATATTTTATTTTAATAATGACTTTTATACTTATAATTTCAAAAGTCTGTATGCTTTTTTTCATTAAATTATGGTATGTTAGACAAAAGTGAGAACACCATTTTAATAGAATAAACTATTATTTTGGTGATATTAAAGCCCTTCCTTATACATCAAGGCAAAATATATCATTGGAATTTATAATTAACATGTATAAACCAAACAGGCTTGCTTCACAATAATCACAGAAGAATCAATTTAAATATGTAAAATAAATAAAAACATCTTTAAATTACTCAAAATATATTAAAATACCTGTCACATATCTGTCACATATTAACATCATTTGAAGAGTACTGATTTTGAAAAACATGTATTTATGTAGAAAATATCTTCTCATATCAGTATAAGAACACTCAATTATATAACCACAACTTTAGCAGTCTGATAAATCCAGTTGTTTGGGTCTTTATGACTAGTAGTACAAATTAAATTTAATCAAATCCACTATATAGTCATTGTGTACTTCAGGTGACTTAGTATTTGTACAATTGAATCTCTGCAGAAGAATGTAAAAAACTATGATATTATTATGAGGCTTTAATGATAAAAGTTGTGAAAACAAAGTCATAAGTCATCTTTTAATATATAGCATTATTAGTCTTATGTGAAACAGTTGTATAATCTATGTACCTTTTGTAATTCTGGTACTTTTAAAATCAGTTTATAAAACGAACTTCTCATAAATTTCAAAAAGCATTTGTGTGAGGTAAAAGGGCATCCCCTCCCTTCCTTCCATTCTACTGAGAATTAAAGATTTTATTTTGCTTTTGTAAAAATGACACCCTGTACTAATATAGTGCTCTAACCCTTTTCTCTTTCTAAGAGATGGTGCTGTTAGGAG
The DNA here is from genome assembly GCF_014824575.4 of Sturnira hondurensis. Lineage (NCBI taxonomy): Eukaryota > Metazoa > Chordata > Mammalia > Chiroptera > Phyllostomidae > Sturnira > Sturnira hondurensis. Next base: position 2,441,763 of record NW_028081392.1, on the reverse strand, counting down.
AGTAACTTCATTAAACTTTGACCCACTTTGATTTCTGGGTGGTGAACAGTGGAGCACAATCTTAAAGTGCAGGGCAGGGATGCAGGACAATCACGGGTTTTGGAATCTCCGATCTGGTGGCACTCAAGTTCTACCACAGGAGACACCTTGAGTCCCTGGGCACATTACTCCACATAACCATACCTCAGTGTCCTTGCCTATCTATAATGGAGGGATTCTAATACCTCACATGGTTTAATGAGAATATATGAAAATGCCTGCTTTAATAGTTTCTCCTGCTTCTCCTAAAATCTAAGGTCTTAAAACCTAAAGACCAAAATCATATAACACATCCAATTATGATTGGAGAAAACTTCCAATCATGCCTTTAAATTTCAAGAGAACAAAAATGACCTGTTCCACTGAAGGCAACAAAGGTTAAGAGTATAAGTTATGTAAACTAATTCTGTGTTCCTTAATATTTTGGGATAATTGACCTCTTTGAGAATATGATTAAAAATTAGATTCTCCATTTAGCCCTATTTCCTGGAAAATTCGAGCAACTTATACATAAAATTTTTATACATTATTTTATTTCATTGGAAACTGATTTCCTTCAGAATGCCTGCTATGGAATGAATTATATTGCCTTTCCCTCTCCCTCAAATCATATGCTGAAGTTTTAATGCCCAATGTGACTACGTGGAGACAGGATCGTTAAGGTTAAATGAGGTCATGAAAGTGGGGCCCTGATCTGATAGAACCGTGGCTTTATAAGAGTAAGTGCTCTTTCCACTCCCCACTGTGAGAGGTGGCCATCTGCAGGCTAGGAATAGAGTTCTTACCAGAACCTGACCATGCTGGCACCCTGATCTCAGACTTCCAGCCTCCAAAACTGAGAGAAAATATATGTTTGTTCTTTAAGCCACCAAGTCTATGGTATTTTGGTAAGGCAGCCTGAGGACACTACTACATTGCATATTTTAAAAATGAATGTTTATAAAAACTGAAGCATTTTTCTTCTTTTAAAGCAAAATCAGTGGCTATTTGCTATTTTTAAAGGCACAATGAAAACAAGACTATAAATTAAAACAAAATAAACTTTAATTATATATAGAAGAACATTTCAATGACAAGACTGCCATTGTTTTGGAACATTGTTCTTAAATATCATCTTTGACATCTAAAAGGTCTGCGTGCTCGCTTCGGCAGCACATATACTAAAAGGTCGGGACTTTCTGTCCTGGCCAGTGTGGGTCAGTTGGTTGGAGCATCATCCTGTAACCCCAAAAGTTGCAAGTTCAATTCCTGGTCAGGGCACATACCCAGGTTGTAGGTTTGATCCATCGCATAAGGAATTGATGTTTTTCTCTCTCACATCGATGCTTCTCTTCCTCTCTGTCTCCCTCCCTTCCCCGCTCTCTAAAATCAATAAGCATGTCCTCAGGTGAGGAAAAATATAAAGTAAAATAAAAAATAAAAAATAAAAGGTTGTGCCTTTCTGTTTTGATGAAAAGAAGTTGTGAAAACTCTGAGACTCTAAGAAAGGTACTCACATAGTGTGGTAACAACTTCTAGAGCTCACTTTGCCAGATGATGTTATGCTAGGCATGCGCAAGGAACCTAAGAATTCTCCAAGACTTGCAGGATTAAATTCAGGTCACTGCTTTGATGTAATATCAAAATGAAAAGATTACAAATCCAAGTTTCAGTTTTAAGGTTTCTTAGTAGAGATAATCTTCAAGAGCTCTGAATTTTAATTCTGGCAGAGAAATGGACATGGCTTTCTGTCCATAACCAGGACATAGAGAAACTCCTCCAGCAGTTGGGAAATTTAGATTGTTGTCTACTTCTAATTGCCTACTTTAGAGCTATAGCTTGTTTAAAATAGTTCATGATCTTTCTACTAAGTCAGTAATAACAACTATAAGGTCTTAAATTGGAAGACTATGCTCACTCATAAAGCCCCAGGTATCCCTAAATAAATCAAGCCATAACTAAACTCTTCCTCCTATTAAGCTTTCTCCTCTTTTAAAAAGAAAAACTCCTGTCTAACATTTAATAAAGTAAAGAAAAAAATTCTATTTTGATTCTTTTTCTTATTAAATCTTGTTCTCATGAAGAGTGATTACTTCTGTGGTAGCAAGCAAGGCTTCCTTCAAGTCTGTTGGAAGAGTCTTCGGTACCAACCAGTTTATGCCAATGGGGGTGGTGGGGGGGAACCAATGCATTATTACAGTGGGTGAAGCTCCTCTCTTCTCCAAAGTAAGATAAATATGCATGTTGCCAAGTTTGGAAGATGCATCATTTGTGTAGAAAGTAAAGTAACAAGATCTTCCTCAGTGTCAAAAAATGTTTTTTTTGGTATTTAATGTGGCCAAGAAATTGAACATTTTTTGAAACATGGTAATAGTTATTAATAATGTTAACAACCTTTCTAATTTCCATAAGAGAATCTTACATATTCAAGATTTTTCTTTGGCTGTGTCAACTTGCTTACTATCAGATAAAAACTAAAAACTAACTCTTCAGAGCAATATCAATAGTTTCATCAATTGCACTATGGAGGGAAATGGGATAGTTTCTAATTTCTTCAAAACTTACTTCAAAATATTGGAATAAATGTCACAATCCTGGAATAGATGACATCATTTGAAATTTGATATAAATCTGCTTCTATTCCAAGCTAAGCCAGTTCAAATACTGTGAGCAAATAAAACTTAAAGTTCTGTCCAATTTCATTTGCCTGCTTTTCTTGGCAATGTGAAAGTCAATTTTGTAGAATCCTTAAAAAAAAAAGGGAGAGACTTTGTGATGGAGTAAGTTCAACCACATTCTGGTCATTTCAAACTGAAACTTATACTTACAAAAAACCTTCAAACTGTAGAATATGTTTCAAAAATGGAAAAATATAAGGTGTTTGAGTTGTTCCAACTTCATATTTAGGTCGGTGAGAACTCTAACCACGTTAACACACTGAGGCTTTGTGCTCCATCTTTGGACTTTCATTACTTTCCTTTCATTTTTTGTTACGTTTTTTAAAAGTTGGAATGAAAGATGGTGGTGGGATGTGTTTGTGCCCTCAGTATGATGACAAGCACAGAATTTACAACTGTATACAAGAGTGTGACCATTAGTAACACAGCATGACTCAAAAAAATGATCTTCTCTTTCCTCAAAAACTATTTCAAAACTGCTAGAAAATAAAGAACATGTACAAACCAATACTAAGAAGGTAGTCATTTTTTGGAATGAGCAAAAAATTTGGATGCTTTACCAGAGAAAATATTTGAATGGTTAATAAGCATCTGAAAAAATGCTTAACATCATTAGTCATCAGTGAAATGCAGATTAAAACCACAATGAAAACAATCCGCTCCAATGCCTATAATCAAGAAGACTGGCCATACCGAGTGTTAGGAAGGGTACAGGGAATTTGGAACAGTTATACAATGCTGGTGGGAATGCAAATTGGTACAGCCACTTTGGAATACAGTCTTATAATTTGTTAAAAAGTTGAACATATATTTACCATATTACTCAGCCATTCCACTCCCAATTATCTACTCAAGAGAAATTAAAACATATGCCACACAAAGACTTCTATGCAAATGTTCATAGCAGCATCATTCTTGATAGTTCAAAATGAAAACAACTTAAATGCCTTTTATTTGGTGAGTGAATAAACAAAATATGGTATTTTCACGTACTAAACTACTACTCAACAATAAAAATAAAGAACTATAATACATGCTACAATATGAATAAACCTCAAAAGCATTATGATATGTAAAAGCATCTAGATACAAAAGACTACATATTGCATGAACCATTTATATGACATTTTAAGAAAGGGTTTAAGTAGAGAGACAGAAACAAGATTAGTCGTTGCCTGGGGCTTAGAGTAGGAGCAGGGGTTGATTGCAAAACAGGAACAGAGGAATTTTTATGGGAGAAACAAGCAGCCTAAAGCTGGATTCTTATGATATTTGCACAACCACATGTAAATTTTGTGGTATGTAAAATATATCTCAATAAAGCTTTTTAGAAAAACTACCAGACAATGACCCTAGGGGGTAGCGCAGTTGGTTAGAGTGCTGTCCCAATACACCAAGGTTGTGGGGTTGATCCCTGGTCAGGGAAGAAACAAGAATCAACCAATGAATGTATAACTAAATAGAATAACAAAACTGATGTCTTGTTCTCTCTCAAATCAATAAATTAAAAAATAATTTAAAAAAAAAGTAACAAGACACCCTGGCTGGTGTGGCTTAGTAGACTGAGTGCCAGCCTGCAAACCTAGGGGTCACTGGTTCAATTCCCAGTCAGAGCATATGTCTGGGTTTTGGGCCAGGTCCCCAGTAGAGGGCGTGTGAGATGCAACCATACATTGATGTTTTCTCCATCTCTTTTTCCCTCCTTTCCCCTCTCTCTAAAAATAAATAAATAAAATATTTTTAAAAAGAAGTAACAACCTGGCTGCTGTAGCTCAGTGGACTGAGTGTGGGCCTGCGAACCACACGATCGAGGTTTGATTCCCAGTCAGGGCACATGCCTGAGTTGCAGGCCAGTTCCCAGCAGGGAACGCTCGAGAGGCAACCATACATTGATATTTCTCTCCTTCTCTCCTTCCCTTCCCCTCTAAAGATAAATAAATAAAATCTTAAAAAAAAAAAAAAGAAGTAACAGGGTAAAAATCAAGAGAAAAAATTCAGCGTACATATCTAGTCCCCAAACCATCCATAGACATTAGGTTAAGAATTTATATATTATACCTGGATTAATAGTTGATTGTTTATTATTAAACAGAAATTTCCAATACTTTCCATTACCAAAATTACTTACCCTCAAACAATTTTTGTAATAAAATCTTTCATATTTTTGTTAACTACAAAATAAATACAACTCTCTCCCACAGTTCACAATACAGAGCTAACTGAATCGCATTACATTTTTTTTCAAGGTGGATAAAAGATTTAATTTTAATTTTTTAAAAATATATTTTATTGATTATGCCATTGCAGTTGCCCATTTCTCCCCTTCACTCCCCTCCACCCTGCACACTCCTCCCCCACCATTCCCCCTTTTGTTCATGTCCATGTGCCACAAGTTCTTTAGATTCTGTATTTCCCATAGTATTCCTGCCCTCCCCCTATTTTCTACCTACCATCTATGCTACTTATTTTCTGTTTCTCCTCCCCCCTTCTCCTCCTCCCACTCCCCTGTTGCTAACCCTCCATGTGATCTCCATTTCTATGGTTCCACTCCCGATCTAGCTGTCCTCTTAGTTTGCTTTTGTTTTAGGTGTGGTTGTTAATAACTGCGAGTTTGCTGTCCTTTCACTGTTCCTATTTTTTATCTTCTTTTTCTTAGGTAAGTCCCTCTAACATTTCATATAATAAGGGCTTGGTGATGATGAACTCCCTGAATTTGACCTTATCTGAGAAGCACTTTATCTGCCCTTCCATTCTAAATGAAAGCTTTGCTGGATAGAGCAGTCTTGGATGTAGGTCCTTGCCTTTCATGACTTGGAATACTTCTTTCCAGCCCCTTCTTGCCTGTAAGGTCTCTTTTGAGAAATCCGCTGACAGTCTGATGGGTACTCCTTTGTAGGTGACTGTCCTATTATCTATTGCTGCTTCTAGAATTCTCTACTTCATTTTAATCTTGGCTAATGTAATTATGATGTGCCTTGGTGTGTTCCTTCTTGGGTCCAACTTCTTTGGGACTCTCTGAGCTTCCTAGACTTCCTGGAAGTCTATTTCCTTTGCCAGATTGGGGAAGTTCTCCTTTATTATTTGTTCAAATAAGTTTTCCATTTGTGGCTGTTCCTCTTCCCCTTCTGGTACCCCTATAATTCGGATGTTGGAACGTTTAAAGATGTCCTGGAGGTTCCTAAGCCTCTCCTCATTTTTTTTGAATTCTTGTTTCTTCCTTCTTTTCTGTTTGGTTGTTTTTTTCTTCCTTCTGGTCCACTCCCTTGATTTGAGTCCCAGTTTCCTTTCCATCACTATTGGTTTCCTGTGCATTTCCCTTCATTTCAATTAGTTTAGCTTCCATTTGTTCCTCTAATTTGTGACTAAAATCAATGAGTTCTGTGAGCATCCTGATCACCAGTGTTTTGAACTGTGCATCTGAAAGGTTGGCTACTTCTTGGTCACTTAGACTTGTAGACTCTGGGGCTTTGAGCTGTTCTTGAGTCATAATGTTTGGTCTGTTCGCACCTGTTATGTATGAGGGGCGGAGCCTTAGGTGTTCCCCAGGGCCGGGCTACTCAGTCGCTGGGTTGTGACTCCGTCTGGCTGAGTGGTTCATTGTTGTCGGACTTCCGTACAGTTCTATTTTCACTGTTTTGGCTGCGTTTTTGTTCCTAAAACTTTGCTGTCTTTAAATTTAGTTGTGGGAGGGGGCACAGTGTTTCCACCTATGCCTCCATCTTGGCCAGAAGTCCAAAAGATTTAAATATAAGTTGTGACACCATAAAAGTCCAGAGGAGAACACAGGCAGGAAAATCTGAGCTATTCCATGCAGCAATATCTTCATTGATATGTTCCCCCACCAACCTCTTCCTCACCTCCAGATTCTAGTTTCTCTGCACAGCTCAGGTTTCAGAAGTCCCGCATTACATTTCTGTGCAGAGAAATGAAGCCAGACAGAAGAGGCCATTTTTTCCTTGCTCTTATATTAGCTCACCTTTGGCACTTTCCCTGTAGTTAAGGTGAAGATATGTCCTGGCTTATGCTATTGAAACTGTTAGTACAACTCTGGCTCTCCCCCTTTCACTCTCAAAAGTGTCCTGGGTAGATGATAAATTATACACTCAACCTGTATACAGACGCATTACTTTCATCCTTAACTTCCATCAACAAGAAAGGGAACACCTAAAGGCTTTGAAGGCCTTAGTTATAAATCATACAATTGTAAAAATTTCACAGTGAGTCATCTTACATTTGAGAATCTGGGGCATAGAGAAATCAAAATGAGAACCCTAAAGCCACATCTTTTAGATTAGGGGTCTATAACACTACCATAACTACCACCCTTTAAAAAGTAAGAGTTTTTGGTGGGTAAGTACTATTTCTGAAGGGTAAGTGCATTTTCCTCTTGGAGGTAGTATTTACTTGCGTCTGTATAGTATTATTTAATACTATCTCCATGTCATAGATAAGGAAAGAGATTTTGAAACGTTACCCTGCCTAAGGTTATAAGGTGGTTAAATAATGAAATGGGGTGCAAACTTAGGTCTGCTTGAGTCCAAAGATCTTCTCTTAACCTCTAAGCACAGTGCCCCTCCTGAAGGGAAACACAGATGTGGGTCCAGGTGTGTGCATGTGCACCTGTGTGCAATACATCCAAAGCAGGTCTTGAGTTGAGGTCCATGAGACTAGGGATTCTCTGAGTTGGTTTAAGGGAGTCTGGTCATTAAGAAATTACATGTAAAATTTCGTATGTGTATATATAAATTTCCTTCTAGAGAAAGAATCTAGAGCCTACACTAGATTCTTAAAAGTATTTATCACACATACAAAAAATAAGTACCTTTTAGATTGCTTCAGTAGAGAAGTTAAACATTTAAGATAATCTATATATTTTATATCAGCTATCACAGTCATAACTAAAAGATTTGCCAAACCACATTATTAACAAGCTATTACTGAGGGCAGTATATACTAGTGATATATACTAAAAATTAGGGTCAAGCCCTCTTTTGGTAACAGACTGACCTGTGGTCACCACAGAGCAATAAATGACGGCAGAGCTGTTCACTACTGGTGTTCAACTCTATTAAAGTAGCTGTGCATCAAGCAGAGTTTTCTCACATGCTCTATTGACCTAAGGTAAAATTAATTAAGAAATACAAAATAAGAAAGACATATAATTTGGTAGTAGTAAGGATACTCACTGAGTTACCGGTACATTAAATCAAATAATTTTGTGCTTCTATTTCTTGATAGCCAATATGAGTTACTTTTCTTATTGGTAGGAAATTTAGAAGCCACTGTTCAGGCCCTCTTTCCCAGAGCTGACTGGACCCCATAAAGCATGACTGACCCTAATTATTTTATGAGCCTTTATCCTCAGGACCAGAACATTACTGGAAGTGCCCTGAAGGCGCAGAGGCTCCGGAACTTGTGAAAAAGGACATCCCAGACCACAATGGCCACAAACCCTGCACCCAAAGATAATGTCAAAACACTTTGCAGCCTAACTCAAACATCCTGCTCTACAACCGCCCCATTACCCTCCAGAAGCTCACAGTCCGACCCCTCAGGGTTGGGGCTGGTGCATCCTCTGTACCTAGTCCTTCCCTTTCCTTGGGGAACCGAAAATAAAACTTTTACTCTCTGCACATTCTTGTGAATTCTTTCATGGCCTGTGTCACCAAACACCCGAACACTTTTAGCTTTTGTAAAAATATTACCTTCAATTCCCCACACAACACAGAGACAACCTATTAGCCACCTAATATATGTATATAAATTAAAAAGCAAGCACTCAGTACTTTTTTACAGCTGAGGACAGGTAGGTGTGTTGACCCCAGTCAAAACTCAATATGTGGGCAGATGCATTTATGTCCTTGGATAACATGCAGACAGATACGCCAGTACGACTGTACCATTGTTACATTAATGAAATATTTTCATACAAACTAGCATACAGGATAATAGTAACTGCATTAAGTGGTAAAATTAATAATATAAATTCCCAAATAAATTCAGTAGTTCAAGTTAATTGACTCTGAATATCTTCACAACTACTGGCAGACGACTATACTGTTGTAGTATAATTTAGTTGATACTGAATATACATAAGCTACTAGATACATACTAATATATATTCACAATATATAACAATTTCAGACAATGTTATGAAAGCTAGAAATTTTTTAATGAAATGCTGCTAGTTTTTTTAAAGCTGAGAAGATTCAAAATTACAAACAGTATTTTATACATTGAGAGAAATTCTCTCTTTATTTAGACTATCCAATCATGTCACCCTGTAAGGTAATTCGGGAAGGTAAGAGGACCTGGGAGTGGTGCTGGCATAGATGTGGACAGCACCCAGCTGGATGTTTGGTGGGCCAAGACAGTGTTAGGGTTAAGTGTGATAGCCGCCCACTGCTTTGAAGGAGCCAGAGAGGAAACGAAGTAGGTGGCATGGGGAGGTGGCATTATGGTGCGCTGGCTTTCAGCCGTGTGGGAAACACTGGCATCTGCGCACATACTGAGTGTTGACTGGGGTCAACGTACGTACCTGTCCTCAGCTGTAAAATAGTACTGAGTGCTGCTTTTTAATTTATATACATGTATTACTTTATCAGTTCTTTATGTCTCAAAGAGATAAGAAAAAGAAAGCCAGTTACTATTTTTCTTATTTTGATTCTGGTCTATTTTTCCTTTCAACTTCTCCATATTACAAGTGAGTAATCACAAATGGATATTTCCCCCAAGTTTAGAGAATGTGGCAAATACGAACACACTATATATTCAGATAACTAAACAGCTCTGGGAGGGGGTCTTGATAACATTGCAACTACCTATATTGATTAAATACAGAGGATCCTAGGACTTTCTTTTTCTTTTTTTTTTTTTTGATCCTAGGACTTTCATGGTTCGCCTGGGGTTTGTTCAGTTTCAGGTGTCCTTATAAGTTTGGAGGATATTCTTTTGATGGCTGCTCTAAGAATGAATGTTTATAAGGTTGAAATTAGAGTTCTATCAAACTAAAGTTAACACAGATGAAATATATTTAACAGTCAGCCCTTAGCAAATAATCTAAACTATAAATGTACAATACTGGGTAAGAGAAATGACAAGAGTAGTAAACATATCTCCCCTACTATTGTAAAAACAAGCAATATTTAGATCCTGTTGTCAGTGGGCAGCATCATGGACATTTACAAAGGACAGTATATAGTCCCCAAGCATCTGTCCCCTCTTTTCCACATCAAGAAGAGTATTACAGCCTTGACTCTAAAGGAAGAAAAAGACAAGCAAGAGGGTGGAGGTAGGTCTCGGCTTTGAACTGCTTCCATGTAGACTCCCATAGCAGGAAGGGGCTGGGATGTTTACTATCCATATATGAAGACCCAGTGGTTAGAAAATACAGAAGATGCTGCTTCTGTGACCTTCCATCCACTGTGTCCCCAGTTTTAAAACAAACAAACAAAAAAACCAGACAGTAATATTCCATACTTCTGAAAACTTGATGGGTCTATTAGTTTTTCTCACCAATTCCTCCTCTAAATTCACTAGATCCTCATTCAAATTTTATTTCTCTTCTTTAATCTACCTCCTTCTTTCTCTGACTCACAGCCAATTTTAAGCGCAAGAGTATAGTTTATAAATTTATGTCAGTTAGAGGATGGGAAACCTGAGTTAATAGGAGGGGAAAGAAACAGACATAAAAAATGGATTAAATGGATTTGCTAACACTCACCATCAGAGGGCACAACAGTACTGCAATACACCACACCCAAATTCTGCCAAGAAGAGGGCCTCTGCTGTACCTGCAAAACACAAAGACCCGTCTACAGTCAAGACAGAGCAACACGTTATACACATACCTATGTATATATAAAAAGAATAGCTTTTTGAATACTTAAGTAATATGTATTCTTTGTAGAGAAGTTAAAAAATACAGATAAAAGATTCTCAGGCTGGTGTGGCTCAGTGGATGGAGTGCCAGCCTGGGAACCAAAGGCTTGCCAGTTTGAAACCCAGTTGGGGCACATGTCTGGATTGCAGGTCAGGTCCCCAGTAGGGGGCGCATGAGAGGCAATCACACATTATTGTTTCTCTCCCTCCCTTTCTCTTCCCGTTCCTCTCTCTCTAAAAATAGATAAATAAAAATTAAAATAAAAAATACGAATAAAAAATAAAAGTCTCTCAAACTCCCATCATCCTAAAATACTAAGTTTTGCCGTGTATACTGCACACCCATGTTTTCGTGCGCATTATACATGGGACTACCGCACCCACGGTATGTAGTCATCATAGCCATCTATAACACATGTCCTTATTTTTCCCTCAAAAATCTGGGCAAAGGTGTGCATTATTCACGGCAAAATACAGTAATGGTAAGGAACATTTTGGTTTGTTTTCAAGATTGCATACAAACACATTTATATACACACATCACACAAATTGTTTTTCCACCTACTTTTAAAAACACTTAATATTAGTTTTAAGTGCTATCAAGTGTAAACTCAAGTTTCCTGCTTCCTCCTCTTGCTGGTTTTTAGACCTGCATTTTTAAAATGTCTTTTGCTAGGTATCATCAGTTATTAAGTAACTGTATCACAAATTTGCTGTTATTAGGTAAATATTTAGTCTCTCTGTTTATTCTCCTCTAAAAAAAACTTGGTCAGGCAACTTCATTCCTTGAATCTTTGATCACCACCATCTTTTGATTAGAAGGAAAACATTTCATCAAAGAGTAGTGTCATTGTGCATTCAGGTCTGAAATTCAGGTTCTCACGTTAAACTAAGTTTCAGAAAGAATACTGAATTTGTTTCTGACTTGCCACATGCTTAATTTATCCCTCTATACCTTTTACTTTCCCAGCCCCAAAAAGTTCTAAAGGAGTAAGAAAGGAAAGCATTAACTGACTAAAAACCAATGTATTAGCCTCAGAGCCAAATACTACATTCCACTCCATCAGCCCAAAGAGAGGTCACTCAGAACTCTGCAACCGCACATGCCTCGACACAGCTGTGGCGCGTAGCAGACTTTACATCCTTCAGGTGAATATCATTAACCCCCACTCCTTCCAACAGAGAGCACACAGAAATGTGAGTTGGCCTTTATTTAAAAATGTAAATAATCATTTAAAATTACTTGAGACTTACTCCACAGTTGATCGCGACACAGTAATGTGTTTCGATAGGGGTATTATCTTTAAGTTAATATATGGTGATGAGCAAAAGTAGGTTTACAGTTGTAATACAAATAAATAATACAATAACAAATAATAATACAACAATAAACTCTGTGCTTTGTGTACTTACCTCTGTAAACCTAGGTTTGCCCACTCCTATGTATGGTGACTTTACTGTGGACTGTGGCTTTCAAAAACCTTTAAAAGTTTCAAAACACTCAGTTAAACTCAATCTTACTCAGAGGTCCAGGGATGCTCTGGTTTAAGACTGGTGTGCTGGTAGACCCTACGATCCCAATCCTTTGCTTGAGACCCCTAAAGGGATTGAACAAATATGTGGGCTCTATGAATTGGTTTGAAAACTAATGCTGGAAGGCATAGGGAGATGAGTCTGATGCCTTATTCTACACAGGAGAAAACGGAGACCCAAAGAATGAAAATAACTTACTAAAAGTCACATAGCAGAATCGGGATTAGCATGCAGGCTCAATGCTGCTCATCATCTATATAGGGGTCAAACTCATTTTCACTGGAGGTCACATCAACCTTGAGGTTGCCATCAAAGGGCCAAAATAATTTTGGGACTGTATAAATGTAACCACTCCTTAACTGTTAAGGAGTTGAAATTATATCCAGCCTTTTGAAGGCAGCCGTGAGGCTGATGTGGCTCTGGGTGAAAATGAGTCTGACGCTCCTGATCTACACAAACTGCTCGGGGCCTCGGTCTTGTCTGCTATGTGTCTCAGTGTGCTAGGATATTTAGGTATTTCTTAGCAATATGATTTTATTTAAAATGTTTATTTTATATCTTTTGAATAAATAGGACAAGTAAATGATACAAAATTCAAAAGTAGAAAAAGGAAGTAAAAAATTACATCTTTTACACTCGGTATGGGTTTTCCTCCAATCCCTGTGGCCCAGCCACTCTCTCTTCTCTCTAAAGGTTAACTCTGGGAATCTAACCAAAGGCAGAGTCATACACACACAGTCTGCATCTGTGTGTGTGTTGGGGCAGGTTTTAAAACACATATATAGCAGCACACTGAGTCCCATCACTCATTTGTTTGTTCTTCACTTATCTTACTGGTTTTTAGTGACTGAATGGAATTACATGGTATACATCTTCACAAATGCCTACTGGCAATCTTTGATTATTAAAATACATGGTACTAGAATGAATATCTTTGCCTATGGGTACAGATATTGGAGGTCGAAATACTTTAAGAGAAAGTGACAGGTAAAGTTATGTATACTCTACATTTTGAAAGCTATTAACAAATTGTTTTTCATGGAAGTTATATGCATTTTCATACCTACAAATTATACTCTTGTTCACTTAATGAGTATCTGGTTCCCAACACCTTCCTAAATAATGTATTATCAAATTCAGTTTGCAATGTCATGGGCGAACAGTATTTCACCACAGTTGCAATTTGCATCTCTGTATTACCACTGAGGATTTACACACGTTTTTGCCTGTCAAAGCAGTACTTGTAATTTGCTTTTCTATGAACTAAGTATTTATATGCTTTGTCAATTTTTTCAATTTCATTTTTAGTCTTTGAGTTTTATTTTGTAAATGTTCTTCAAATATTAAGAAAATCAGCCCTTTGTCAACAAAATGTTATAAAATTTTCCCTGGTATTTCACTTTGTCCATGGTATTTTTGTATCAGAGTTCCTATTCTGATTTAGTAACTTACTCTAACTGCAACCTTGGGCAAGTTCATTAACCTCTTTATGCCTCAGTTCCTTCATTGAAAAATGGACAAAGAGTAATACTAGCTCTTACCACATAAAGTTGCTGTGAAGACAAAATAAATAATACATAGTGTATAAGGCATTAGAACAGTGCTGGCACACAATTAAATGCTCAATAAATGTTAGGTTTTTGTCTTAGGTTGAGATTGTATTAACTCCATGCTAACTTTTTCCATACCAACATAAGGAAAACTGAAATCCATATGATTTTGAGTGTTTTTACTGAAAAGCCTTCTTTCCACTTAAGTCTTTGTGTCCCTGAGAGACACATTAAAGTTTTCTTCATACAGATTTTGTATGTCTTCTTCCCTAATGCAATGCTTGCTCACTCTCTCTCTGTGTCTAATGCAATGTTTTTTCAAATTGTCTTGTCCAGTATTAAGATCATACATTTTTGGTTGCATGTGCAAGTTATGTCTTTACCTGTCCTTTCATTTTTTTACTCTTCTTGAGTTTCTTTGTTTTTAGGAATGACTCTGAAGAGTTTTCTTTGTGATCTAATTGGGATTTTCTATTAGGTAAATTCAGCCTATTTATATCTATTAATACAACATTCTGAGGCCTGTCCAGAAAAAGTCCAGCCATTGTTAATATAACAAGAACTGCTTGTGTTACACCGATGTAACCTGGCAGCCAAGGAGAGTGGACTGGAGTGTGCACACGGGAATAGTGACGACTTCACTGTACTAGTCAGTAAGGGCAGCAGAAGCTGATGAGTAAGCATATATACTGTGTGGCTGTTGCATTCAAAATGATTGACTAGAGCGACGTATCTGCCTCAAATTTTGTGTTAAGCTTTAACATTCCTCTGCAGAAACTATTCAGATGATGCAGAAGGCCGCAGCTATGGGCAACAGGTGATTGGCAGCTCATCACAACAACACACTAGCTCATGTATCACCTCTAGAGCAGAATTTGGCAAAACGTCAAATCACCTAGGTGACTCAGGCCCCCTGTGGCCCAGATATGACACACTGCAACTTCTGGCTTTTCCCAAAACTAAAATCACCTGTGAAAGGGAAGAGATTTCAGACAGTTGTTGAGGTTCAGGAAATACGACCAGGCAGGTGGTGGTGATGGGGAGCTGTGTGAGGTCCCAAGGTGGCTACTTTAAGGAAACTGAAGTATTACTGTATTATGTACAATGTTTTTTTTATTTCGTATCTTTTTCAATAAATGTCTCTATTTTTCATAGTACATGGGTGGATACTTTCTGGACAGATCTCATCTATTTAATCTCCTTTGAGTTATCAAATTTTATGCTATAAAATTTTATTCTTTCTGTTTTTATTGTTTTATTTTCTTCAAAACAGTTTATGAAATGGAAGGGCTTGCTTTGTTTTAGTAATACATGTAATTCTTCTGATAATATGGGAGATACATTTTTTGCGTTAGTAGTTATTTCAGAGTAGAAGTCTAAGTTCTTTTAACTGCTTTTAAGTTCCAATATTACCTCTCTGACTTCATTTCCTACCTCTCTTCCTCTCAATCACTCTGCCTTAGCCTCCCTAGACTCTTCCCGGTTTCTCGTACGCACCAGCCATCTCTCACTCAGGACCTGGCACCTGTTGCCTCTGCTCAGACTACCATTTCTCCAGATAACTATTCGGCTCCCTCACTTCCTTCAAATCTTTACTCAAATTTCATTTTCCTACACTGTCCTACTCTGGCCATTCAATTCTATATGGCAATCCCATCAATTGGTCTCTCTCTCTTTCTCTATATGTAAGTGTGTGTTTACATATAAATAGTGTAGCATAGCATATAAATAGCATAGTATAGTGTATGCTATATACTATGTACACTCGTAATAGTGTATAACATACACTATTTTTATTGCAGGCAATGATGAACTTAATATAGTTAGGCTTTTCCTTCTCCTTTATCATCAAATTTAGTTCATTATCTATTTCTCTTAGACTCCTTCCTTCCTTCCTTCCTTCCTTCCTTCCTTCCTTCCTTCCTTCCTTCCTTCCTTCCTTCTTCTTTCTTTCCACCTGCCTACCTACCTGTCAATCATCTGCCTACCTACGTATAGCCCCACCTCCATACCTCTTCTGTTAGGTTCATTGATTTTAAACAGTATCTTTTGATAGCCTCCTTCATTTTTCCAATTTTGTTAGTTATATTATTACTACATTGGCAAGGTTGTAAACATTCACATTCAGCTCTGTAAAACCTAATCTTCACATTTTAGTTTTTTCCCCTCACACGGGGTAACCTGCTTCAGTGCCTGTAGCCAAAGGGCAGGGTCCAGGCAGTGGTCGAAGGCCGCAGTCTGTTGTGACATGGGGCACTGAGAGACCATAAATCATTTGTTTTAGTTTTAACTTTATGAACCAATGGACTCTATACTTACTACCAATACTTTAACTGTAGCTTCGCCTTTCTTTTCTTGGTTAGGTGCACTTCAAGTAGGGCTCATAAGAGCTAAATTACCTGAAGTTTGGCATATTAAAAATATTTGTATTTGCCTTTATGTTGAGTGATTTTTAAAATTGGCACAAAATTCCCACATTAATTTTTCCTCAAAGATGGCGTAGGTAAAAAGTGTCAGTGGTGAATGCTCCTTTGGCGAAGTCTGAGACCAGCCACTTCTGGAGAACTGAGCCCTCTTGGCTTTACTGGATCGGTAACCACAGGTGTCATCCCTTGGGGTCTTCTCACACACAGCTGACCTTCTCTCGGTCTGGCAGCCTTTCGTCATAGACAGTGCTTTAGGATTGCAGAGATCTCTGTCATTGTCTAAAAGTCAAGCTTGTATTTCTGTTCCTTATTCTCCTTGTTATAGTAAGGTGCTTTCAAGCAAAGGGTCCTTTACTGGGCCATTATTTCTTAAAGTAGGAGCTTTTTAACATGGACATTTTAAAGCACACACAGAAATAGAGAACACAGTGCAATGGATTTCTTTCACCTGCTTCTATATTTATCAACATTTTATCAAACTTCATTCATCTAGATCTACCCAGTTTCCCCACAGAGTATCTTAAAGGAAATGCCAACCATCATATTGCTTTACCAGAAAATATTTCAGTATACTAGGCCATTTTAAAAATAGGAAGTCCCCAGTCCTCCATGCTTTTAAAACTTATTCCCAACAATAATAAAAGATGTTTTTGAGGGCAGAGAATTACATAACTACATGGTTGCTTATGAATATTATTTATTAGGATGCTCTAGAACATAGGTTGGCAGATCAGCCACCAGTTTTTGTAAGTAAAATTTTACCTGGAACATAACCAAGTCCATTTGTTTACCTACCATCGACGCTTCACCCACCTCCTTCCACACCACCACAACAACACAACTGAGTAACTGCGTGGTTGCAGGAGAGCTGAGTAGCTTCAGCAGAGATGGTATGACCCACAAAGCCTAATATTTATCATCTGGCTCTTTAAGATGTCTGATGACCCCCTTGCTGTGGAACCTGGCCTCTGTAGTTTTGAGGTAACTCATTTGCCCAAAGTCCTTCCCAGTCCCTTACTTCTATAATGATACTGGTAATTATAAAATATTACTTATTAAGTGTTCACAAACACACACATATAGGTCCTTTTCTTTATTCAAACCTTCTAATAGCCTATAGTCTAATAAGGTCAATAGAAACAAAAATGAAATATGTTTAAAAATGAAATGAAATTAAAAGACTTGAATGAAAAATGAAATATTCCTTGAAATACAGCAGCAGCAACAACAAATAAAGCAAAACAAAGACAAAAAGAGGAATATAAGTGCTCAAGGCCAAAGAAACATTATTATTCTAAATGATTCCACAGATATCCTAGATTGAATATATTTCATTGTTTAAATTGTATGTTCTTTTTTTTTTAGTTTTTATAATGTATTTTACTTAACTCAGCCATATAAAATATTGCTATTTTAACATGCAATCATTATAAAAATTATTAATGGGCTATTCCTCTGTGCTGAATCTTTTTTTTTATTATGCAAAACTATATTTTATTTTATTTAAATTTTTTAATGGTGGAGGGTAAGTGTAAATTGTATGTTCTTACTAAATCATAGCAAAATAGGAAGCTTTTAATAAATACTTGACTGATGCCAAAAACTTTAAAAATACATCAAGAACTTAAAAACAAAGCCATTTAGGCAAATGGCTTGTATTATTAAACTATTTAAACTTCATAGGCAGAGAACAAGTTAAGAAAGTAAAAATACAGAGTGTGCAGAAATCATCAAAGGGTACATCTCTAGGCAATACCAATGCCAAAGGAACAAGGCAATTTGGTACTAACACAGACCCTTGAAAAGGAAATACAGGCTTATACTTTTGATAGGAGACAGTCCACATCTTTGATAAGTAACATTAGAGCTTCTACGAAAAACAAGGGTTTTCAGTTAGTAAAAGTGTAACATCTCTCCTGGTATTACAAACATTTCCCTTTCATCCTGACTCCAAGACAAGAAAAATGCTAGTGTTATCAAGTTAGAATTATACTACAAAACACTGTAATTTTATTTGCACAAGTACTAAGATCCCAGTTAATAAAAAATTAAAATTTTAGTATTATAAAAAGACATTTAATGCCCTCAGAGCAAATTATTAAATTCAAGTCAAAGCTTACTTTAAAATTCTTTACTACTATCATAAATTATACAACTTCTCCTACACTCACCTTTCATTGTTCAGAAGAGCAAACTCAGCAATATATCCTGCCAGCAACTTTGGAAGACTGTCAAGTTTAAATAACTTGTCAATTCCCCCAAGTACTCGAAGGTGGTTAGACGTTAGAGTAGAACAGGAAAAAACAGAAGATAGGAAGAAAAAGGTTGTTCCTTATTAACCCAGTTTCCCTATTTATGAAAACCTTGGGACCTAATTTCATAGCAAACAAATATTTTATTAACTGTGTCACACTACATCAACAAATATTAACTATATCAAATAGCTTTAGATGAAATAACTATATTTATATATTTGTCCATGGCTAGAACCTTGTTAAAAATAGCCCCACTACATCACAAGTTTAGACATGTTAAATTACATCCCTGTGTTACATTTCCTTTAGTATAACATGAAATGCCTATAAACCCTTTCAATGAGACTAAACCCTTTCGATATATGTTCCAAAAGTTTCTTTATAAAGACCAGACCACCCATATTTCAACAACTCTGCCAAACCTATCTCTGGAATCCGGTGTTTTTGAGCATACTAGGATTAACAATGCACAACTACTTTGGTGAGTCTAAAGCAAGACATACGTATACCAGTTTCTACAAAATGGCACCTGTTTTGTCCATGTCCTAGATACAGTAAAATTATTGAAATATCAAATCAGAAATAATTTTCCACTACTTCGACTCTACCAATATACACTGTGGCTTCAAACTCTCAAGACCTGATATAGGAAGAAAACACCACAATTAGACGACTTGAGCCCAGTTCTAACTTACAATCTTTAATTTCAACCCTAAGTCTCAGTTTCCCCATCTATTAAGTTAAAAACAACAGCAATGGTAACATAATTGACTATTTCACAAGGCTGATATCATATAAGTGACAATAATGATAGGACAACATTTGCATGACTAACATTCTACCAAATGTAAGATACTAGGAAATGTAAACTCAAAACAGATCTTCAATTTACTTAAGAGATTGACTCTTATTGTAAAGAATGTAGTAAGTACAATGCATTTTATAAAGCACAACTATTGCTAAATAGAGCTATTATACAATATAAAGTATTATCCTTCTGATGTTAAAGGTAAATCTGAGGTTTTAAAGAGAATCTCTTCAGATAGTATCATAAACATTTAAAGGATCAGACTAGATACAGGACATATTTTATTCTTCTTTCAATAATTCACCAAGGAAACAAAGTTTCTGATACAGCTTAAGTGAAGGTGGTATTTACATTTGTGAGTTAATATATTACAGTTTAATATTAGAAAATCATTTTCTCCTTGAATATATTACTAAAAATTGTTACTACATTTTATTAGAGCATGGGCAACATTTCCCCCACTAGAATATATTGTTACTTTATAGTAAAAGTCATGATTCAATTTAAATATCTTTGATATTTAAGAGAATTTCACATCTATAAAACAGAGCAGTTTGAAGGACTTTTTGCTGCATCTTTCAACATCAGTTTTCTAATCAGGAAATCAAATTGAGCTCCAAATTATATGTAAAGTAATTTAAAAATTAATACTTGTTCACCAAACTCATGTATTCTGATGATCAAGTAAGACAATGTATATAAAACTACGGAAGGCAAGATCTTAGACACAAGGTTCTTCACCACTGCTGATCTCGCAATACACTAAAATAACCAGAACACTCAAACTTCAACTGTAACTAGTTATATATCATATCATTCAACATATGAACTGATGAAATGTCATTTTTCTTTTTTTAAATATATTTCATTTATTATACCATTACAGTTGTTCTATTCCCCCCCTTTCATTCCCCTCCCCCCGCACACTCCCTCCCCCACCATTCTCCCCCCCTTAGTTTATAACCACGTGTCTCAAGTTCTTTAGATTCTATATTTCCCCCACTATTCTTGCCCTCCCCCCTATCTATTTTCTACCTACCCTCTATGCTATTTTCTGTACCTTCTCCCCCCTTCTCCTCCTCCTACTCCCCTGTTGCTAACCCTCCTTGTGTTCTTCATTTCTATGGTTCCACTCCTGATCTAGCTGTCCTCTTGGTTTGCTTTTGTTTTAGGTGTGGTTGTTAATAACTGTGAGTTTGCTGTCCTTTCACTGTTCATATTTTTCATCTTCTTTTTCTTAAATAAGTCCCTTTAGCATTTCATATAATAAGGGCTTGGTGATGATGAACTCCTTGAACTTGACCTTATCTGAGAAGCACTTTATCTGTCCTTCCATTCTAAATGAAAGTTTTGCTGGATAAAGCAATCTTGGCTGTAGGTCTTTGGATTTCATGACTTGGAATACTTCTTTCCAGCCCCTTCTTGCCTGTAAGGTCTCTTTTGAGAAATCCGCTGACAGTCTGATGGGTACTCCTTTGTAGGTGACTGTCCCCTTATCCCTTGCTGCTTCTAGGATTCTCTCCTTCATTTTAGTCTTGGCTAATGTAATTATGATGTGCCTTGGTGTGTTCCTTCTTGGGTCCAACTTCTTTGGGACTCTCTGAGCTTCCTGGATTTCCTGGAAGTCTATTTCCTTTGCCAGACTGGGGAAGTTCTCCTTTATTATTTGTTCAAATAAGTTTTCCACTCGTGGCTGTTTCTTTCCCCCTTCTGGTACCCCTATAATCCGGATGTTGGAACGTTTAAAGATGTCCTGGAGGTTCCTAAGCCTCTCCTCATTTTTTTGAATTCTCATTTCTTCATTCCTTTCTGGTTGGATGTTTCATTCTTCCTTCTGGTCCATTCTATTGATTTGAGTCCCAGTTTCCTTTGCATCACTATTGGATTCCTGGACATCTCCCTTCATTTCAATTAGTTTAGCCTTCATATGTTCCTCTAATTTGTGGCTATAATTAACCAGTTCTGTGAGCATCCTGATAAACAGTGTCTTGAATTGTGCTTCTGAGAGGCTGGCAATTTCTCGGTCGCTGAGAGTTATCGGCTCTGGGACTTTGAGTTCTTCTTTCGCCATCTTTTGGGCTGTTCGTGCCTGTTCTGTATCAGGATAGGAGCCCTAGGTGTTCACCAGAGCAGGGCAACTCAGTTGCTGGGTTGTGATGCTGTATGTGGGAGCGGCGTCAAAGAGGAGCAATGGCGGTTGCCTCTGCCGCCTCCCGCCTCGGCCCTCACCGGTGCTGCAGCTGCTGCCGTCACCAGGCCCACGCATTTTGTCCCACTGCACGTGAGTGTGCCACCGCCGTCAGCCCTTGCCCCCTGGGGCCTGTGTGGTCCGTCTCGTTGTGTGGGAATGTGCGACCGAGGTCAGTCTGCCCCACACCCTGACTGGGTCCGGGCCACTTGTGCACCTAGGTCAGGGGACCTGTCCTGCCCGACCCTGCTCGCTGCTGGCTCCGCCCCTCTTACCATCCCCGTTGAACGGTTAGATGTACTCAGACTTCCATATAATTCAATTTTCTGTCCTTTGGCTGTGTCTTTGTTTCTCCAAACCTTTGTTGTATTCAAACTTGGTTGTGGGAGAAGGCACAGTGTTTCCACCTATGCCTCCATCTTGGCGGAAGTTCTGAAATGTCATTTTTCATCCTAATATATACAGATATCCACTTAACACTATCAAGAAATGCTCATTTAAGCAAATTTTCTTATATTAGGTTTTGAAATCAATAACTAAGTTCTAAGATTGAAGAGGTGTTATTTTTAGTATATCACTACTTATAAAGTTAAGATAAATTGGTATAAGTTAACTTGATTTATAAATAATATTTTTTAGATTTTGTTATTACCCCCAAATTTAAAACCTATGGTTTATACTGTACAAGAATCAGAGTCCAAAATCTACAAAAAATGAAAGGTGGTATTCAGGAGATCCAAGATGGCGGAGGAGTAAATGGAAGCTGCAAAAATGTCCTCCCAGGACCAATGTGGAACTACAACTAAATTTGTAGAGAAGTCATACTGAATAACCAACTGAATACCAGCTGGAGAGAAGCCTTGGCTACTGGTGTGGACACACAGAAGAAACCAGTTCACCACAATGAGACTGGTAGGGAGTGAGGAGGCATGAGAGGACTGGACTGGCTGGACTCTAAGGGTGGCAGCTGAAGTTCCAGAGGGACTTTTCAGCAGCTGGAGTGTTTCACCTGAGAAGTGTGGGGTCTAAACCCCAAGCTGGGCCCCCTACCCTATAGCACCAGAGCTGAGAAAGGAACCCAGATAACACCCAGCTGTGAAAAGATGTGGGGTTTCTGTCCACCAGGAAGAGACAGCTAGAGACACAGAGAGCCTGTTAAAGGGCCACTGCACAAAAGGGCCAATGCACAAAGTTCTGTTAGCAGCCACTTACTCTGGGCTCAGGCAGTGGCAGGGCAGAGCAGACTAGAGACACGTAAGGAGAGTCTGGGGCATGCAGCTCTGGGGAGAGAACTGAGCAAACAACCCCTAGGATCCCTGTGCTAGTCATTCTCCATACTGCAGAAGCCATCTTTCTCAGGCAGAACACTCCTCTCTAAGTGACTGACATCAGCCTGAGAGGAAGCAATAGCCCTGCCTACTCTGCCCTACCCTGTGGAGCTTAAGCTGGGCTACTGAGTACAGCTTGAGGCTCTATCAGTCATTAAGTTTAACAACTAAGGTGGATTTCTGGTAGCTCTGGGATTTTAGCTGACCCTCCCCTGGCCCTGGCACTGGTAAAAGCTGGCCTTGGATGCATAGCCTGGTTCTTTCTGAACATAAATGGGTCCAGCAGAGACAGCTACAAGCTGTGGATTGCTGAGAGGTCCAAACAGGTTGCACAGGGCCAGTCACAGGCAACATCTGACATAGGACTGCACCAGAGTCTTTGCAGACCTACTTAACACATAGAAACAAACACAAAGAGGCCATCAAAATGCGAAGATAAAGAAATAGGCCCCAAATGAAAGAACAAGGCAATCCTCCAGAATAAGAATTAAATGAAAGGGAGGCAAGCAATTTTTAAAAGATTTTATTTATTTATCTTTAGAGGGAAAGGGAAGGAGAGAGGGAGAGAAATATCAATGTATGGTTGCCTCTCGTGTGTCCCCTGCTGGGAACTGGTCTGCAACCCAGGTATGTGCCCTGACTCGGAATCGAAACGGCGATACTCTGGTTCGCAGGCCTGCGCTCAATCACTGAGCTACACCAGCCAGGGCTGGGAGGCAAGCAATTTAACAGAGCAGAGTTTAGAGTAATGATTATAAGGATACTCAATAGCATGAAAAAAAGACATAGAAACAACAAAATCTAGTAAAACTTCATTGTGTAATCTAGACCCCTAGTTATCTAGGGCAATTCTACACTACATTTGGAATATGTATACCCTGATGGTTGCTACATTTTCCTTAATGGACATACTTTTACTTTCTTGGCTCTCATGAAATATATGTTAATGATAACAGAGCAAGGAATTTCTGCCTTCCTTAAATGACAACTTGTCCTCTCCACAGTGAATCGGAAAGTTATTTTCTATTTTGTTCCTTTCCTTCTACTCCTTAAGAACCTACTATTAACAAGAGAAGTGAAAAACATGGCCTTTTTACATCACCCTACTTGTTTTTATTACAACTATTATTTTATCTAGCATTTTGTTATGAAACTTTTCAAACATACATCAAAATTCAAAGAATTTTACAGTGAATGCTCTTTAAACCCTTCGCCTAGATTCTACATTAACATGTTATCTATCTACCCCTCTATGTTACAGAAATTCTTAACTCTAGTTTTAAAAAATCATTTAAAAATGTACTTAGTCTCCTTCACAACCGTCTTGAGCTGCTCCTAGATCTCCCCCGTACCTCCTTTCATTGCCACACTGCATTCTGATCACCTGTTTAGATGCCTGCTTCCATTTCAGAGTCGTGACCACCCTGAAGACTGACTTCATTTCTTTATATATTGGTACCTTCCCCCCACCATACGAGAAAGTAGAATCTTAATAAATATTTACTTGAGTTGTCTTTGTCTTTTTCCTTATATCTCAGTATCTTTGACTAATTTTAAAACTTGCTTTGTGTCCAGTTTCCCTCCCATGGGAATTGTTATTCTACTGCTAAGTTATTCTGAGAAATAAGGAAGTACTTACTACTTCTATAAGCATTTTTGGAAATATTCAAAGTACAAATTTTCTTACATGTATTAAATCTTTTTTATTTTTAGCTGATGTAGGTATAAATGTATTCCATGTTGCATTGAGGTGGCTATTAAATATACTTCTAATTATTATTTTTAAACAACAAAAACCCCAATGCAAAACCCTTACTTGAAGGGACTGTCTCATAAAACCTAATTTTGTTCATTTCAATAATCATTTGCACAATTTAAAGTAGTATATAGACTTAGATAAAGATGAGGGAATTAAATCAGAATGTAAACTACAATGGGAATGTGAACTCTCAAGTATTTATCAAATGAATGAATGCAGCTAATTTGAAAGATTTTTTTTTAAGACTTTATTTATTTATTTTTAGACAGAGGGGAAGGGAGGGAGAAAGAGCAGGAGAGAAACATTAACATGTGGTTGCCTCTCATGCACCCCTGACCAGGGACCCGGACCACAACCCAGGTATGTGCCCTGACTTGGAATTGAACCAGCTACCCTTTGGTTTGCAGGCCAGACTCAATCCACTGAACCACACCAGGTAGGGTGATAAAAAATATTTTTATTGAGAGTAAAAATGGAACATCACTGGTTGTTCTTTTTGACTGACAGTTCAATTTGGTTATGGTTCTTTTCATCACTTGAATTCGTATTTCCTTCCATAGTACCATTAAAGTCTGCGGAATCTCAGTATTTGTTGATATAACAATATTAGGAAAATAGGTAGTTTCATCTATAAATTAATGTATTGTGCTAAAACTCCCTTCTCTGAAGTAGCATAAAAATTAGGAAAATAAGAACTTTTAGAAATATTTTATTTTGCCTTTGATGATGAATAAACAGGTATTACTTATATTATTCTCAATATTTTATGTAACTAAAATTTTCTGTAGTTTTTCCTTTTTTGTTGGTGGTGCCTGGGGACTAGATGATTCCTGTGCTTGTTTAGATAACTGCCATGGAAAATGCTGTCCATGGATCTGCAACATCAGTTTGAGACGTGCATACTAGATATGCAGACTTCTCAGGCTTGACCGCACACTTAGTGAACCATAATTTGCATTTCAGCAAGAACAGTAGTAAACTCACATGCACATTAAAGTTCATGAAGCTCTGCTGTATTCCATCCAAAGGAGATTCAAGGAGATACATTACTTAAGTGCAGGAGTCTTACATATTTTACCTTTCTCATTTATCAAGACGCTAGTATAAGTATCTAGGACTCATGACACAACAGGAAGAACACTGCATGGAGAGTTAGAAAAACTAGATTCTAGTCTCATCTCTTATAATGTGACCTTGACCCTTAATTCTTCTCATGTGTAAAATAAACAGGTTATATACAACATACACTGTAAGGCCCTTTCAACTTTGAAAGTCTAATAAATTTATGAAATAAACCTTAATAAGTATTAAGAGAAATGGGTCAAGTGTATGTGCTATTCAAGAAATTGGGTCTACTTTTAATGGTATAGAGGTCTTATCCAACAACTACATTTATGTAAGTTTGAAAATCAACCTCTATCTTTCATGTTCACAGTTGCTTTCTGGCAGATGCACAGTGGTGAATAACTTAGGGAGTGGGTGGCTACTATTAATAATTCCCCGCACTGCTTCCTTTGTTCTTGAATGATTATAAAACACAGGTAACAGACAGAATTCAGAAAAAATTAAAATCAGATTCTGTATTTTGTACAGAGCAGGAAGATTGTTAATGTTCTTAAGAAAAACATGGCTGAAATATTTAGAGAATGATTATGATGCTTGACACTGTCAAACAGATCAGGAAACAAGGAATAACAATTATATACACGCGCGCGCGTGTGTGTAGATAGAAATAAAGCATATGTGGCAAAATATCAGTAACTGATGAATCTAGGTGAAGGACGTAAGACTGTGCATTGTACTCTTTCTGCAATTTTTCTGTAGGTTTAAAATTTTTTCCAAATAAAAGTTGAGAGAGAAAAAGAATATAATTCTTGCTATAAATATAGACAATATAGATATAAATTGACCCCAAAATGCCCTGTTCTAGCCTTCCCTTTTTTTAAGAGTAAAATATAATAGATTTATTTTTCTGTAACCTCTGAAATGTAAAAGAAAGACTAGGATAGAAGAAAAACATCATTATACAGTAGATTTCAGTATACACTCCCATGTTGTTTCTTTATTTTGCCTTTTAGTTACAGACTTGCTTCTTCTTTTTCTTAGCTGAGGCTAAAAGGGGGGAAAAGAAGTAGTGGTGAGAAGTCATCTCACATCTTCCTTATATTAATGAAGTAAACAATTTCAAACCAGAAGTAGTCCTTGTGTGAGTTTCAGAGTTGCTCTAGCTTAAGCTAATAATGAAAAAGAATGTAGTTACAACTCACAAATATAAATAACTACAGGCCTTTTTTATTCCCCTGGAACGAGAGGGACACAACAGCTGCTGTAAAAATCACTCTCCAACCTCCCACGCGTTGTGTAAGTATAATAGACTGCCACCACGAGAAGACTAAACCATAAAAAGAGAGGAGTAGGTTTTGCTTCAGAATCCCTTTTCCATTTATTGTAAGTTATTTTACCCAATTAAAAACAAAATGATCATGCTGTCTACATTTCTAATATAACTGTCCTGCTTAATTGTAAGTCTCAATCCAGAACACAAGTAATAGAATCACTCACTAGCTTACTGGTAATGTTTTTTCAGTCCTTCCAGACTATTCAACAGGAATACCATAAGAACAAAAAACCCAACTTCAATTAATGATTTAAAGACATTCATAAGCCTTATTTGTCTTTAACACTTTAGCCTCATACAAATACACAAATTTTGATATATTTTCCTCCTTTTATCTACCTTTAGCAAAGGGAATTTAATTTGCTTGATTTTAAATAATCCTTGATATGGCTGTTCCAAGGTGTAACCTCAGATAATGAACACACTACTTAAAATTAATAGAAAAGAAAAACAGTCATTAAAGGTGTGAGTGCAGTACAAAGGAGACAGTTACAGTAATTTTCATATATGTGTAATTCTAAACTGCAAACACTCAATCCAGAATAGCCCTCAACCCATTCTGCCTGACTCCAGCTGATCTCTACATCTGTTCAGGGATCACATAGGGACCAATCTCTCAGCAAACCATTCTGGTCACAATTTTACACAGTCAAAGAGAATGGCAGGTCCTTATCTACCTATATGTAGAGAGAGGTCCCTGTTACCACTATCACTACTATCCTCTTTGTTTTCTAAGTATGCAGAAGGCCCAATTTTAAAAATTGTTTTAATTATCCTTAGTCCATTCTACAAAGAATTTGGGGGCGACTACAACACACACATATCAAAAAATAATGGTCGATTTTTTAAATTCTAAAATTAAAATTTAAAACCACAACCAAGACAAATAAAAATACTAGAAGACAAAGATTGGAGGGAAAAGGGTATGCGGGCCATCAAAACCTTCATAACTACTGTATTAAGTTCCAAATTACCAAAAAGAAAGAAAAATAGGACTGTTATGCATTAAACAGTCTTCAATAAACACCATTTCTCCAGTTAGGCTTTTCATGGGAGCTGGAAGGAAAAAAGTTGAAGATTTTGTTTTCTGATAAAGGCCTGGACTTAACATTAAAACTGTATGACATTTATTAATTTGTTTGGCTTTTATTGTTCTATTTTATTATTCTAATACCCATTGTATCTATTAAATTCACCCACTGTTGTTGAGTATAGCCGTTCTTTTTTATTGTTGCATTAATATGTATCTTTATATTAATCCTTTGTATGAATATTCCAAAATGGAAATTTGGGCTATTTCCAGATTTGGCCGATAGTGCTGCAGTGAACACTCTTTCCCTAGGTGAACTTACATATGCACATTCTGTGAAGACATAGCTCAGAGTAGAACTGCTGGGCCAAAATACACACATATGACCAACTTTAGCAGATATTGTCAGTTTTCCAACGCGGCAGGTACCAACTTACATATCTCATAGTGTTTAAGAGAGCCAGGTGCTCCACATTCCTGTGACTACCTGGTATGGTCAGTTCTATTAAATTTCGGGTATTCTGGTACCTGTTCATGTTCTATCCTATTTGTTTTATTCCTTGATGGTTAATGTGTTTGATTCTATTCACATGTTTATTGACCATTTAGATAATCTCTGTGAGTAGTCATTAAAATCTCTTGCTCACTTATTTGTTGTTTTTATTAAATTTCTCAATATAGTTAGAATATGAGTCAGATATATGCATTGTACTGTCTTTTCATACTCTGTAGCTTGCTGTTTCTCTCTTAATGGTACCTTGACAAACAAAACTTCTTAATGTTGTCCAATTAGAAATGTTTTCCTTTATGGTCAGTAGTTTTTGTATCCTATTTAAGAAATCTTTTCCTACTCCAAAGTCATATAGCTATTCTCCTATATTTTCTTTAACAAGCTTTATTGTTCTACCTTTCACGTTTATATCTACATTTTACCTAGAATTTTTTGTCTGATGTGAGATGAGGCCAAGATTAAATTTAATTTTTTCCATATTGACCCAGCATCATGCATTGAAAAGACCATCCTTTTGCCACTGAATTGAGATGAAGCATTTGTCATAAATCAGGTACGTGGTTCTGATTCTGTACTTTCTGCTTGTTTCATTTGTCTATTTGTCTACCCTTATACCAGTTCTGCACTATCTTTACTACTAGAGCATTATTAAGTCTTAATAGCTGGTAGTGTAAATCCTTCAAGTTTGTTTTTTCTTCAAGATTGTTTTGGTTTGTCTAAGCCTTCTGCATTTCTTCATACATTTTAAAAGCAGTTTGTTAATTCCCACAGAAAATTTTCCTGGGGTTTTGACTGGGATTACATGAAACACACAGATCAATGAGGGGAAAGCTGACAACCAAACATCGTTGAGTCTTCCAATCCCTAAACATGAATACCCCTCATTCACTTGGGTCATGGTGATTTTTCCCTGCAGAGGTTTGGCACATCTTTAATTAGATTTACTACTTGATATTTTTAGGTTTTTTGATACTATATAAAGAGCATCATTTTTCAAATTCCATCTTCTCTTACAATTTTTGGCATATGGAGATACAACTAATTTTTAAAAGATTTTGTATCAAAGTATAAGATGCATCAAAAAAGAATACTGTAAGTATTGCAGCTGGATGAATGTTTACAAACTGATCATATAAAACATACAACTAATTTTTGTATACTGACTTCATCCAGCAATCTCGTGATACTTGTGTTAATTTTATACATATTTTATCTGTAGATACTTTTGGATTTTGACATAAACGATCACATCACCTGCAAATAACAGTTTATATCTTCCTTTCTATTACTAAGAGTTTATTTTTCCTTCCCTATTGCACTGATTAGGACTTAAAGTCCAATGGTGAATAACGGCGGTGGAAGGCATATCCTTATCTCATGATCTCAAGAGAAAACTTTCAATATTCCCTATTAAATATACATTTATTACAATTTTTTCTAGGTAACCTTATAACAGATTAAGGGAATTCTGTCTATTACTAGGTTGCTGAGAGGATTTTTTGGTTGCTGATACTCATCCGTTTTTTGAAGGATGTTTATACCTATCTTTATTTATGAAGAAAATGGCCCATCCTTTCCCTTTCTTACAGTGTTCTCTTTGGCCACAAAGTAAGTTATAAAGTATTTCTACTTTTTATATTGTCTGAAAAAGTTTTTTTTCCTAAATAGCTATTATTCCTTCCTTAAAGACTAAAAAAAATGTTAGTAAGCCCTGGCTGGTGTAGCTCAGTGGATTGAGTGCGGGCCTGTGAACCACACGATTGCGGTTCGATTCCCAGTCAGGGCACGTGCCTGGGTTGCAGGCCAGTTCCCAGCAGGGGACTCACAAGAGGCAACCATACATTGATATTTTCCTCCTTCTCTTCCCCTCTAAATATAAATAAATTAAAAATCTTTATTAAAAAAGTCAGTAAAACCATATGTTGGCCTGGAGTTTTCTATGTGGGGAGTCTTAAATTATAATTAAATTTCCTTTTAGATAGGAGACTGATTATATTTTCTATTTCTTCTAGTATGAATTACATTGTTTTATGAGTAGGGCCATGCTTTTAAAAAAAAAGTAACACTACTTTTGAGACATAACCTACATACCTTAGAATTCACCTATTATAGTATAAAACTCAATGATTTTTAGTATACACAAAGAGTTCCTCAACTATTACCACAGTTTTTTAAACATTTTTATCATCCCCCCCAAACTTCATATCCAGTCATTTCCTATTCTTCCCTACCTACAACTCCTGACAACCACTAATTTACTTTCTGTCTCTATGGATTTTCCTTTTCTGGACATTTCATATAACTGAAATCATACAGTAGGTGGTATTTTTGTGACTAGCTTCTTTCACTTAGGATGTTGTCAAGGTCCATCTATGTTTTAGCATGTATCGGTACTGCATTCCTCCTCATCACCAGGTAATATTCCATCGTTTGGATACATGACATTTTGTTTATCCACTCATCAGTCCAAGGCCATTTCAGTTATTTTCACTTTTGGGCTATTATGACTAATGCTGACACAAACATTTGTGTATAAGTTTTTGTGTGGACATATGGTTTTATTTCTCTAGGAGGAGAATTGTGAGATCATATGAGAACTCTATATCTGACATTTCAGGGAATGGCCAAATTATTTTTGTAAAGTGGCTGCACCATTTTACATTCTCACCAGCAATGTTTAAGGGTTCCAATTTCTTTACATTTTCACCAACACTTTCTATCTGTCTCTTTTTATTAGAGCCATCTGAGGGGGTGTGAAGTGGTATTTCACTGTGGCTTTGATTTCCATTTCTCTGACGACTAACGATGTTAAGTATCTTTTCATGTGCTTATTAGCCACTTATGTATTTTACTTGAAGAACTGTCTACTCAGATCATTTTAAACCCATTTTTAAATTGGATTATTTGTCCTTTTGAGTTTCGCTTTGTTTTTGGCAAGTTATGTTATTCTAGAAACTTGTCAATTTAATGTGAATTTTCAAATTTATTGGCATAAAGCTGTTCAGATACCCTCTTACTTTTTAAATAACTACAGAATCTGTAGTGATATTTCATTTTTTTGTTCCTGATATTGGTAAATTATGTCTACTTTTCTTCTTAATCTGTTATTATTTGGGTTGTTGTTTCTTCTTTCATGCACTTAGAGCATACTTTGTATGATTTCAATCTTTTGACATTTATTAAGACTTTTTTATGCACTAGCTTTATGGTCAATTTTGGAAAATGTTCCAAGTGCACCTGAAAATAGCCAAGTATTCTACAGTTGTTTGAATTCGTTATTATTATCAGGGGCTTTTAATACCAGCTGAGTTAAAGCTCACTCTTTTGGTGACAAAAATGGGCTTAACTGTTTCTTACTTGACTAGAAAGCTACTCTATCATTGCAAAATCAAAATCTTCAAGAAACCATTGTGAGAAACTTGCCAAATAGAGTATGTTGCTACCATAAACACTGTGGAGTCAGAGTCAAACAGGAGAGCATGTATGTTTGCTTCCTTCGATGAGATCAATTTCATGTTAGGAACCAAGGCATACATATTAATCTTATTAAGACTAGAAGTTAAGTTTGGCCTGAGTCATTTTTACTCTCTGGAGTTCCGCAGCCTAATTGGTTTTAAACCAGTTTTCTAGAAAGAATATACAATCCTTAAAAAGCTTATCGCATATAATTCATAACATTTAAATACCAGATGAAGTTTAAAATTAGCTGACTACTTCACTACATTTTGCATGAGGGGAGAATTTCATTAAGAAAATATCAATTTTGTATCTTACATAGGCTTTGGGGACCAAATGTGTTGGTTTAAAAAGTTATTTAAAACCCTTATAAAACTTTTGCTCTTGCTTTTTTCAATGTGGATCTTGTTCCCTTTCTAGTCTGTTTCCTGCAATCTAGGAACCCATCACTTCTCCAAGACACAAGTAACGAATGTTAGAAAGTTAAAAATGGACAATGCTTTAAAGGCAAAGCAAAAATCAATTTCAGTTGGCAGAATGGGCACTGAATCTAGGAACAGAATTAGATGCATAAAGTTCAAGTCCTGGTCTCAAAAATGAACGTGTGAATTATAGTATCATGTCACCATTTGAACACAAAACAAAACGGAGAGGGAACACATATACAGGATGTAGGAGGGAATAACTATCAACCAAAACACTGTGATACTTCTTATTATTGCCCCATTAAAAATTTCTAGCCAAATGGATGAATAAGAAGTCCGAAAGGAGATATCTATCTGATCATTTGCCAGTAAAATTTCTAGCCAAATGGATGAATAAGAAGTCCGAAAGGAGATATCTATCTGATCATTTGCCAGTAAAATATCAAGTGATTTCTTGTTATGCCCTGCTTTAAAGCAAAGCCTGAATAATCGTGACAAACAATCACCTAAACATTAAGTGGAAAGTAAAAAGATACCAAAAATATTAATTTCTTCCCAACAATTAAGCTGGGAAGTTTATGAATATGACTAATCTAATAGGAGAATGAAAAAATCATTAAGAATCAAATCTAACATGGCAAATAACTCATTTCTTACTGACAAACTCTCTACAAATGTTAACAATAGCAACAAAAACATAAGGTATGTAAATATATATTATACGCATGCACAGCACAGGTGAAATACTCTTTGAGGCACACATGTAAGGTAAATGGATAATATCTTTCAGTAAATTCTCACTCATGGATGATGCCCATTCAAGCACAACTATTACTTGCTGCCCTGTAACAGATACATGCCACTCAACTTCACAGAATAAATAGCAAACAGTTCCTTCTTAGACTTATCTTCAAGGGGGAAATGCATTTATTTTTAAGTGAGCAGAAAGAACATTTTTCCTCAACTTAACTATGATATGCTTCAGTGGACTGTGTATTGGTTAATATGCACTAGTATTGTATTGCTGTTAAATTTCTTGAGTGTAATAGTTATCTTATACCTATGTAGAAGAATGTTCTTTATTCTTAGGAAACACATGCTGAACTTTTTGATGGATGAAGTGTCAATAATGTCTTAAAAGGCTCAGCAGAAATAAATTATACAGTGGCAAATGTTAGCAATTAATCAATCTAGATAAAGGTAATTTGGATTTCCATAGAGTATTTCAACTTTTCTGTAGGTTTGAAAATTCTCAAATTAATAATTAATAGGGAAAGCTTTTATTAAAAATCTGAAAATGCTAAGGTTGATGGGCTACCATTAACTAGGAAACTGCAAGTGCTAAATACTCAGAATATTGTAAGCTCTTTGGAAGAAAAAAGTTTCCTCTCTGACTTCCTCTTATATTTAATTTGGCATCTTCTACTTAGTATGCTGGTATCTAAACTTACCTATGAGTATGTAGCATACTGAGGTGAAGGAAATAGTGAGAAATGGTAGTAGCAACAATTAATGAAAGGACTAACAATTTGTATCTTAATAGTGTGTGTGTGTGTGTGTGTTAATTCTTACCTAAAACACTTGCCTGAAAAACAGATTCTTAGTTTTAGAACATGCTGAGTTCTTTAATATCCCCAAGCTAATCTAAGCAGAGGAGAGACAATATATTCCTTTATTATAAAAATCAAACAGGAGCTGTAACAGTCATTATGGGCTATTTCGTTAGCCAAAAACACTTTGAAACACCAAGTGGAGGCCTAATGGTGACAGATTGGCTGTGATTCAGGAGGCTTACTCCAACTACCCTCCAGTGGGAGGGTCTCACTAGTATTTCCTTTAATGCATCTATTTGAAACACAATGTTAATCCCTAAGACCTATCCTCTGTCATATAAAAATGCAAAGGGACATCAGTTTTCAAATACATAAAAGAGAGAGTTTTGTGTGAATGCCTAATAAAAATTATTTTCTTGCCTCCTTTCTTTTTATCTATGGCCATTCTCCTTTCTCACCAAAATGCCTGACTTAGTGTGAAAGCTACTTCTTCAAAGTAGCTATTCAGTTGAACTACGGGTGACTTACAAATTGCAAGGCCTATCCTAGATCATCACAATCTGTTAAAAAAATAAAAACTGGTCTAAATCCCTCCCTAATATGGGATTTAGAGATATTGATTTTTAGAGATGCTAGTTAGGACCCAGCCACCACTCTCCATGGGCTTCTCCCACCAGTTTTTCAAATGGCATCCAACAAAAAACCTTAACCCATTTTCTGCCTTGCCCCCTAAAAGAAAATACTATAGAGGCACAAGAGAGTCAAAACTGGCATCTATTTATACACCAAATTAATATTCCTATAATAGGATTAAAAAGATTATAAGTTAGAAATTACTTTTATTTCCAGTGTATAGCTCTCAGTGCCAATATGTTTAATGTTATTGAATGTTGGGAACCACCCTGCCTGGTTTCAGAAACTGTAACCCCTCATGGTTAAGGCTGAGTAAAAAGACCTTGGGACTACAAGCCACTAAGGACACAAAGCTTAGCTCCCTGGCAGGGGTGCTACCTCTGCCCCCTCTACTTCACCCTGCTTGGCCCTGAGTGGATGACTGGTTAGCCAATGATAGGCAAGATTCCTCAAAGGAGGGACAACCTAAGACAGGCACATGTGGGGCTATAGAAAAAGGGGGTGATGGGCTCTTGCCCCTTGGCTTTGACATAACCTGAGTCCTCATTCTGTTTTCAAGAAGACTCCTAATCTCTTGGCTACCTTACTTCCCCTGCCCTAGTTAAGCCTGAAACAATGCTGGAGGTGGGTGTGGCCCTGTGCTAGAAAGGATGGGTTCCCCCCGGAGGCAATCAGGTCTAAGAAGGAATGCATAAAATCCTGTGAAACCTGCCTTGTTAATACCCTGGATTTAAATAATAAGGGCCCAAGCACAAATGTGTTTGTCTCCCCAAAGTTTTATGGCCCTTTAGCTATCTGACCCTGACTCAAAATAAGCCTTTATAGTTCTTCAAATGTTATCTATTGTCTGATCATTACAGCCTAACAATGATTGAGCTTTACATATAAACCCTGTATTACTATGCAAATAAACTGAACAAAAGCCCACTGAGGAACTGGCTGTTCTCTTTGAGAGATCTACCACTTTCCCCCTCCTAGCAGATCATGTCTTGGTAGATTTATTCTCATCCATGACAGCTGGGGGTGGGGGGCCTTGTGGATGCAGCCCCCCCCACAATCAAATGGCATCATTAAAACCATGCTCTGAGTTGAGGCTGTCTTTAAATATCTGGACAACACAAGCTCTTTGAGGATGGCCAGAATATCATATTTTCCCCTTTTGGATTCAACACTACTAAACAAAACAATAAATAGAAGCCAGTTGATTCAATAATCAAGGTGTATTAAAGGAGCTCAAGGCTCTAAAATGGAAATGATCACAGAAGTCAAGGACAAAGGAGAACTTTGGTGGCTTCTCAGAACAGTAGTTCCTGTTTTCTTTTCTTAGTTGAAAAAACACTGTGAATATCATTATGGCCACCACAGTGCAATTGCCACAACAGAGCAATGATAGTTTGCTCACACTTAGCCTATCTCTTCCCACTAACCATTCTATACTTGAAGCACATGAAAAGAATAATGACTGACATTACCAAGAAGAACTTTTCACTCTAAATCTCAATTTTTTCAATCCAGTATAGTCAGAGCAGTTGATCAATCATAAGCTGTTTAAACCTTTTAGGTTTTCTACTCTGTTATTCTCCTATTATCCAATTCTTTTCCAAGAGGGAATTTACACACTATCAATTTTGCATATTTTCAAACAGCTATTTTCTATTTTACAAAATTCTAAAAGAATAAAGCAAGTCAAAATATCTACATTTAGAGGTTCAGGTAGTACTTGATTGAATAATGTTCAAATAGTACATGCAAGGCACTCAATAAATGTTAATTTTCTTCTGACAAAATTTCATACCTCTCTGGGCCACTCAAGCCCATTAAATTCTCTACCTACTCTCCTTCTGTTACTTTACTAATACAAAGTAAGACACTTCCAGCTTTTACTGGCACTTTTAATATTTTTCTGACCAGATCATAAGCCCTTTGGCAATTGAAAGTGTCACATCTCTTAATGATCATTCGTAGTATTCACAATACCTGTCATGCTAAAGACAATAATTCTAATACCCAAGGCCAGTGGCTACTGTAAGCAGTACCTAAAGAATAGATTCAAATGCTTATCCAGAGTAATATTAGGTTTCTTCATAAACTATTAGCAAACCTGAATAATTCAGGCTACTATTAAAAAGTTGGTAAGGTCAATAAAACCAAATAGTGTTGGCACTCTGCCAGGAGAGGATACGTGAGGAGACAGAATTACCTAGGACTACAGGGTCCTACTACCTTATTGTGTAAACGGTGCCAGGTAAAATGGTAAGAAACAAACATACCTGAGGAGGATTTACCCTCTGAAGTAACAGTTTAGTCACTGTAATTACTTTATGTGTAATGTATATGTATATGTATTTGCTTTGCAATAGAGTGGTCTTACATTTGATGCCAAAGCAATTTTAAAAAAAGTAACAAGTTGAAGGGAGAGAACCAACTAAAGACTTTTTCTGGGTCCTTCTCTTTTAGGGTATATGTCAGGAGAGGATTATGAAGGAAACTACCCCCACTAAGTAATTATAAATTTGCAGCAGTGAAAAGAAATAGACAAAAAGATTAGCAATAATTTTCCTGCATAACACTTTTGATTAATCAAGTTGTTAAATGCAACTATTTAGATGAATGACATTATGCCACCACTCCTCATCCCGTTTACATTTATTTGCCTAATAGCCTAGATGTATTATAATGAAGCTCAGTAACTTCACCAGGCTTTATTTTAGTTTTAATCATGCTGTATTAGCTACTTAAAAGCACACACCAACTGGCTGGAAAGGAGCACCTTTCAGTTACTGAAGTGTAGGAAGCCAGAGGAAATTTCCTTTTATGTAAATGACCACTAAAAATTCTATTGTAGAACCAAATAAATCTCTTCTTACTTTTTGCCCATTCCAACACATTCCTACATGGTATTGTTAGAGTATTTTAAATTTTCCATTGAAGGAAAAGAATCTGATGTAAAATGGAAGATTTACTAATGAGTGCTACATCATATGACATAACCAATTCCTAAAAGATCCCAGTAGAATTCACAAAAAAAAATAAGAAAAATGTAGAGACAGAAGTAATTTTTTAGCCATGTTCAACTTTAAGGAGTATTTATTGATTCCTCGCTATAAAAGATGAAGGAGAAAATTTATACTTGTTTTTTATCCCCCTGACTACCTCATTTGTTAGTTATTTTTATATCAAGGTTTATAAATTTATAATCTATTTTGAAAGTATAATTCCCACTGAAGTATACAAGTTCTGTAATGAAATAAATTTAATTTCTTATTATCACACTATTTTAGTCATGGTATAGTCTTGAATTCTTTAATTTGACTCATCTTTTGATTAGGTACATTCCATTGTGGTATAATTTGTTTTAAAAAGGTCTTGTGGGTACTGTTTTTGTTGAGCTTCCCATGCTAGATGTTTTCCCTATCATATCCATGTGTTGTTTATGCTTAAAGAATTTGGCTGGTTAAAAAATCCTGGGTAAACCTCAGGACATGTTAGACATTTCTTCATTATTTTCTAACATTGCTTTTACTGTTGTTGAGTTAAGTAACTGTCCCTTACCCACTACCTAGATGTCCACAGAATTTTTTCTTTACCCTTCAGGTTCAGTAATTTGACCAAGATATGCCTTAATATCAGTTCTTCCATATCAATATTCCCAGAGTAGTCATTTTGAGTCAAGATTTTAATTATTTCAGGAAAATTTTTCTTCTATTATAGTCCTGAATATGTTTTCAGTTCCATTTGTTGTTTTCATCAAGCATAGAGGTGCGCAAACTACAATCAGGCAAAATCCAGCCCACCTGTTTTTGAATACGAAGTTTTCCTGGAACACAGCCATACACAGTGTTGGTGGCTGCTCTGTACTACAAGAGAGAAAGCCGAATGACTGACTGTGACAGGAACAACACTGACCACAAGCCTGAAATAATAACTATCTGGCTCTTTACAGAACAATTTTGCTGACCCCACGCATACATTAGCTATCCTTTGTTTTCCCTAAACTTCTTTATGATGTTTATATTGTATATTTTCTTTATGTAATTTCCTCAAGCCTCTCAGCCATGTCTCTGATTACATTTTCTGTTTCTCTCTTCTGAAAATTTCTAATGTGGCTTCCATTTCTCTAATGCTTTTCATCTTCTCTTGTATTTCTTTCTTGAGGTTTGCACACTGGTTTTCCATCTCCTACTACTGTACCAGTATTTCTTCTTAATACCTGTGTTGGAGAGGTCTTAGAAAATTGTTACTGTATTTTCGGTAACAGATGATGTCTAAAATTTATTTGCATCTATGAAAAACTACATGTCAGAGCTCAATAAAATCAAACTGGTTAGATCTTTAAAGCAACATAACACTGTCTTTTAGAGAAGTCAGTGAACAGTATTGCTTGGGATTCCCAAGAGGGCTCAGCATCCTCCAGCATGTGGTCTAGATTTCAAAGTATTTCACCAGTCATGTCACATTGTTTGTATTGTTGGGCTTAGCCTTGTGCCTAGTTTCACTAATGATGGACTTCTTTTCTATTTCCCTGTTTTCTTGTTTTTAGTGAGTTTTAAAGAAGGGAAGAGTAAAAATTTCTTCACTCTGCTACCTTCAAGTGAAGTCTCCTCTTCACGCATTATATTCTAAAATGAGCTAATCTTTTAAGCAATAAATTATAGGCTTGCTAGGTTTTAATGCATCAGGAAATGAAAGATTAAAAAACCAACATCAGCAGTGTGAAAGAACTGCTTAGAAGAAGCCTGTGCCAGAAACAACATTTGTTTGGAGATCTGTTCGAGCAGCCATGCCAAATCAGTTGTATCACTTGGATTCAAAGTAGCTGCAGAATGCTGTACTATAAGATTTCCAGAGCATGCTTACCATTAGGTTCGGTATCAGGACTAGCAGTTTCACCTAACATCCCTTGTTGCACTCTTCCATTTGATTTGGTGTTGATTTGTTAACAAATAGTATACCTATTACTTGCCTTTCCTTTCCTCTCGCCTACCGTTCTGGTTCAAATATTTCCTGTAATTTTAGGAGGTTTGATAAGGTTATTTTTAAGGCTTAAATTCTTTGGGTTTAGGTAATGCTGTAGGTTAAAACACACATTGTACAGTATGAAGATGAATTATGCTTTTAAAATATCTATGTAGAGACTAGAAGGACAGATGCCAAATAAATTTATAATTGATTACGTAACATCCCAAATTATTTAGAGTAATCATGTAGAATTTCACAATCTGAAAAAAAATCACAAAAATATACTATTCACAGTGCAGATATCAAAAGATAAAATATTTGAATTCACAGAATTTGTTAATTTGTTAAATTTTGTTAATATTTTTCCCTAATTTTGCCTGATTTCTTTTTATCACCTTCTATATTTAAAAGTTTGGATTTCTGCTCTTCAGAGTCGTTCACTCTGAATCTTACATCCCATTGATAGTGGATGCCTTTGCTCAGAAAATGGTCCTCTGTCTCTGAATGTTAATTTCCAAGTTGGTTGATCAATGGTTCTTACTAGTTATATCATTTGAATTTGAGGTCTACTCATCCTGCTAAAACCTGTCTCATTTCAGCTTCCTATTGGGAATCTGTTTGGATTTCTGACATGAGTCATCCTCAACATATAAAAAATGTAGAACATTGGGCTGGGATACTGACTAACAACTAGACTGTGTTTCAGGTTCTGGCAACAGTGAGCCCTCGTGCTACTCAATGGCATATTTTAAATCTCCAAGTCACAGAGGTGACTAAACTGTCAAGCTGTAGATCTTATGCTTAGTCAAGGGTTAGTTGACCCACTCCACCAATCTCTGGCAGAACAGTAATAAAAAGACAGCATAAAATCGAAGTATTTGATGAACATTTCAAGCAGCAGTAGATGAAAGCCTATTTCCTCTTCATGTCGCTTCACAACAATTTGCTTCAAACACAACGATAAGTTTACGATATGTATAGTCCTTCATTCTAAATGCTATTTTAGAAAATTATTTTTAAGAATGAACCCTAACTATTACTCACTAGAGACTATCACGGTAGTTCCTTTACCCCTTCACATCCTGTATTCAACCTCAAAATCCTGTTCTCTCTGATCACTAGATCAGAGGTCCTTTACTTCCTTTTGTTTTGTCTCTTGCTCTACCCAGTCTCCACCTCATATTGATAATAAAGTATAGGAAATCTTTAAGTCATCTATGACTTAAAATAAAAGCATCATACTTTCCATATTTCAAAAAAGCGCTGTATACATCTAAAATGAGTAGATAAGTAATATTGTTTTCTAAACTATGTTCTACATAGGAAGTTGCTGTCAAGTGTGTTTACTACATTAATGACAAGGATCACAGGCCTGGATAAGTGAAATTTATTTTTCTCCTGAAAAACAAGACACAGAAGAATGTTTTAGGTTGTATCTCTGAACTTTACAAGATAAAATAAGTAAAATAAGACCAAAAAAGCCAGCAGGGTCCTTTTGGTAAAATTCTTTTCAAAAACAATTTATGTTATCTTGAGAAATTATCATTTTGTCTTCAAGTATAAGTTGGTTAATAAGAAATTTATTTTTTCAAATATTTAAAACATTTTCATTATTTACTGTCTGAATACAAAGAGAAAAGAAAATCATTAACAATAAACTTGGACTTCCAGCCAAGATGGAAGTGTAGGTAGATATATTGTACTTCCTCGCAAATTTAAAAACAAAAAACCCCCCAGCACTGACAGAAAATCAAACTGTATGAAGTCCCACAACCAAGGAGTTAAAGAAGACACATTCATCCAGACTGATAGGAGGGGCAGAGACGGGAGTTGGATGGAGAGGACTGGTGGCAAGGCAGCAGCTGGTAGACTGGGCAGTCCCACATTCACGTGCAGATAAACCGGGAAGAACAACTGGGATCCAGATAGACCACGCAACACCGGGTTCCAGTGCAGGAAAATAAAGCCTCGAAACCTCTGACTAAAAACACCTGTGGGGTTTGAGGTGGCAGCGGGAGAAACTCCCAGCCTCACAGGAAAGTTCGTTGGAGAGACCCACAGGGTGCTAAAATGTACATAAACCCACCCACCCAGGAATCAGCACCAGAAGGGGCCCTATTCGCTTGTGGGTAACAGGG
The DNA here is from genome assembly GCF_014824575.4 of Sturnira hondurensis. Classification (NCBI taxonomy): domain Eukaryota; kingdom Metazoa; phylum Chordata; class Mammalia; order Chiroptera; family Phyllostomidae; genus Sturnira; species Sturnira hondurensis. The sequence goes on along the minus strand of NW_028081392.1, from coordinate 2,400,236 downwards.
GAAGTGACTGAAAACCGGCAGAGAGCAGAGCAAGTGGCACTGTTCCCTCTTGGACCCTTCCCCCACATACAGTGTCACAATGCAATGTGGGTTGCCCTGCCCTAGTGAACAGCTGACGCTCCACCCCTTGCTACATAACAGGTGCACCCAGACTCCCCAAAAATGGTCCCAATGAAAGAATAGATCAAAGGTCCAGAACAAATACAACTAAACAACAAAGAGATAGCCAACCTATCAGATGCACAGTTCAAAACACTGGTAATCAGGATGCTCACAGAATTGGTTGAGTATGGTCAGAAAATAGAGGAAAAAGTGAAGGCTATGGAAAGTGAAATAAAGGAAAATGTACAAGGAACCAATAGTGATGGGAAGGAAACTGGGACTCAAATCAAGGGAGTGGCCCAGAAGGAAGAAACAACCAACCAAACAGAAAAAAGGGAATAAACAAGAATTCAAAATAATGAGGAGAGGCTTAGGAACCTCCAGGACATCTTTAAATGTTCCAACATCTGAATTATAGGTGTACCACAAGGGGAAGAGGAAGAGCAACAAGTGGAAAACTTATTTGACCAAATAATCAAGAACTTCCCCAGTCTGGCAAAGGAAATAGACTTCCAGGAAGTCCAGGAAGCTCAGAGAGTCCCAAAGAAGTTGGACACGAAGAGGAACACACCAAGGTGCATCATAATTACATTAGCCAAGATTAAAGATAAGGAGAGAATCTTAAAAGCAGCAAGAGAAAAGGAGAAAGTTACCTACCAAGGAGTTCCCATCAGACTGTCAGCTGATTTCTCAAAATAGACCTTACAGGCAAGAAGGGGTGGAAGTAAGTATTCCAAGTCATGAAAGGCAAGGACTTACATCCAAGATTACTCTCTCCAGCAAAGTTGTCATTTAGAATGGAAGGGTAGATAAAGTGTTTCTCAGATAAGGTCAAATTAAAGGAGTTCATCATCACCCAGCCCTGATTATATGAAATGGTGAAGGCTTATCTAAGAAAAAGAAGATAAAAAATATGAGCAGTAAATTAACAACAAACTCACAGCTATTAACAACTGAAACTAAAACAAAAACAAAAACTAAGCAAACAACTAGAACAGGAACAAAAATCACAGAAACGGAGATCACGTGGAGATAAGGTGAGAGGGGAAGTGAGAGGGGGTGAGAGGGGAAGTGAGAGGGGGAGAGAGGGGGAAAAGGTACACAGAATAAGTAGTATAAATGGTAGGTAGAAAATAGACAGGGAGAGGTTAAGAATACTATAGGAAACGTAGAAGCCAAAGAACTTGTATGTATGAACCCCTGGCCATGAATTAAAGGAGGGGAATGCAGGTAAGAGGGGGTGTGCAGGGTGGAGGGAAATAATAGGGGAAAATGGAACAACTGTAATAGCATAATCAATAAAATATATTTTTAAAAAACAATAAACTGAAAGACAACTTATGCATTTTAAATAAGAGTGACTTTCCTATCAAACTAAACTGAGTTTGCAAGATTCCTTTCTTCCCGCTCTGAAATTTTAATGCATTGTTTGAAAGAGAAGCAAAGAAGGATTCTAGTTAAGAAAAGAAAAAATGCAATTGTAAGAATAACCTGAATGAATCCCACTGATCTTCTAATAAAATTTTTTTTAGAATTAAAACAAAAATTTTTTGTTGTTCAATTAGTTGTCCCCAATTTCCCCCCTATTACTCTTCCCTGCCCTGCTCACCCCCTTCCATATTCAATCCCCCCACATTGTTCTTGTCCATGTTATTAACAAATTCATAGAGGATTAAGTTTATTTATTACATTGGATGTTTATTACACAGACAAACAGGCAACAAGAAAACATTTATTTCACAAAACTGCCAATTCAGTTCAGCAAAAAACATACATGAATACATGAACACAGGAACATGATTTCAGCAAATGTTAATTTGGGCTCATTGATGCTGTAATGCAAATTCCTCCAACATCAATAATCTTTTTCTCAAAACAACAACCACTACAACAAAACCAAAAAGGCACTCTTTGGTCATAAAACTTATTGTCCACTGTTTTATAGCCTATCCTTTATACATTATAAATTACGCAGTTTTGTTTTAAGAAGCTGGCAGTAAAAGGTCTGAATTTAATTATCTTGGTTCAAAGTGTGACCCCAAGGAGTAAACATATAAAGCATGCACTGAATAGCTGTGACTAAAAGCATGTGCTGAACAGCTTTCAGGTTTCTCACTGGATGTAACCAAAAGAAGTAACCAAGTCTTTTCAGTATTCTCCCTCAGCATATCCAGTCCTATCCTCCTTGCTTTACTACTGTCTCTACTCAGTATAAGCCTTATTTTAATTATGTTCTCTACTGTCTCAGCTTCCTTGACCTCCTACACCCACTTTGCCAACCCTTACTTGCCATAAGCCCATTTCATCAACTCCTCTCATAGGATCAGGCAATGGCTATTTTTTTAAAAAGGCAATATAATTATCTTTATTAATATGACTACAAATTCATGTTTTCCAACCTTAGCTAGATGATGAGGTTTGCTCACTAAATGCTTTTCACACACTTCTAGTAGACTCAGAAGCTTTTCAGAATTGCTTTCTGTATCTTGATAGGTAACTTCACCTCCTGTTTTACTGAGGTCAAAGTCTTCCAAAATTGAATTCCACAACTTCTCTCTTTCCCATCAAGTTTCTCTCAATTTTCTTTTTTTATTCTGTATTAGGGGACAAAGCATTCCTACTCCTTTGAAAGGTTCATCCATTTACTAAATCAATTAGTTCCCTCTCACGTCTTTAACGTGTTCAACTTCAATGGGTCTCTTTCCCAAAGTTGAACATGTCTACTTCTGTACTACACACATCCTCTGACCCCACCTACCCCACGGACTCTTCCTCACTGATCCTACTTTTGACACAAACAAATTTTCACTGTTAAATTTTCCTTTGCCTTAATTTCATTTCTCATATTATTATCTTTTGAAAACATTTGATACTGATGACTACCTCCTCCCTCTTGAAATTCTGTTCTTTGAATTCCATAACACTCCGAGAATTTCTGAACTTACTCCTTGCCTTTCCATGTCTTTGACTACTTCTATGCGTCCTTCACTGACTCTTGCTTGTTCAGTTTGTTCATTGTCTTTATCTTTTCACATTTCATTCTGCTTGGAGAGCTCAACTTAAAAAAAAAGTAATTTCAAGTTACTATCTTAATGAAAATTATATCTTTAATCCTTTATCAAGTTAATTTTCAGATTCAAATTTCCTACTGTTAGACATCTCTATCAAATATAACTGTATGTTAATTTTAACTAAATATGTTCCCAAACCTGCTCTTGTTTCCTATCTTGATTAATTATAAATACAACCTGCTGGTCAGTCCCTCCAGCTTTAGGCCTCATAACCATATTACAGTCTTCAATCTACTTCTAACCAATCTCTTCTCCTAACATTAGCATTACTCAGAGGTTAAGAGCTTAGGCCCTGAAGTCACAAATGGATTGGAATCTCATGAGGCTCCCACATTTATTAGCCTTGTGATTTTGAGCAAGTTCTTTAAATACATCAAGACTTAAGTTTCTGCATCTATAAATCCAGATGTTGTGAGCTGTCCAATACTAACGTATAAAAGCACTGACACTGAAAAACACTTTAAAATTCTTATCTGTTTCTGCAATAGCCTCCATTCTTTTATCTTCTTAATATATGCATCAAAGTGTATCCATTACCCTCCTAAATAAAGATTAGATGCTCTTCAAAACACTGTCACTAGTTTCTCTTTGCTTAGAGATGAAACCAAAACTTCTTATGATTTTCAAGGCTTTGAAGAAAATAAACCAATCTTAACTCCTCATCAAGGTACTAGTTCTTTCTAAAATATGACCTTAAAAATGTGTTATTAGAGTCTCATTTCATTTATCTCACAGCTCTCCATCCCATCAATATGAAAATTCACCTGAAAAATTAACAAAATTTTTTGGAAATTTCATTCATCAGTCAAAATTATAAAATATTTTCTTGGGATTCTACAAGCTTTTTCAAAAATTTTCCTGCAAGCCTTTTGAAATTAGTATTTCAGATGCTCATGCTCATTCCTGCAGCACACTCATCTGATTTTCATGGCAAACATTTACTTGAATCCTTTCTCATTTAGCTGGTAATGAACTTGGCATCAGAAATCAAAGACAAGAGAACTGGCTGAGTTTCAGATACAGCAGGTAGAAGAAAAGTGAAGCCAACTGCTGAATACAACAACAAAAGAAACCTAATCATCATGAGTGGTGATAATATGTCATCGTAAAACATGAGCATTCTTTAAATTCATATTATTCTTTTCCTGAGTATTTCTTATAGCAATCATCGATGTATCGAGTAGAATAAAAGAATGGTAAAGTTTCCTATTCACGTTGTATACTGACCAGATTGCATCTAACTGACTATTTTTACTTGAAAAAGTAATTAGATATTTAAATAAACAGAATCTGAACAGAAATTGATGATTATCTTTTCAAGTTCTCTTTTCTATTTCACTAGTTTATCCTTCTAATAATTTATAAGTACACATTAACAAATTGTGTTATTTTATGAATAATACATAGTCCTTGATAAAAAAGAAAAAAACTTCTCAGTGCCCTATCTTCTGTTGGCCATCCCTTAGGACAGCCAATACAATACCTTAGTAAAAAAGTCCAATATCTATTTTCTGATCAAAGCTTATATGTGCTTTGAAGAAGGAGGGAAGGAGGAGAATGAGAGAGAAGATACGTACATACAGACAGCTCCAGACTTAATGGTGTTTTAACTTATAACGTTTTGACATCTATGGTGCAAAAGCAATATCCATTCGGTAGAAAGAGTACTTCAAATTTTGATCTTTTTATGGGCTAGTGGTATGTTTGCTGCATGACATTCTCGCCTGACGCTAGGCAGTGGCAGCAAGCCACAGCTCCTTAGCCGAGCAATCACGAGCGTAGACAACTGATACTCTGCAATGTATTGTGTTGTGTTTTTTGGATATTGTGTTCTGAGCACGTAGGCTAGGCTACGATGTTTGGCAGGCTGGGCATATTAAATGCATTTTTGATTAGCAGTATTTTCAACTTAAAATAGGTTGACTGGCCATTGTAAGTCAAGGAGCATCTATATGCACAAAGGAGTAAAACGAGGTAGAAGATCAAAGTGTTAGATTAACTATTCCAATGAACAGTTTAGAATTGAGTTACTTTGCAGCTAAAATTTGGGCTTTGATTATATCATGATAACTAGCCTCCTGTTCTAATAAAAAAGACAAAAACAGAATTTAGTGAACTTGAGCAAATTACATTAGTCTCCTTAGCTTAGACCACACTTAAAGTCACCGGCTCCAAGGAGAAGCACCTCAGTGATTTTCCCTTTTTTAGGATTTTGAAAGAGGTACATTTGGTTCAATGAGCAGTCATTAAAATATTAACATTGGGTAATATATTCCTCAAGATTCTTGTTCAGGTTTTACTTCTGTTGACTGTGTTGTTAATGAAGAATTATTAAGTTACTATCAAAGAGCCCCCCGCCAAAGTGAATCACTTTATAACGGTATTCACTTATGGCCAAATCCATGTTTTCAAAGTCACCTAGATATCAAAATAATAAATTAAAATTCTGCTTCTATGTGTGACAAGCAATACAATAACTATTGTTTCTCAGGGATATAAAAAACATATTAATTAGCAAAGCAAATGTCACTCTTTAGAGTTGTGCTATTCAGACTATAAAAAGCATAACCTAGATAAACTAGATTAATTCTACAAAACCCACCTCCACATTTGTTTCATACTGTGTTAGTAAAAAGAAATTCTATGCAGCTAAGTGACATCATGATAGATTGTACAAACCTTCTGTATAATTTCCAAAGGGAAGGGAAAAGTGGCAGGAGAACTGAGTCGTCACACCACAAACAGTAATGCGTGTGCTGGACTCAGAGGTCTGAGCAGCAGTAACCTGTGCCACAGTCATATTTCAAGTTGGCCATTTAATTTTAGTAAAAGATTATCACAAAAATTTAAAGGCACTTGAACTTTACTAGTTTTGTAATATGATTTTACAGCTCTGTAGGAGCTCTATGTCTCTCGGACCTTATTTTGTATTTCTGTAATCCTTACTCCTTAGGTCCCAGTCCAGTGCCTTCTTAATAGTTCTTTGAACTGGCCAGCCTTGTTCTGGCCTCATGGTTTGCATAATTTCTTTTCTCTGCCTGGAATATTTCTTCCATAGATTTCCACAGGACTGACTCCTCTTGTCATTCAGCTTTCAATAAACATCTTCTCAAAAGGGTCTTCTATTATCACTCAATCTAAAGTAGTTCGACAGTCACTGTGAACACAAGACTCTGCTTTATTTTATTCTTCGTGCTTCTCACTCCATGATTTCTTAGTAATTAGTATTTGCCCCCTCCTTTTGTCCTACACCATCACCAGAACACAAGGCCCATGGCCAACTGGTTGGTTCAACTATATGTTCCTGGCACCAAAATCAGTGTACCCAGCACATAATAGACACAATTCATTCAAATAATTACTGCATATTTGAATAAATCAGTGAACTGAAGGCCTGTAAATGAACAGAGCTGCCTATTAGGCCATTCATGGCATATTGCCTACCTATGTCTTTGGCTTCATGTCACACCAGGTTTTACTTCACTCTCTATACTTCAGTGTACACTGGCCTTTTGTAACTACTTAAATTCTACATTCTCCTCTGTAGGCATGTGGTCTTTCCCCATTCAGTCCATTTAGAAAAAAGACCCCAGTTTATTCTTTCATCTGGTTAATGCTAAATTCATTTTCACAAATCTCATTCAATCACCACCTCCTTAATAACCAGACTAGCCCAAAACCCTTATTAAATACTCTTATAGTTAGTTATTCATATCTCTCTTCTAAATACTAATGAAAACATAACTTTATATTTAATTGTGAGATTATGGCTAACATCAGTTCCTTTATTAGACTGTAAGCTTCACGAAAGCAAGAACAATGTCACCTTTACAAGGTCTGGCACATAACAGGCTCTCAATAAATATTTATTATACATACATAAATATCTGTAGAATGAAGAAAGAAAATAATGCTTAAGACAATATTCCTTAATTTAAGTAAATAGCTTCTTTGCTATATAGTTCTCATGTAAAAGGGCCTTTTCTGGGAATTACAGTTGTTCTTTGTCTTTTTTTAAAATAACATATTTAACATTACAAAGGAAAAAGAAATTTGTTTTGCAATGTTAAAAGTTCCAAATTGCTATATTTAAAGCAAAATTTCAACATCAAGTTTTTAGACTTGCTTTTTTAAACTAAGAAATTAAAATTAAACTAAACAGTGGGGGATAGTGCTAACACATCTCGATAAGAGGAGGAACATGCAGTCACTGTGCCCCCACGATGTGGTGCAACAGGAAGCTTGTGGAGTCACCTGTGATGCATTCTTGCCAATAACTGAACTAGAATCTGATCACACCTCCAGATATAATTAACAGTTTGTAGAAATACAGGAGATAGGAAATATGTTTAAAAATGCCACCAGGGCCCTGGCTGGTGTAGCTCAGTGCATTGAGCACCGGCCTGTGAACCAAAGGATTGTGGTTCGATTCTCAGTCAGGGCACATGCCTGGGTTGTAGGCCAGTTCCCAGTGGGGGACACATGGGAGGCAGCTGTACATTGATATTTCTCTCCCTCTCTCCTTCCCTTCCCCTCTAAAAATAAAGAAATAAAGTCTTTTAAAAAATGCCACTAAGATTAGCAGATTCTATAGGGAATTTCTATAGCACAAATAACCTGGTTTGTTCAACAAATAGCAAAGGAAAAAAATGTAAGTGAAAGATTCAGTTCTCATGGGCACCTAGTCAAATGTAAGTTCTCTGTCAGAAATATATTTGAAAAAAAATAAGAAAAGAAATATATTAGATAACATACGCATACAATTATACTATATCATACCTTTTTCATTTTTGTTGGATATAGCACAAAATAGAATTAATCAGTACACCTATCTTTAGTAATACTATAAGTAATAAGAGCATCTGTGTGTGAATTTTCTCATTTTTTGCATCCAAACTATTGACAATAAAAAACAAATTTCAATCAACCGTGCTAGAGAAAAGGCTGAATTAGCTCTCACCTTTTATAAAAAATTATGCTATAAAATTGTTATATGAAGAAGTGATCAAAGAGCATAAAGACCAAAAAATGCAGAATTAAAAAGTACTAAAGAAGTGTGTCAATTAATAAGAATGTTTTAATATTCTCCTGGAATATGTATTTGTTGGTTCTTAAAATGTGTAAATTGTTGGAGCTCTCTTCTCACTCTAATAGTCACTTATATTGCTAAACAGAAATGAGGGGAGAGGAACCTATATATTAAAATATAATATAATATATAGTCCTTGTGTGGATTCTGCTTCAAATGAACCAACTGTAATAAAATATTAATGGGACAATTAGGAAAATTTGAACAGTTACTAGTTATTTAATGATATGAAGGAAATACTGTTGACATTTTTAGATGTGATGATGGGACTGTGGCTATCCTTATAAGACAGAGAAATAGATATTGAAATATTTTGGGGAAAATGCCATGATAAATAATTTACATAGAGGAAATACTGGTATTTGTGTGTGTGTGTATGTGTGTGTGTGGAAATGGGTGAAGGTAAAGATAAAATGTGATGGGCCATGGGTAATGGATACATGGAATTCCTTAAACTATTCTTTCAACTTTCCTAAAAGTTTTAAATTTTCATANCTTATAAGACAGAGAAATAGATATTGAAATATTTTGGGGAAAATGCCATGATAAATAATTTACATAGAGGAAATACTGGTATTTGTGTGTGTGTGTATGTGTGTGTGTGGAAATGGGTGAAGGTAAAGATAAAATGTGATGGGCCATGTAGTTATCAGTTATCAACTGATAACTGGTAAGTAAGGTAATGGATACATGGAATTCCTTAAACTATTCTTTCAACTTTCCTAAAAGTTTTAAATTTTCATAGTAAAATATTAAGAACATAAAGGTTATTTATTACAAGGAAGCTTAAGGAAGCTTAAGGTTATTTATTACAATAATACTTGGAAGATAGGAATTGAATAGATTTTGGGGTTCTCCAGGAAAAATCTTCAAACACTAGCCCCTTCTGCAGAGTTTTCAGCATATGTAGATAAATTAATAGCAGAGGATGCTACTGAGGAAAAAACTGAACAATCAGATTTATGAGTTTGGATTTTTTTTCTTTGTGGCAAGAATGTGTTCATTCTGTCCACTACTGCATTATTAAATGAAAGTTCTGTAGTTTCCTTAGGGCCACTGAGTCTTTATCACAACTGGCAAGCAGGGAAAAATGAGAGCCAATGGGATAAAGAAATACAGGTAAAATTAGAACTGCTGATTTTTTACAAAGGAATGGTTCCTAAAACAAACACACAGCAGGAAGAAAACCAAATGGTCTGCTCTAGGAGTTACATTCTCCGCCTCAATAAGACAGATTATCAAAATGGTAAAACCCATCTTTAACTTCGGTCTTAAAAAGTATTGTTTTACACCTCTCTTCTCTGACAAACACACAAACACAAAACACACAAAGAAGGTAGCAGGTGGGGAGAAAATATTCTATTATAAGAGAAATAGAGAAACAATGAGTCATGAATAATAAATAAAATAAGACAATTCTTTTGGTCCATGAACTAAAGATTGTACAGGGAATGGAACCACTGTTGATTAAGCTGCAGTGAAAAGCTATTCAAGACAATTACTCAGGAGTTATAAATATGTTAAAACTAAGTTTGAGTGGTAATGTTTTTGTAAAGGATGGAACAGATTTATAGAATCACCTTTCATAGGCATTTATAGAATAAGAGAAATATATGACCAAATAGTATTTTGATATTTAAATAAAGGAATGAAACAGAAAGTGAAGCTTTAGGAATTATGCAAAGGAATCAATGTTTTGCTTTTAAAAGCAAAGGATGAATAGTTTGATGATATATTATTATATAACATAATGCAGTATTTGAGTGGGGCAGGCTCGGAGAACTGTGACTGTCCAATAGCCTGGAGCAGTCAGGTATTTACCTTTACACAATCTCCCTTCTCATCATATCTGATGAAATCACAGATTTGTAGGCCTGATTTAGGTTCTTGCTGGTTTCACTAAAGCAGTTTTAAGACAGCATTCAGAAGCTCTGGCCAGAGCTCCTAGCTTTGAGTCACTCATAAACCTTTATTTATTTATTTTTTAAGAAAACTCAGACAGGCTTGATTTATATTTCAATTAAATACAAAATTATTTTTAAATGGAAATGGGGTTAACTAAATTTCTTTGTCTCGTCTATTTCTTATTCCTACTCTAGACTCACTGAAAATGCTGAAGTTACTGAAGCAAGACTAGATGACTGGCCCAAAGGAGGTAGGGAAATCACCAGGTTACACTAGGAGCCTGCCCCTCAGAGCCATTTGCACTGGGAAATGCCTTACAGCCTTCGAGGTGGATGGGCCAACATCGACGTTGCGGGAGTTCCCTTTTGGGTTTTGTTTTTTTCTGAGCTAAATACTCTGTGTTACAATTCCTCAAAGGCCACATATGTACTCTTCAAAAAAATTTTACATTAATGTGGAAAACATGCTTAATTATTACCTTGAGTTAATTGCCTAGAACCCTCACGAAACAAAATATTTCATTTTTTTTTTTTACTTTTAGAATAAAGTGGTGATTTTCAAGAAAAAAAACCTGCCCCAAAATATTCTTCTAAGAAGTCTGTCAGTCAGAGTCAGCATCAGCCTCTCAAAAGAAGTAGGTAGGGTGCACGGGAAGAATAGGCGACTGAAGTCAGAAGGCCACAAATCTAGCGTCAGCTCCAGTACTGATCTTTCTCAAGTCCCTCACCTCTCTCTGCACTTTGGTTTCTCCATCTATGATATGAATACTTCACTAGATGATCTTTAAGGTCCTAACTATAAAATTTTATCAAATCATTTTTGATACTACAGTCCTTATACTACAACCCTTGATGGTAAAAATATATTTACATTCAAAATAATGTCCCTGAAGTACCTGGCAATATAATCATTTAAAGTAAGAGTCACTGCACTATACCTATAATATAAACAGAACAGAAGAGAGCTTTAGGAAATACTTTAGCAAAAAAGGACTAGAAGTGTTTGAAGCGACACTAAATACTATCTAGAAAATTATTTAATCAATTAGAACCCTTTACTGACCTTCATGTCTAAAGCAATTTAAAATTCCATCAGACACTAACAGTGCCTAACTTAATAGGTGATACTGCATCATAACACTAACAGAACGCTACCTTTTCAGGGGAAGTATTCAACGCGCTACGAATAGGGCCTGTACTCGCCTCCATCTCCCTAAGTTAGTGATAATCTGCTAAATGTTTTGGTTTTTCCTTTTGCTGAAACAGTTTTAAAAATATCTAACATCTAAGATTTGTATACTAACTTGTATGTAAACTATATTTTTTTAGTGTAAACTATATTTCAATTTAAAAAATCTAATACTTGCTGGCAAGGTTAAACATATCATCCAAACACAACTCAATTTAAAGATTTCTTTAGGAAAGTACAACTTTCTCTTTTATTCAGAATTCTGTTAGAGGATACTTGCCTTTGTAATCAGTGACTTTTCAGGTTTCAAATAAAGAGAATAACTCAGATGAAATTTTTGACCGGGCAGCCATGTGGATTCATTAAGTCATTCAGTAAATAAATCTTGACTTGCTGATATATGAATAAGAGGCTTTTCCATCTTTTTGCATTATTTGTCAGATTGATTAGAAAAAGTAATTAATAAAAGAAACTATGGTCCAACCAAATGTTAAATGTCCAATATATTTCAAAGCCTTCTATTACACATTCATCACATATTATTTAAGTTCTTAAGATATGAATAGACAATTCATAAAATTAGAAATACAAGTGGGCAATAACCAGGAAAAAAGGTTCCATCTTAATAATAATTAAAAATAAAATGTTATTTGTTTTCCTATCAAATTAAAATAAAGAGATTTAGCAGCATTTAACACATGTAATTTGCCCCAACAATTCTGCTTTCAAAAATTTTCTGTAGTGACTGATCACATGTATACAAAGATAGGGGTATTCATTGGAGAAGAGCTTCATGAAGGCTTGAACTTAGTTTTGTTTACCATTGTGTTTTCAAAACTGAAAAAGTGCTTGGTACACAGAGGGTACTCATTAAATATTTATTGAATGAATGAATGTTCACTTAGCACTATTTATTATAGTGACTATTTAGAAACAATCTAAATAAATTATGGTATATCAATATAATGAAATACTACATAGCAGTTAAAAAGAATGAGGTTGAGCCCTGGCTGGTGTGGCTGAATAAGTTGGGCATCATCCCGCAGAACAAAAGGTCGCTGGTTCCATTCCCAACCAGGGCACATGTCTGGGTTGTGGGCCCATCTCCCAGCTAAGGGCATGTAAAACGCAACCCATTAACATTTCTCTCCCTCTCCTTCTCCCTCCCTTTTCCTCTCTCTAAAAATAAATTTTAAAAAAAATTTTAATGAGGATGATCCACATATACATCTGTGAAGAGAATATCTCATAGAGATGTTAGGTGTACAAATTAAGTTACAAAATTAAATACAGTATGATTTTATATTTGTGTTAAAATATATTAGTGTGATTCTGTATTTCCATATGAAATATATCCTCACATTTGTACAAGCACAGAAAAAAGTATGGAAGAATCTACATCAAACTGTTAATGAACGGTTTTATCTCTAAGGAGAGATGCTTGCTTTTTATTCTATAATACTTCTGTATTATTTGACTGACTTATAAATTCTAACTTTAAAAATTTCTAAAAATTAAAGAAATCTTAAATGCACTTAGAAAAAATTGGGGGAGGATGTAATAAAACACAGTGGTTAGCCCTGGCTAGTGTGGTTCAGTGAATTGAGTGCTGGCTTGTGAGCCAAAGGGTCACTGGTTTGATTCCCAGTCAGGGCACATGCCTGGGTTGTGGGCCTGACCTCCGGTTAGGGGCATGTGAGAGGCAACCACACATTAGTGTTCCTCTCCCTCTCTTTCTTCTTCCCTGCTTCTCTCTCTAAAATAAATAAAACCTTAAAAGAAATATAGTGGTTATTTTTGGGTTCTAGAATGATGGGTAGTTATTTTTCTCTTTTATGCATTGCTATATTGTTCAAATTGCATTGTTGAATATGATCTTTATAATTAGGGACAATAAGTATAAAAACATTTAAACCTCTCTATGTTAATTATACTAATACTGTATTACTGTCAAACCGAAGCTCAAAGAGAAGTTAGAGATACAAGATCACACAGCTAGAAAGAGATATCTAAGGCAGGCTACAAAAAGTTACGGTTCACCACAAAGATAACAGTTAAGAATATATATGCACAGCAGCTATTTATCACAAGGAAACAGATAGGTGCCTCATCAGAAGCCAGCATTTTTAGTAATCAGGAGCAGTGATCAAATTGGGGAATGAGTAAGAAATAGTGTGTCCAAGTGTTGTTACTTGGTGTTAGAGGAGAAATCAGGCATAGTTCCCGGAATGTGTATTTTCCTTGAAGTTACAGTAGAAAGCATTTTAATGCTATAATAAAGAGATATACTTAGTACATAGTAAAAGAAAATATATATGCAAGCTTCAAGTGTAAAACATGGGGTTTCAAAGAAACTTCACACTTGCCAAGGATTTCCCTGCAATTCTGAGGGTTATACTTCTCAGTCTCTGTTAGACGGGGGGGGCTTTAGAATAGCTTGAAAATTACCTAGTTCAGTAACTTTTTTGTTGTGATGCCAGATGAGATCCAGTAAAGTAGATCATGTGACAGCTTTTGTGGATAAACAAAGTAATCATAAAGTTTTTTAAAAAAAGAAAAAAATGAGAACAAAAGTTCCAGTGCACAAGTGTAGGTGAGCAAAATCACCACGTGAGGTCTTGTTTACTCGGCAATGTCAGAAAATTAAGTGTTCTATGTAAGTGAGCTTTCCAGAAACTAAAGCTTACCCTTTTTGGTATCTTTTTAAGTTTTAACTTACTTCCCTCTGAAGAATTCTCAAGGTATTTTTACTTTAACTTTTTATTATTGTGGGAAAATTTCCACAATAAAAATTTAAAAATTTAACCTACACAATTTTGTTGTGTATAGGTTTAATATGATTTCAAATCCATTTGTTTATTACTTAAGTGAAGTTATGTTCATCCACTTGATTATGAGGGGAAAAGGTTGCGTTGATATAAGTATGAAGTTGTATTGCAGTATGTCATCATTCCATACTGTTTTGTTACAGTGACGTAAGTCATGCCAGGGTGTCATCATTCTATTCTACATCTGTTGTCATTGATAAGCAGGCAGCAGCCCAGCAGCTGAGGGACCCAGCTGGGGACTGATTGATAAGAACAGGTGGAGAAGTAACGATGGCAAGGGGTCATTTATAGACTACAAATACAGAGAGCTTGTGGGGACTGTTTGAGAGTTTTGGTTTGGTAGACAACTCTTTGATAGTCTTAAAAACTCTCTGGAGACTCAGGTCATTCATGTTGTCTTGAGGAGGCACTACTGGCCAAGGCAGTGGTGATAAACCAGAAAGTACGAATGTGGTGGGGGGTAGGGCAGGGGAGAGTAATGGGGGAAAAATGGGGACAAGTGCAATTGAACAACAATAAAAAACAAACAAACAGAAAGTAGCCTATGAAAAACATCTGCCTGCCTACCAACATGGCACCTGGAACTCATTCTTGGTTGTTCACCCACTCTCCTGAGTGCCTCCTCATATAAGAAGGTACACCTCATGTTTTTAATTAAATTTATTGGGGGTGACATTGGTTAATAAAATTGTATAGGTTTCAGGCATACATTTCCACAACACACCACCTGTATATTGTATTGTGCGTTCACCACCCCAAGTCAGGTCTTCTTCCGTCACCATTCATCCCCCCTTTATCTTTTTCGACCTCCCCCACTCCCTCTTTCTCTCTGCTAATCACCATATAAGGTATACGTTGTTATAAATTTGAACTTTATTTCTTCACTTACCCTTGCCTGGAACAATAGGGTGATTAATCTGTCATTTGTTTGGAGTATGTTATTTCTATGTTTTGCTTAGTAAAAGATATTATTCTATATGGTATTGACTTGTGATATTATTATAATTCTACAGCAAACCTATGCTAAATAAACTGTTGACAAAGACAAGCTCAATCTCTGTGTATAACTTTCGCTGCCTCCCACAGAACAAAACAAATACATACAAATATATAGTATGATAAATCCCCATATACCCATCACCCAGATTAAAAAATTACCAACTTTTGGTTGACCTTATTTCATCTGTTCCACATTCCATTCCCCTAACATTATTTTGAAGAAAGTCCTGGAAATTATATCATGTTATACACTAATATTTCAATATCTCTAAAAGAGAAAATTAGTTTTAAAATATAATCACAATTATCAGACACATACATTTTCAAATTTTAGCAGTTTTAATGAAAATTTTTCTAAAATTTACTTATTTTTACTTAAGGTATAGTCATTATAAAACAACTTTTATTTGACAATTCAGGGTCAATATTCCTGAAAGTGGGGTTACATTCCAAGCGCCCCCCTCAGTGGTTGCCTGAAACCTCAGATAGTGCTGAACTCAATAAATAGTATATTTTTCCTATACACACACCTATGATAAAGTTTAATCTATTATTAAAGAGATTAACAAGAATAAAAAATAACAAAACAACTAAAATAAGTTACTTGAACACAAGGACTTGGATACCTTAACAACTGATGTGATAACCTAGTGACTAATGAATGGGAATTGTATGCAGCTTGGATATGCTGGACACAGGGATGGTTCAAGACCGACATGGATGGCTGAACATTTTATCATGCTACTCATAACACTATGCAATTTAAAACTTATGAATTGTTTATTTATGGAATTTTCTATTTGATATTTCCAGACTGTGTTGACCATGGGTACCTAAACTTCTGAAAGTGGAACTGAGTAAAGGAGGACCACTATATACTCTTGCAATCCCTCTGCCCGCCTATGAAGACCATGAAGAATACATCATATGCATACTATTCCTTTCAAGGGGAATCAATCGCTGGAGCATAACTACTAAGTATATACCAATAGAGCAAGGCTTTCAAGATGTTGAAATGCCTCTAAAAATACCTGATTTGTTTCTTTGTCAGACCACAATATATTTGTTTCTTATTTCTCTATAATCAGAATGAAAAGCACTATTATGATTTAAATATATACTAGATTTGAGATCCTGGGATGTTACATCTCAACTGAAGTGCTGGCATTCACAAAAGCACTTCTGCAATCAAAGCTTTCTGAGCATGGTGGCATCCAGCATGCCTAGGAGCTTTTATTATACAGCCCTCTTAGATACAAACCTATAAATAAATAAGCACCAGGGAATCCCAGGAATACCCAGGGTAATTTCACCAAGCAAAAAGAGGTCCACTTTAATAAAAAATTATTATTTCTACTCCCCTCCACCCCAGTCATCCCCACCTCCCTCCCCTGATCCCCCCTGCCTTTGGTTTTGTCCATGTGTCCTTCATTGTTGTTCCTCAAAACCCTTCCCTCCTTTCCCCCCACTATCCCCTCCCACCTCCCCTCTGGTTACTGTCAGACTGTTCTTAATTTCAATGTATCTGATTATATTTTGCCTGCTTGCTTGTTTTGTTGATTAGGTTCCACTTAAAGGTGCTATCATATGGTATTTGTCTTTCACTGCCTGGCTTATTTCTCTAATGTCTTTAAAAGAGAATAACTACTTTTGCACCATGATTAGAAAATATGGATTTAATTTCAGAAGCCCAAGAGAGTTATAAAGATTAATCAATGTGTTGATAGTATACCTTTTTCTAAGAGTGCAAATTTGATGAAGAATTACATGGGAACAGGACTTAACCAAGATGAATGGAAGTAGAAAGAGAGAGCTAGAAATATGGAGACAAACTCCACCGATACTACGTTTGAGGGAAGGGGGTAAGAAGAACTAACTAATCCTGCATGTCAAATATGGTTTAATCTTACTTTATATAGATGTAGTGTGGAAATAGAGCGATTCTCTCATTAAAAAAAAATCAGAGAAAGAGATCAAAACAAGATGAATAGACTATAAAATGATATAAAGCTAGTATCATAAATAATTTTTTACTGATTGATTTGAGAGAGAGAGAAACATTAATTTGTCAATCCACTTATTTATTCATTCATTAATTGCTTCTTACATGTGTCCTGACTAGAGATGGAACCCAGAACCTTGGTGTATTCAGACAGTGCTGTAACCAACTGAGATCCCCAGCCAGGGCACATTATAAATTCTTAAAAGCTCCTACACTTACTTGACCTGAAGCTAAAGCTATTGTAGTTCTAAAGATATCTCAAAGCTACAGACCTTTGAAGAATGCTGTATTATAGCTAAATACGCACTCAAATTCAAATTCCAGACACTTCACTCTATTAACTGGTATCCATACTATGAACAACAAAAGATGAATTACATAATATTATTTAAACTTAGAACATCTTACTACTTATTGTGCTAAGATTATATTCTTAAAAACCATTACTGTTTCCAACTTTTCAGCCATACAATCCCACTTTTGGAATTGGTCAATTAACTGAATGTCAATTCTTTCATTTGGTAGTGGTGGGTTTTAAGGTCCCTGGTGTGTACGTTAGCATACTTGTATGTGAATTCAGAGACAGTCAATGAGAGGACCAAAGATAAAAACTGGAAACTTACCACCCTGCCCTCTACTTTTTATTCATCTAATACCCCAAACATACCCCTTATAAGTCTCAAGGAGTAAACACAGTAATCATTCTAAACAGGCACAAATGAACCAGTTACAGGAGTCAAGAACTCTAAGCACAGACTTATCATTTCCACTTAGGGAAAGAGATAACAAGATGAGATTCAAGAAAACAGCCAGACTAGCACCAAGACATCGCACTACATTCTAGACCGTTGCCAAAAGAAGGGATTCAGGCATACCCAACCTTACTCTCTTAGGTCTCTACTTAAGAAAATGTGATTTTTATTCCAATAGTTAGCTGGTCTACTGAATTATCTCTTAAAATAAGGAATATTATAAACTAATAATCGAGTGGTCTGTCATGAGTTAATTACTCATGATGTGCTACTATGGGACAATGCAAAATACAAAATGATTTAAGACATCCTCTTTACCCATCCCTTAGCAATATGGATGTGGTGTAAAATTTCCAAACAGAATGTATTAGATAAATTTTACTCATCAATAGTTTGTATGTATAACCATTCATACAGCCTACTACCTATGTGTTTTCACTACAATCTTATCATTTTGGGGTTACACTAGAGAGCAGCCACTGAGTGTTTAACCAGCTAGAGTCACACATCCAAAGTCAGCAATTACCTGTTTAGGTAATGGCTGGATACCTATTAAATGAATAGGCCAGAAGGCCCTTCATGGACTGGAATACAGAATAGAATTTGCCCTTGTTTCCTGACAACTGTTATCACTTTCTTTTTTCTTTTCTTTTTTTTAATTGTTGTTCAAGTACAGCTGTTTCTATTTATTACTTTCTTCACATATCAACTCTGTACCTGTTATGTTAAGAGCAACACTGAGATGCTATTGAGAAGAAACAAACGAACGAACAAAAACAAGGTCCATGTCATCTAAGAACTAACTCTCTAACTAGCAAAGCATAATACAATCATAAAAATAGATATGCATTAATTTATGAAAATGTTTAAGTGCCAAATGAGAAGTAACCATAATATAACTTGAATAACCAAGAGAAAATGAATTTTCAGTGACAAGATTATTATGGGCAGGAGTGGCCAGAGAAAGCTTCTTGGAGGGGGGAAACTCAGCTGGGTCCAGAAGGATGTGTTATTTTAAAAGGTAAATGGGCAGCAGGTATGTCTTTCAAAGTGTTTTGTTTAGCTTAATATTAAAACTATTTTATATTACATAATTAAGCTAATAGAAAGCATCAGCACAATTGGGGTTTGAAATTGGATACATCTGATTCTAAAAACTAATCTCTGTCTACCATATGTGACTCATTCTTTAAGGTGGCAAAAGCAGTGGCTGCTTACTCAAAGACAGGATATGGATACTAAAAATTAAAAAAAAAACTAGCCATAATCCCACAGTTATCCCGAACTACACGAACTAAACTGGGTGACATCTCTGAACGCCAGTTTTACATCTAATGAAATGATCTCACTGGCAAATCAGTTCATCATGTATCATTGTAATCTTGAACTTTTGCTGCATAGCTTAGTACCTTATTAAACAGAGTCTTACTCACTTACTGCACCATGGGCAACTTTCATCTACTCAAATTGGTATGAAAAGCCTTGTAGACAACATATTATTCTTCTTTGGAATTTGCAAAGTGCTCCATACATTCCCAGAATATATATTCAATAAATACCTATTAATTATGAGTTGCTGAGAAACACTCTTTGAGTTCTATAAAAATTGCCTTTCCAAAAGGATTATTTCTTCATCCATTTCTATGATTATACAACTAATACTAAATTAAGTGGTTACACATTCATGATAATGTTTTCCCTACAAATTAAACCAAAATGAAAAATGCTGTCCTTGCAGGGTCTTGCTATAAACAAGGGTCAGTGCTAACATGAGCCCTTATTTCCATGAAATAAGTCAACGGAATTTTACACAAACACTATAAAGTGAATAAAATTGCAATTTTGGACTATATGCCAGCACACAAAAGAAACTCATTTCAATCTGTCAGACAAATGCCTACTCAATAAGCATGATTTCCTAGAAAATATTTGGCTATTTTATATTCTGTTTCCTTAATCTGCCACTAACCAGGCCAATCAGAGAATGTTTTTGAACACTTAGATATATTTCTATTATGCACATATTTAAAAAGTCTAAGATGTATTTTAATAATGCATGTCTAGTTCCTGCATACCCCAGGCAAGTGTATAAACCTAAGTGTAGGGGGTGGCAGGAGGGAAGGTAGGGGTACAGATGGAGGCAGAGAGAGGAAAGAAGAAGAAAGATGTAGCTTCAGTCAACACATAACCACTAACCTTGCTGCAGAGACACCAAGGTTATTAGAAAACTGCTGGGAGAAACACTGCCAGGTTTGTCTGGAGCAGCCACCACCACCGTTTGTCTCACTGACTGCATGCTCTGTGTGGAAGTCGGGACATTCTCCTGCTGGATCACGAAACTGCATCTGCATGCTAAATGATTAGAGCAGGAGGAGCCCTGGGTAAATGAAAAGAAGAGCAATCTCCGGGCGGCGTGGAATCCCTGCTCCCTTGACAACAGAAAGATTATGCTTGCACAGCTCTATCAAGTAAAAGACACACTAGGAATTGGTTGACTCGTGTTTTAAAAACATTTTCTATGTGCTTTTTGCTCCTTACTCCAACAAGGGCATGATCATTTTAGAGCTGAAAATGCATCAGCATTTAGGAATTTCCCCAAATTTACTGCCTAGCAGAGATTCCCCACACTGGAGTCCAATAAAAAGGCAAAGCTGCTTGCTCTGCAGTATACTTTAGACAGAGAGGCAGAGTGCTTGGCAGCCCTCACACACACCCACGCATACCTAGGGACAGGCTTTCCCCAGCAACTTGCACTGAAATGAGATGGTCCTCATCGCTCTGCACAGTGCCACATTAACATTTAAGAGAGCTGCTGGGGACAGAGAGGGCTTTTCCTAACAGGCAGGACATGCAGAGACCTAATCCCCACTAACAAATTGCTTCATGGGACTTTCTGTCCTTCTTAGATATGCCAGTAGGCAGCAAAATTACTTAAATCTATTTTTAAACCTCTCCTACAACTAACTGTACCCAATTAATTATTGCACTTACTTTTCAACAAAATGCCTGGGAAAATTATGCATGGTTACAAGATGGCTTATTTTAAGTAAATAAATCACACATTTTAGCTTTAAAACCCATAATTACTACCTGCATAAGAGACATAATTTTAAGAGATTAAGAAAAATCAGCCATCAAGGAACATGTATAAAGGACACATGGATGAAGTCAAAGTGGGTAGGTTAGAGGGTGGGAGGCAGGGATGAGTGAGGGGGGTGGGGACGGGGGTGAAAATGGAAACTTTACTTGAACAACAACAAAAAAGAAAAAGAACAGCAAAGTTTTTCCCAAATGTGGTCATAATTTGATATGAAGAGAAGAAAGCAACAGCCTCTGTACTTCCCTTTTAGTCAAAAATCAAAGCAAGCAATGTCTCTCTAAAGAGTGTTAGGCAATATACTACACTGGTTCTCAAGAGGAAATAGAAGGAAATCTTTGCTTTGAAAATGCTATCCGCTCAGAGATACAGGTAAAAGGGCTCTTCAACCTAGGAGCACAACATGAAGGGTTAAGCAAGAAACTACAACTTCCAACAGTGACAGGGCTTCCCTTGGATTCCCTCGAATCAAGCAGCAGGGTTAACTACATGGAACAGCCAAAAAGGTACAGTAATTGGATATTGACTTTTGGGGGATGGTTAATTTCAATAATGCATTTGGCTCTAAACTTCATAATAAACTTCTGCTTTTGAAATAATAATCTGCTTTTGAAACTAAAGACTCTAGAACAAAGTAAAATAATTTGAGAACTATACAAAAGAACCAGAAAAACAGAGACCTTTGGTAAATACGGCAGCATAGGTGAACAGCTTGACTCCTCGCACAACCACATCAAAATTACAATTAAAATACAGAACAACCATCACTCAGAACCATCAGAAATCAAGTCGAATGGAAGTCTGACTATTACAGAATTAAAGAAAACACATCCATCTAGACAGTAGGGGGTGGAGACGTGGAACAGGCTAGCTCCTCACCCACGTGTGGTGGATAAAAATTCAGGAGGGATATGTTGGGAGCGAGGAGTCCCAGCCCCATACCAGGATCCCAAGCCTAGGGTTCTAGTGCCAAGAAGTCCCCATAACTTCTGGCTATAAAAACCAGCAGGGATTTTGTCAGTAGAAGAAACTTCTGGAGTTCCAAGCAGCTCCTCTTAAAGAACCCACAAAGAGATTTACCCAGACTCACTCCCTCTGAGCATCAGCACCAGGTATTAGCATGAAAAGTACCAGTGGCATATAGGGAGGAACTAAAGTATCTGGCATAAGGTGAGAGCTGGGGGACAGTGTTCTCACAGACAGAAGGGTGGGTAGAAGCTGTTGTCTCTTTTTTGAACCTTCTCCATACAGAGCCACAGAGCTGACAGGATGGTACCATATGTGAGACTCCATCAACCTGGCTAAAACTGTTTGCCACGCCCTGAGATCCCCAGAGTCTCTGTCCCACTCAACTTATAGACCTTCTCAAGTTGCTGTTCCATATGAATGGTTGGTCTTGGCTCATGCTTCACAACATCCTAAATCCTCTCAAACAAGCAACAGCCAGCCTCAAAGGGCCCCTAGCCCCCATACCTGTTGCTAAGTGGTCCCAGGCCAGGCAGTAGCAGTAGCCAGCCTAGATTCACAGCTTGGCTTCACCTGGGAATCTCCAAGGCCAGCACAAGCAATAGCCATCTCAGATTGCTCTATAGCTCAGTCAGGGTGGCCCCAGGCAAAACACAGGTGGGAGCTGACCTTGGCCTGTACCATCTGGGAAACCCCAGGGCATGCACATCAAGTGGACATCTCCCGTCCACATCGAGGTACCACTATCCTGCCCCTGCAGGGGTGTGTCTCCACAGGCAGTAGTGGCTGGTGGTTAGTGGTCCCAGCCAGTCCTTATAGCTGATTGGTCTGGATAAATCCCTCCCATTGACTTGACAACAGAAATCAAGGATCAGCTACAAAAGGAGTGCACTCAGCACACATGAAGCACACACTTGAGTACCCAGCTTGAGTGAGAGCGGAAGACATGCCAGTGGACCCTAAAGAACACCTACTATATTACAGGCCATGATATCAAAACAGATAGTCGTAGCAACTCTATCAAATACAGAAACACAGGGAGGCTGCCAACATGAGGACACAAAGAAACATGGCCCAAATGAAAGAATAGATCCAAGCTCCAGAAAAAGAGCTAAACGAAATGGAGATAGGCAATCTATCAGATGCAGAGTTAAAAAACACTGGTTATAAGGATGCTCAAGGAACTTAGGGAGGACCTCAGCAGCATAAAAAAGATCCAGTCGGAAATGAAGGATTCAATAATTGAAACAAAGAACAATTTATAGGGAAACAACAATAGAGTGAACAGAGCCAAGAATCAAATCAATGATTTGAAACACAGGGAGTAAAAAAAACAACCCACCAATCTAAACAACAGGGAAAAAAAAGAATCCCCAAAAACCAAAGATAAGCAGCCTCTGGGACAACATCAAGAAATTCACCATTCATATCATAGGGGTGCCAGAAGAAGGAGAGAAAGAGCAAGAAATTGGTAATGCAAAAAGTAATGAAAAAAAAAAAACCTTCCCTGATTTGGTGAAGAAAATAGACTGCAAGTCCAGGAAGTGCAGAGTCCCAAAGAGGATGGATGCAAAGAGATCCACTCGGAGACACATCATAATTAAAATGCAAAAGATTAAAGATAATTAGAGAATCTTACAAGCAGCAAGAGAAAAGCAGTTAATTACCTACAGGGCAATTCCCACTGACTGTGAAATGATTTCTCAAAAGAAACTTTGTAGGCTAGGAGGGATTGGCAAGAAATATTCAGTGGTGAAAAGCAGGGACTTACAACCAAGACTGCTGTACCCAGCAAAGCTATCATTTAAAATCAAAGGGCAGATAAAGAGCCTTCCAGACAAGAAAAAGCTAAAGGAGTTCATCACCACCAAACCATCATTACATGAAATGTTAAAGTGACTTATTTTTTTAAAATATCAAAACTATGAACAAAGAAATGGCAATCAATACATATCTATCAACAATTGAATCTAAAAACAAATTAAGCACACAAGAAGAACAGAGACAGAATCATTGACAAAGAAAGCGTTTTGATGACTGCCAGACTGGGGGACATGTAGAGAAATGGGTAAAGAGATGAGGAGATGGAGCAGTACAGATAGATAGTCACAGAATAGCCATGGGGATGTTAAGTACAGTAGAGGAAATGGAGTAGCCAAAGAACTTGTATGCATCCCCGTGGACATTAACAATGGTTGGGGGATTGTCTCAGGGAGTAGGGGGTGCTGTGAAGGGGAGCACAGGGGGGAAAACTGGGATACTGTAATAGCAAAATCAATATAATTTAAAAAATTAAAAATAGAAGAGAACTAAGAAAGAAACAATACTACTTAAAAAAAACATTGGGAGCTAATCATGGGGAATATTCTTCCTATATGCATCTGATTTTAGGGACTTATCACACTTTATTCTCCATCTCGTTCCACTTTATGTGTCTTTCTTGGAATTTATCTGCTCTCCCTCTATGTTTCATAAAATCAACACTATATGCTCTATACAGCTGTCCCCCTGACCAAAAGCTTTTCTTTTATACTGCAATTTTTAACTTGATATATTTTTATCTCAGGAAAATGGGCTAGAAACCCCAACACTGTCCCACTAAGCAAGCTCTTTTAGAAAGAGATGGCTCACACAGTACATGCAACACCTCTGAGATGCTAAAGAGAGACCTAGATGAGTGACATGCGGCAATTTCATATTTGGGTGCAAAACACATCACTTCAAGGAGCCATAGATGTTTTTTCCATGTCTTTGTCCTAAATAATATTCTCTAAAATGAATAGCATCACACTTGTTTTAGACACGGGGATGGAAGTGAAGGAATGGGAAAAAATGAAACATAATCTAGGGATAAAATCCCACTTGATTATGATGTATGATCTTTGTAATGTATTGATGAATTCAGTTGGCTTGTATGTTGCTGAGGATTTTTGCATCTATATTCATCAGGGATATTGGCATGAAATATCTTTTTCCATCCCTTTACTTTCCATCTGTGTGTGTCTTGCTATCTGAAGTGGGTCTCTTGTAAGCAGCATTATGTATGCATCTTGTTTTCCTCTCTATTCAGGCACCCCAGGTCTTTTGATTAAAGGATTTAATCCATTTACATTTAAAGTAATTATTGATAGGTACATAGTTACTGACATTTTACTAATCATATTTTTTATCTCCTCCTCCTTCTTCTTAAAGAAGACACTTTAACATCTCTTGTCATATTGGTTTGGTAGTGATAAACTCCTTTAGCTTTTTCTTGTCTGGGAAGCTCTTTATCTCTCCTTCAATTCTAAATGATAGACTTCCTGGGTTGAGTAATCTAGATTGTAGGGACTTGCTCTACATCACTTTGAATATTTCATCTCTACCTTCACTGCAGCATATTTACAATAGCTAAGATATGAAAGAAATCTAAGTGTCCATTGATAGACAATTTAATAAAGAAGTGGTATATAGACACAATGGAATATTACTGAGCCATAAAAAAGAATGAAATCTTATCATTTGTGACAAAATGGATAAACCTAGAGGGTATTATGTTAAGTGAAATAAGTCAGACAAATAAAAATATTATGATTTTGTGATTATGTAATTTCGACATATAAATATTCTACTTATATGTAGAATCTAATAAAACAAATGAACAACAAAACAGAAACAAACTCATAGATACAAAGAACTGATGGTTGCCAGGCAGGAGGAGGGTAGGGCAGTTGGTTGAAAAAGGTAATGGGATTAAGAAATACAAATTGGTAGTCACAAAATAATCACAGAATGTAAAATACAGCTTAAGGAATATGATCAATAATATTGTAATTACTATGTATGGTGTTGGGGGTAATTATTGATATATTTATCAGGGGATCATTTCATAAGTTATATAAATATCTAACTACTATGGTGTATACCTGAAACTAACATAAATTGCATGTCAACTGTAACTGGAAAGTTAAATAAACAAATAAATAAATAAGTAGCATTATTTAATTCTTCAAGCTATTGGAAAACTTTATATAAATGTACCTAGATGGTGTACCTATGCTGAGTAATAAAATCCTACTTGAAAACAACCTAAACACTGGCATTCTCTAGCCAAATCAGAGTATGTGCAAAGCACTGGTTTTATTTAAACTATTTAATGAAGAACTCAGGATGGATATTAATTACGCTTAAAGTAAATTCAGCAAAAACTTCATACCAATGTAGTTACTGTGTCCTTTTTTATAGTCAGGAACTTCCTTCACTTTCCTGTGAAACTGTAGGCTGAAAACTGCCTTAGTACAGTGATTTTTCAATCAGTGTGCTGCAAGAATTTTTAAAACATGCAATAATTGACTATTTAGTCAGGGGCACTGACCTTTTTTCCCTTGGACTGTCAAATAAAAAAATGACAATAGCCAACACAACAATAGCTGTCTGGTGTCAATGAATCAAAATTATACCTACTTTTTTGTCAAACTGGCAAAAATTTAATATATTATTGGTGTGCTACAGAATTTTAGTAATTAGTTTATGTGTCCCATGAGATGAAAAAGTTGAAAATCACTGCCATAATAGGAGGGTCCAGTGAAAGACACTACCAGTCACAAATACTTCTAAATTCCTGGATCCTTGATCATTTATCTGGTTTCCTCTAAAATTCAAAGGCTAGTCCCTTGTCTGCGGCTGCAGGATGTCACAGAGCTGCACTAGAGTCACAATAACCTTTCTTGTTCCTGGCCTTGCTAATTACCAGCCAAGATGCAAATGATGCATAACCCCTGTATATGAGGAAATTACAAAGCAGTAAGGGAAAACACATATCTTTGTAAAGTTAAATAAAGTTAAAATGGGTCCCTCAGATGAGAAAGAAATTCAGTTAGACTTTTAAAAATAGATGGGATTTAAATAAATAAATGGAAAGGAACAAGAGAGCATTTGGAGGAGCATGAGTGAAGAGGCACATACATGTGAAGATGAAAATATGCCAGGCACGCTACAGATGGAAACGGACCAGTTAAGTCGCCCTACTCTTCTACAAACACTATATAAGATTTCAGGTGGACTGAGAAGGAATATGACATTCTTTTGTATTGCCAGTTCTTGCCCCCCACCCCCAATCCAAATGCATGGTTATATACACTATTTTGTGGAATCAGAAAGGTCAAAGAGGATGGAGTGGAGAGAACTGTTATCTAAGCAATACAGAGAAGAGTCTGCAGCCTTGGCAGCACCCACTAGCTCCCCTCACTGAAGTCAGCCCACATATCTGATGGGACTACAAAGGAGTTTCCCCTTTTTGCAGCTATGCATGACCACAAGTCACAGTGTCCTCATTCTATTAGGATCCATCGTTTGGATAACTTACAAAGGTCCTGTCTGAAATAGATTTCAGGGTCATTATCCCTTTGGTCAATCCACAAAGGCCTTAAATATATCACAGCTCCTAGGGACAGGGTAAAAAAATGGAAGGAACTGACATGAAAGTAGATGCCAATTTATCTGAAGTATGTTAAGCAACTCGTCATTCTCATTCTTCACCTAGAAATGAGCTCGGGTTAAGTTCCTACGCTCCTTAAGTCTCAACTGATTCTCTGGAAAACAAAACCATCATTTATACAACTATACAACCACCTATTTTTTAAAACAAATATAATTACCCAAGCCCCCAAAACCTGTTGTAATCCTAAATGGAATGAATGAATATGTCTCACACACAGTACACTGTGTATATTTTGCCTTCAGGAATCCTCACCACCTATAACCTGTCTAGCCTTAAGTTGAATTTAACTCTACAATGATTCATTTAAAATTAATAAATCTAAAAAACTGAAAAGCCAAGTGTCAGAGGCAAAGTAAGTTATGGGGAAAAACTATTAAAGCTGGAAGCCCAGGCTATACATCAGGTATATGTATACCTCTAAACAAAGAGGTCCCCAGTGGCTCCAATCACCTTCAGCCTCAACAATTTCTGATCCCCCAAATTCTTGCCTGACAAACTCAAACTATCAAATATTTCCTGATTATCAATAACAAGATACCAAATTCTACATAAAAAATCTCCCCATCTAATATTCCCTCCCTTCAACCCACTCCAGTGTTCAATTCTTAAAATTATATTAAGATGGCAAAAATACCCAGAAATAAATGAATAAACTATTCATTGAATTGCTGTCTCTACAAGTCAGTCAAAGCAATTAAATGGACGTCACAAGTCACCAAATAAAAAAAAAATCCACTGTTTTATTTTATTTGTTATTTCACATTTGTAGAGTGTTTTTAATTCCTTAAGAGCCCTCTCCTGCCTAAAAATTCATTTGATTTTCACAGTAAGCCTATGAATATGAGGAAGGTATTAGCAGGAGAAAACCAGAGATGCAGTTGATATGATAAAACTCAAATATCACTATTCTTGGCGCTCGCGCGCTCTCTCTCTCTCTCTCTCTCTCTCTCTCTCCCTGGTTAGATCTTTCTGGATGATGGGAATATTGGGGGGGGGGGGTGAAACTCTGTGGCTTTCCAATTAACTAAAGTAGGCATCATGTGCCTGCTCTCTTAAGAGATTGTGGTAAATTTGTTTTAACAAGTAATGACAAAAGTATCTTTCCTCCTCTCTTCCCAATTCACCCAAACACACACATAGATACACACACTATATTAGCCAAGCAATATCTTAGTGCATTACTTTAAAAGAACTGACAAGCTTTACTTTCCATTTTCTTCTTCTACAGTTATTTTTAAGACTACTTTTGAGATATAATTTATATGCCATAAATTCACCCTTTAAAAATGTACAATTCAGTGGCCTTTAATATGTAACCATCACTACTATCTAATTCTAGAATATTTCCATCACTCAAAAAAGAAACCTCACGCTTATTAGTAGTCTCTCCTCACCCCGCTTCAGCCAGCTTCAGCAACCCCTAATTTATTTCCTGTCTCTACGGACTGCCTGTTCTGAACATTATATGCCAATGAAATCAGATGGTGTATGGTCTTTGTGACTGCCTTTTACTTAGCATATTTGCAAGATTCACCTATGTTATGGTAGGTATCAGTATTCATTCATTCTTGTTGCCAAATACTCCACTGTATGGATACAGCACATTCTATTCATCCTCTCATTAGTTCATACACATTTGTGTTATTTCTACTTTTTGGCTATTATGAATAATGCTGCTATGGACATTGTACATATAAGTTTTTATACAAGTTTGTGTAGATAAATGTTTTCATTTATCTTAGGTATAGAGATCTGTCCAGAAGGTATCTAGCCATGTACTATGAAAAACAGAGACATTTACTGAAGAAGATGCAAGATACAAGAATACTGTACATAGGACAATGACCCTTAGTCCCCTTCCAAGTAGGCACCTTGGGACCTCACACAGTTCTCCCCACCACCATTCACCATTAGCTGCCTGGTCAAAATTTCCTGAATCTCATTGACAGTCTGACATCTCCTCCATTTCAAAGGTGATTTTAGTTTTGGGAAAAGCCAGAAGCCGAGGGGCAACAAATCTGGGCTGTGGGGGGGCTGAGTCACCTGGGTGATTTGATGTTTCACCAAAAAAACCACGCAAGACGTGATCACAGTGAGCGCATTGTCCTGATGAAGCTGCCAATCACCGTTGCCCACAGCTGCGGCCTTTTGAATCATCCAAATAGTTTCTGTGGAGAATGTTCAAGCTTAATGCAAGATTTGATGCAGATTCTTTGCTCCAATTTTTCAGTCATTTTGAATGGGAAGGCCACATAGCACCCATGCTCACTCAACAGCATCTACTGCCTTCGCTGACTAGTGCAGTGAAGTCGTCATTGTTTATACAGGCACATTCCAGTCCACTCTCCTTGGCTGCCAGGATACATCGATGTCCCTCAAACCATTTTTATTCATTAACAATGGTTGGACTTTTTCCAGACATACCTCATATGCCCAACTTTGATTCCTATTTCTCTCAAGGCACCTCATATACCGCCTCTGGCATGTGAGTGTCAGGTAAAATCTGGTCCAGTGACTACACAAGACTTGCATGCCTCAAAGAACTGGGAGGACAAGTCGCCCAACAAATTTTCTTCTCATAAACCAGTTAAAAAGCATAAATTAAATGAGTTTTCAAAGTGCTTCTCAGGTAAAACAATTCTTGTTTCACTGGAACACCATGCTGCAAGTTGAAGGAAGATTCTTTCTCTATTCCATTCACCAAAATAGGAAATCACATAGAANGGTAAAATCTGGTCCAGTGACTACACAAGACTTGCATGCCTCAAAGAACTGGGAGGACAAGTCGCCCAACAAATTTTCTTCTCATAAACCAGTTAAAAAGCATAAATTAAATGAGTTTTCAAAGTGCTTCTCAGGTAAAACAATTCTTGTTTCACTAGAACACCATGCTGCAAGTTGAAGGAAGATTCTTTCTCTATTCCATTCACCAAAATAGGAAATCACACAGAATAATATTTTCTCACAAACCTACTCTGTCCCTAACATTTCTTCTCTCAGAAAATAGTACCGTCATTTTAGGTGTCAAAATTACACATTTGGCCATCATTCCTGACTCTGTCCCTCCAATTTCCTTCATCCAGTCACCAAAGACTGTGGGTTCTAGTTCTTACATAGCTGCTCAATCATCTTTCTATATGTTCAAGTCTGAATTGCATTGATTCTATTCTCTCTGCCTCCAGTCCAATCTATCCTCCACAACATAACCATAATTATTGTTCAAAAATGCTAATCTTTTCATGTCACTCTCTCACTTAAACTCCCTTTCACTAGATTTAGGAATTTTTTAAATTCCAAATATTTTAAAGGGA